>NW_006399809.1:2690282-2696125 GCF_000299155.1 Elephantulus edwardii | reverse complement strand
CCATCCCATCCCATTCCATTCCATTTTCTTCTACTCTATATCAACTCCTTCTGTTTGAAAAGATGAACTGCTAGTTGTTCATTTCTAGAGAAGTGAGATGGTTTTCAAGTTCTATTGATTTATCTTTCACTAATATTTTAAGGGTATAAATTAGAGTAGTAAATTTTAAAAGTCTGATAATATTTCTGTACCAAGGGGTCCAATATGCATAGAGTCAAATCAGTCTCATAAATGTCTTTCAGAGAAACTATTTCTCATTATTGTTATTGAATACTATCAAGTCAGAAGTGACCCACAGCAGACCTTCCAGTGGGTTTTCAGAGACAATAAAGGGGATTGACTAACCTTCTTCCGAGTAGCACCTGATTGATTCAAACCACATACTTTTTGATTAGCAATACAATTCCTTAACACTATGCCACCAGAGGTCCTATTTCTAGCTAGGGAACATAAATGAATTTGATATTGAGATGTATTTGAACCAAATTAGTAGTGAGCATTGAAGGCAGATCTAGGAAAACTTACTAAGGGTTGATCACCACAGATGCAAAGTACGAATACATCTCTAAATAGTTTTCCTTGCAGAATATAGCACCACTTTCATAAATTAGCACTTGAAGAAATACATACAAATATATATAAAGAAGGTATAAAATATTGCATGCAATATCTTCAAAACTGGTGGGTTTCATAGTAAAAAAAATGTAAGGTACGGATTTTGCCAATGGTTTAAAATTTATTCAAATAATTAGTTAGGTCTGTGTTTGTAATTTAGTTTACAGAAAAAATATCTGAGCTTTTGTCATGCCTTGAATCTCCCTATAGAAAGTCAAGAAAGGAAATATTGATGAAGGCTGCTTGGAAATGCATAACACAGATTTTACACTTCTTAGGAAATTTTAATATGATATCTTGGACAAGAATAATGTTAATAATATGTTGAGAACACAGTTAAAAATGAATTATCACATTGACTAGTAAACTAACAAAGATGGTCATTGTTAATAATTTTGCTAATTATTATTTTCTGTGTGATATATGCTCTGGAGTGTTCTTAGTTTCATATATTCAACGTAACATTTTAATTAACAAGAGAAAATTATTACCTCAGCTGTGAGCTTGGCCTTCTCAGAAGTTATTTAGCTAAACCTGGCAATTATACTGGAGTTCAATTATGTTAATAAAAGGTAAAATTATGCAGGGACTATAAGTGAAAATTGGTGTATTAGCAGAAACAATCTGGATATTTTCCCTAATTCTAATGGTGCATATAATTAAAATAAATGAAAGAACCATGCTAAACAATTCTCTCTGGTAATAACCAACAGGAAAATAGAATTAAATCTTATAATAAAAGGAAAAAACAAACTGAGATCCACATGGTCCAGATATACACAAGAGTGCTTTTCAAAATACTTAACAACTACTAAACATGGGCTATCATAAAAAAATTATAGGGTGCTGACCATCACACTGAAACATTTACACTGAAGCTGCATTCAGAGCCAGGTCTTGAATCATATATTTTGAGACCTTGGAAAATCCCCAGTTGATTCCAGCAAGAGGAGAAAAATGAGAAAGGATGCAGGATGTTAATTATTTGCCTATTGACAAGAAATAAATAGATATTTTAATGACTAATATGGGTATATCAAGACACAGAAGATGAATAAACAGACATGTGAAATAAAGAATAATTTATCAGTAACCTCCTTTTTTTTGCATTAATCTTTACAAAAGGAATCAACCATAACTCTGTGACCTTGCTGTCAGAAATCATTAGTAAGCCCACAAAATCTATTCAATAAAAAGATTACAGATCAAATGTTACTTTAAAACCTGTAGAAAATATTTGAGAATCCCTTTTCTGATAATGGGCAGACTTACTTTTAGCACGCCAAGCCTCTTACCTCCTTGTAAAGAATAATTATTATGACAGAATACCAAGAAATCCCAAGATCCCAAAGAAAGTGGAAGCACATGACAGTGAGTCTTATGCACTCCACCACTTTCTTCTTTTCAAATATTAACTGTTTTTAATTCATGAAAAAGAAATTCACTACAAGTGGCAGCTTTCAGCTTGTACTGGGAGTTGATTCAAGGACTCTTAAGGCAACCATGTCGTATTGAATCAAAATCTCAGAGAAGAATAAATCACAGAAAGGTGATCCTGGTTTTTCACATGTAACTCTCCCTAAGACACTTTCCAGTTATTCAGGTATAAGTATATAGAAATAGGGCAGAATGATCTCTTAAAAAGCTTAAATGCTAAGCAGAGATTTCAGAATTCTCATGGGGCTGAGGAGAAAGAATATGTGTTTCAGAGATTTCCCTGAATAGGAGGGTATTGATGTAAGAAGGCAGAGATATAGAATTTAATATAAAAAAATTACTTCACGTTTATTGTTTTAATCAAGTAAGAATTCTGGAAATGAAAAAAGTAGTTACATATTAAGAATAAAATAATTTTTAGGTGCTTGGAGTTGGCTCTGATTCATAGTCACTTTATGTACAATAGAAAGAAACTGCTCAATCTTACATCATGCTCACAATCACTTATATGTTTAAGCCCTTTGTTCTAATTACTTACCAATACATATGTCTGATTCTCCTCTCTGTGGAGAAAGACAGGATGCTTCAAAAAGTAGAGGCTTAGCAAAGAGAGGAAGGATAAAATAGATGGGTTTAATAGCCGATTTAGGCATATAAAGAAGAGAGATTTGATGAATTCTAAGTAAAGAAATATCCAAAATAAAACACAGTATGGAAAAGAAAGAAAGAAAAAATTACATAAAAGGACATAAGACCATATGACATGAAGAATATCTCTAATATGCATGCAATTGAAGTTCTATACAGAAAGAAGAAATAGGCATAATTAATATTTGGAATTATAGTTAAACATCTTGTAAGTTAATAGAAGATATTAAATTAAGAATTCAAGAATATTTTTCAAATAAAAGGTATAAAAATATAAAGAAAGTCATACCTGTGTTAAAAACAAAACAAGACTTCTGGAAATTCAAAGAAAGAAAATCTTGAAAGTAAATAGCATGACAGAAAGTGATAATTTATTTACTAATAAGTAGCATCCACTTCCTAAAAATAACATGTCTATGGGAACTCTGTGAACTTTGATAAATGTCAATAGTTGTAGAAGGCTTCATGCCTTTTGTTCGTAGGGTCGCTATGAGTAGTGCTCCACTTGAAGGCAATCAATAACAAAAACAGCAATACATAACCCAAGCCCAGTTTATTGAAAATGTCACAATAGTTCTAAGATAAAGTAAATGCCCTCCAACAATTTGATACCTAGCATAAACAAAAGTATTCTGTAGACAAGATGGAGTAGAAACACTTATCTTTTGTCCTCCCAGGGAAAATGCTGCATTGTATACATTAAACATGCATAGAACTCTGAATGATGGAGAAAATAAGACAAACCATCTGGAGATCATGGGATCTGAGAAACAACATAGCAGTACATTCCTTTGGTTGTGTTTTGGCCACATATATCAGAGACTGGATATTGGAGTATTTGCTAACTGCTATTTATTAATAGTTAAAGAAGAAAAAAACAAACAAAAAAAAAACCACACCAAAAAAATTACACCAAGAAAACCACATCTTTAATCAAAGATAAAGTAAGAGGCAGCCTGGTATAACAACAACAAACAAACAAACAAACCAAAAAATACAAGAAACCCCTTTTATACAATAACAGCCCTAATTTAGCCAAATAGCATCACAAAAAAACCCTCAACTATAGCCCATTCCCACCTCAATAAGCAAAAGACAAGTGGAATTCTTAGAATTACATCCTTAAATGGTTGGAAGAAGATGTTCCCATTACAGCATTGTAAAAACATATCAGAAAAGGCTGAAAGGGCATGAAGAAATGTTGAACACCTCTAGTTATCAGAGAGACACAAATCAAAACAACAAGGAGGGTCCTTGCTGCGCTGCAAACTGCACTGGTCCTTCTTGACGCTCACAGGTTACTTCCTCAATTGAAACCTCCCTGTATACAAACTGTAAGTTGGCAGCACTGATCTCTTGACAACCCAGAGACAAAGCAAGACATTAAGCTTCAGGAGAGAAAGTGCAGGAGGTGACAGAATGCCATCAAAGCAAGTCCTTTAGGGTCTTGGGGGAGATGAAACCTCCCTGGGGCTAGGTCCCTCTATTTGAGGATCCTTACCTCTTTACCTCCTTACCTCCTTGGCAGCAGGACCATGCCAGGGACCAAACAGGAGAACAGATTTTGGGACACAGAGCTACAAGCAGGGCTAAGACTTCTGTAGCTTTCTCAACTGGCACATAAGAGCTGCGAAAAAAAGAGAGCTGACTTTAAACCTCTCTAGACAGAAACTGCACCACTAAAACACCTGGTCTCATACCACTCAACCAGAACAGAATACTTAGAACAGCAGGAGAAAACCAAAAACTCTTCTACAAAGGAAAAAGGGTAAGATTAAATTTAATTTTTCTCCAGAAACCACAAAAGCAAGAAAATGGGATATCATATGCAGAAAGTTGAAAGAAAACAATTGCCAACCAAGGATCAGGTACTCAGCAAAATTCTATGTCAAATATGAAGGAGAAATCAAATCTTTTGCAGAAAAGAAAGAACTTATGGAACTTGTGAAAATGAGATCAAATATACAAGAACTTTTTAAAAAATTTTATTGTTATTATTATTATTATTATTATTAATGTCAATGAACATCTACAGAGATTTTGGAATTCCATTCATTCATTGTTGCACTTTTCTTCCCACCCACCCCACCCCCACTTCCACCCACAGTTAGCTCCTCTCCTTGAAAAGCAAGACACTCCTTCATTTTTACACAATCCCCTCCCTCCACCCCACACATCCCCACCTCCACCCCAAGTATACTCCACTCTGCAACCCTCATTCCGGACTCTTATGATAATCATAATGCCCCAAAATACATTAATTTTAAACTATTCTTTCCCTCATCGGCTTCAATGAAGTAAACATAATTTATCCTTTTTTCTCAGTCCTACCTCCACCCCAATGTCAGCCTCATTGTACAACAGTGGCACCATATATTTGTCCTTTTGTGACTGACATATTTCACTCAGCATAGTACAAGAACTTTTAATGGAATTCCTTCACACAGAAGCAACAAAGCAAAGTGAATGGACCATAGTAACAAGAAACAACAACAAAAGAACCACAGCAAAATGGCAACGATAAAACCTGGTCTGTCAATTAAGAGGGAAAAATAGCAGAATGGAAGGGGGGACCTAACAAAGTCCATCAATATGTAATCTACAGGAGATACATCTAAGAAACAAAGTGATAGACCCATCATGAAAGGCTGGGAAAAAAGAAGCAAAACAAATGGCATCCACAGAAAAAGAACGAGTGTCAATATTAATCTCTGATAAAATAGACTTCAGAATGAAAACTACCATAAAAGATAAAGAAGGGCACTATATAATGATTAAAGTTATAGTAGATCAAGAAGACATAACATTGGTCAACATCTATGCAATAAATAATAGATTTGTTAAATACATAAAACAACTATTAACAGAATTGAGGAAAGAAATAGACAGCACCACAATAGTGGTAGGAGACTTTAACAAACCACTCTCACCAAAGAATAGGTCATCTCAAAAGAAACTTAACAAAGATTCAGAAGATCTAAACTACACGTTTAGCTAACTTGACTTTGTGGATGTATTCCAAGCACTACACTCAACTAAAACTCAGTTCACTTTCATCTCAAGTGCACATACATGGCACATTCTCCATAATCAATGAGGTATTAGGACACAAAGCAAGCCTCAACAAAGTAAAAAAAAAAAAA
>NW_006399809.1:2673147-2689082 GCF_000299155.1 Elephantulus edwardii | reverse complement strand
ATTTGCATCTCTCTTAGGGCTAGGGATTTTGAGCATTTCTTCATGTGCTTGTTAGCCATCTGAATGTCGTCTTCGGTGAAGTGCCTGTTCATATAAAGCCATTAACATGGAAGCTAAAAACACCCTGCTAGAACACAATTTGTTTCTAGAAGAATTAAAAATGAAAAAACAAAAGTTCCTCAGAACAAATGATAATGAAAATACAACATACCAAAACCTCCGGGATGCATCTGAGCCAGTCCCCAAGGGATACAGTTCATAGCAATAGGCAAATATAAAGTGTAACAATGAATGACTGGAAATCCTAAATCTCAAAAAACAAAGAAAGAAATAATAATGATCTAACTCAACACCTTCATCAAATAGAAAATGAACAACAATCTAACCCCACAGCTTCTAGAATTATAAGGACAAGAGCTGAAATATATGAGATAGAAACTTTCAATAAGACCAGGAGCTAGTTTTTCAAAAGGGTCACTAAAATTGGCAAACCATTGGCAAACTCCCTTTTGGGGGAGGGGGGAAAGGAAAAGACACAAATAATTAGATTAAAGAATGATAGAGGTGACATCACAACAGAACCAGAGGAAATTAAATGTATACTATTAAAATATATTAAAAGCTATGATAAATTTGAAAACTCAGAAGAAATGGAAAAATTCCTTGAAACTCATGCCCTACCCAGATTGCCATGGTCAGATATAGAATACTTGAACAGACCCAACACAAAAGAAAAAAATAAGCAGGTCATAAAAAGATTCCTTCACAAAAAAAGTCCTGGACCGGGTGTCTTCATGACTGAATTCTACAAAATAATCAGGGAACATTTCTCACCAATTTTACTTAAGTTATTTCAAAAATAGGAAAAAAGGAGCACTCCCAGAGACATTCTATGAAGCAAGCCTAATACCCAAACCAGACAGAGATATCACCAAGAAAGAAAACTAAAGACAAATGTTTCTTAGGAACATAGACTCAAAAATCCTTAAAAAAAATAAAAAATCCTAGCCAATAGAATCTAAAAACACCAAAAAAAATTATTCATCACGATCAAATGAGATTCCTAAGAAATAGGGAAGGATGTTCCAACATAAGAAGATTACTCAACATAATGCACCATATTAAAAAAAGAAAATAACAAGAACTGTATGAGCTTAGCAACTGATGCAGAAAAGGCATTTGACAAAATCCAATGCCACTTCTTGATTAAGACACTCAGCAAAATTGGAATAGAGAAGAATTTCCTCAACATAGTGAAAAGTATGTAGGCAAAACCAAGAGCCAATGCCATTCTCAATGGAGAAAGATTAAAAGAATTTTCCTTGTGATCAGGGACCAGAAAAGGATGCTCACTGTCACTACTTCTATTCAATAACATTAAAAGTACTTGTTGGAGCGATACTACAAGAAAAGGAAAAGATTGACAAAGAGATGATTAAGCTGTCGTTATATGCAGGTCATATGATAATATGTGCCGAAAACCTCAAAGACTCAACAACAGAAACTGTTAGAGCTAGTAGACCAATTTAGTAGAGTGTCAGGATACAAGGTCTATATATAAAAAAAAAAAATCAATAGGATTCCTCTAAAGTAACAAAGAGAACTCAGAGAAGGAAATCAAGAAAGCAATACCATTTACAATAGCCACAAATTGAGATACTTGGGAGTGAACCTAACTAGAAACACAAAGGGAAGCCACAGATTGGGAAAATATATTTGGTAATGACGTGCCAGACCAGGGACTTACATCTAGAATTTATAAAATACTCGAGCACCACAACAAGATAAAGATAAATAACCCAGTTGTAAAATGGGCACAGTATATGAACAGGCACTTCACCAAAGAAGACAGCCAGATGGCAAATAAACACATGAAGAAATGTTCAAAATCCCTAGCTCTAAGAGAGTTGAAAATCAAAACAACTATGAGATATCATCTCATCCAAGTAAGAACAGCAAAATTTAACAGCAAACAACAAATGCTGACAAAGTTATGGAGAAACTGGAACTCTTATTTACACTGGGAGTGTAAAATGGTGCAACCACTATGGAAGTCTGTATGGTGCTTTCTCAAAAATTTGCAAATAGAAATACCATTTGATACAACAATTCCACTACTGGGAATTAACCCTAAAGAAACCATAGCCACCATCCTAGCAGATATATATGCACACCATGTTTATTGCAACTTATTCGCAATAGCAAAGAGCTGGAAGCAACCCAAATGCCCATCAACAAACAAATGGATAGAGAAGCTCTGGTATAGTCACACAATAGAATACTATGCAGCATTCTAAAACAAGGAACTCATGAAATATTATGCAAAATGGATGACCCTGGAGGATATTATGCTGAGTGAAATATCTCAGTCACAATAGGACAAGTATTGCATAGGGTCACTGTTATAAAATGAGACTGACATCGGGATTGAGAGAAGGCAGAAAAGGAGGGGAGGAATGATGTATATGGCATTGAAACAGCTGAGGGAGAGAACTGATTAAAACGATATATGATAGGGTATTACTGTCATTACAGGAGTCCAGAATCAAGGCTGCACAGTGGAGTGGACTTGGGGGCTAGGATTTGCATAACAATAAAAGAATTTTTCTTTTACTTTTCAAGGAGAAGAGTGGATTGGGGAGAGGGGTAGGAGGTGGGCAGGGAGAAAAGTGTAACAATGAATGACTGGAAATCCTAAATCTCTGTAAACGTTCACTAAAATTAATTTTATAAAAGGCCTGTACAAAGAAAACTACAGAATATTTTTGTGAAACACAATACAAGACCAAAATAAATGGGGAAAAATGTTCTCCATTCATGGATAGGAAGATTCAATGTTTTGAAAATGACAGTCCTATCAAAAGCAATCTACATGTTCAATGCAAATTCAATATGGATATAAAATTCATTTTTTAAGGAGATTGAAAGAGAAATTGTTAAGTTTATTTGGAGACTAAAGAGGCCCTGAATAAACAAAGCACTTCTGAAATACAAAAATGAAGTGGGAGGCATAGCACTCTTTGGCTTCAAAATCTACTACACATTGATAGTAACCAAAACAGCATGATACAATGACAGGAACATAGACAAATGGAACATAATTGAGAACTCAGAAGTGGACCAATCTATGGTCAACTGATATTCAACAAGGAAATAAAACCTATCAAATGGGGAAATGATAACCTCTTCAATCAATAAATTGTCCTGGCAAACTGGACTACTATCTGCAGAAAACTGAAACAGGATCCACATTTCACACCATACACAAAAATCAACTCAAGGTGGATCAGAGACCTGAGAGTAAAGCTCAAACTCTAAAGTTCCTAAAAGACCAACTGAGATCAATCTTAGAAGAGCTAGTCTATGGTATAAAGAGACTTCCAAATGCAGCCACCAATACACAATTTGAAGGATAAAGTTGATGAATTGGACGTTCTACAGATTAAATCTCTGTGCTTATCAAAACTTTATTAAACAGGTTTAAAACAAATACTGACTAGAAAGAAACATTTGAAAGCAATATCTCAGACAAAGGTCTCATAATAAGTGTGCAGAATATGCTGAGGCCTCAAGAAGTCAAAGACTGATAATCCAATTATAAAATGTGCAAAAGACAAGGAAAGAATTTTCACAGAGATAGACTGCAGATCATCACCAGACACATGAAGAAATGCTCAAGATCACTGGCAATAAGAGAGATGCAAATCAAAACCACAATTAGATACCATCTTACCCCAGTAGTGTTATTCAACACAGGAAAAACATGGAAACGGCCTAAATTTCCAAACATTATCAAATGGATTGAGAAACTTTGTTACATTTACACAATGGAATGGTACACAGCATGCAGGAGCAATGATTTTGAAAATTACCACCTAATTTGTAGGTCCCTTGGGAGGGACTGAGAACATTACGCTTATTAAACTAACTTAATCCCCTCAGGACAAAAATTAATAAGACCATTATTGTAGAATGTATAGGAGGATCCAAGGGAGTGGGGGAGAAATGAACAGAGGGGTAAGGATGGGCAGGGGGAAAGAAAAGAAAAAAATAAGAAATATAAATAAATAACAATGAGATAGTCTCCTCATCCCAGCCACAACAGCAAAGGTCAACAGGACAGCTAACAACAAATGCTGGAGAGAATTAGAAGTCTCTTTCACTGTTTGTGGGAATACAAAATGGTACAAACACTACAGAAGGCAGTCTGGCGATTTCTTGACATGTTGGAAGTAAAAATACTATTTGACTTAGATATCTCATTACTGTGAATATATCCTAAAAAAACCAATGCTATGATGCTGACACATGTTTGCACATCCTATTTGTTCTTGTTTCACACCATTAAGTTAGAACTGACCCTCCAGTGGGTTTTCAGAAACAATAAATCGCAGGAGAGGAGATTGTTGATTCGTAAGTGGTGAATTCAAACTGTAAGCCTCTAGGACTGAGTGCAGTTTCTTACCACTAGTCCACCTGAGTGCCATTTATTCTATTGCAGCATTATTCAAGATAACAAAAAGATGAAAGAAGACCAACCAGTCATCATCAACTGGATAGAAAAATCAATTGGATAGAAGGATCAATTGGATATAAAAACCGTGGTACATTGACACAGCGAAATAATACACAGCATTGAAAGCCTTTGAATTTGTAAAACACTACACAACATGGTTAAGTCTTGAAGACATTTGTTGAGTGAAATATCTCAGTCACAAAAGATCAACTACTGCATAAGACTGCTGTTGTTGTTGTCATCGAGTCGTAGACAACTCATAGCGACCCTATGAATTAAAGACCTGAACACTTGTATAACTTTCATCATTTCTCTAAGTTCACAGAGTTTCTGGAGACAAGCTATTTCAGAAGTGGATGCCACTCCTGCTTCCAACCCTGTTTTAATCTGGAGCTCACCAAACACTACCCACCATAGGTAACCATTATCACATTTGACACATCATTGTCACAGTGTTTAGCATCACAGCAACCATGAGTTACCAACTATAATAAAATAGGATTTACTTGGTCAGAGAGAAACAGGGAAATGGGAAAGTAGTGGATAATGTTTCACTGCACTGGAAAAGATGAAGGAAAGAACTACGTAACCCCCCCCCAAAAAAAAAAACCAAGCAAAAGGATTATAAACTTATAAAGGACATCTAACCAGTAAAAACACAACAAAGCAAACAAACAAACAAAAACCCCAAAAACCAAAAAAACGAAAACAACCCTAAACCAAAAATAACCCAAACAACATTTATGTGAAACCTATACTTGGACCAGGAGACAGTAGTCAGAACAGAGCAGGAGAGTACTGCTTCATTCAAAATGAGGAAAGGTGCATGCTAGGGATGTGTCCTATCTCCATACTTTTTCAATCTATGTGCAGAATAGATCATCCGGAAGGCTGGCCTCTATGAGGAGGAATGTGGCATCAACAACTTGTGTTATACGCATGACACAACTTTGCTTGCTGAAACTGAGGAAGCCCTGAAGTGCTTGCTATGGAAGGTCAAGAACTGCAGCCTTCAATATGGATTGAAGCTCAACATCAAGAAAACAAAGATTATCACCACTGGGGTGATTGGCAGCATCATGATAGACAGTGAAGAGATTGAGATTGTTAACAGCTTCAGTTTGCTTGGTTCCACAATCAACACCCTTAGTACCAATAGCAAGAAATACAAAAGATGAATCGCATTGGTAAAGTCTGCTGTCAGAGACACCTCTCCAGAGTACTGAAGAGCAACAATATCAGTCTAGAGACTAAGGTGCACCTGATCAAGGCCATTATCTCCACAATTACCTGCTATGCATCAGACAGCAGGATCATGACTAGGGATGATAGGAGAATTGATGCCTTTGAACTGTGGTGCTGGAAAAGAGTTTTGAATATACTATGAACTGCTAGGAAAACAAACAGGTTTACCCTAGAGAACGTGAAACCAGACTGTTCCTTGGAGGCAAGATTCTGAAGCTTTATCCGACACATTTTGGACATGTTTCAAGAAGGATTTAATCCTTGGAGTGGGATGTTATGCTTGGGAGTGTGGATGGACAGCACAAGAAAGGAAGGCCCTCAATGAGATGGATTCCTCAGTGACTGGGGTAATGGAGGTAAGTGTGCCAGGCACAATAAGGTTGGCTCAGGATAAAGTAAGGTTTAGAGCTCTTGTACATAGGGTCACTAAGAGTCACAAGCAACTTGATAACATATAACAATAACAAGGTTAAATGTAGTTGCTTCGTATCTGCAGATGGTAATGAGGGCCAACCCTGTTCCACGTTGTTAGTAAAAGCCTTAGGAATTGAGAAGCCTGATGACAAAAAAGAGTCTGCTTTGTAACATATTCTATGGGTTAAAATATGGACTGAAATGTATGCATTTTTAATATTATTTAAATATTTTATATTTACTTTCTATAATTTTAATATTGGTTTGCTCATAAACTTTGTATCCATTGTGTTTCACACTATTCTTCATTCATATTGTGTTTCACACAATCATTTCCATACATTAAGTTGTATAAAATCGGTCACGATTGGACCTTGCCCATCATTATCTAATCTTTTCTGTTTCCCTCTGGGAATACCCCCTCCCTCCACTCACCAAACTGAGCAATCCTGCAGTTTCTTCCCTACCTGTTGTTACCCCTCTGCTCTCATCTTCTCCCCACTTGTGTCCCCATACATGTTTTACTAGCTATCCTTTATTTTACAGTAATTGTCTTAGGCAGTATTTTTCCTTATAAGACTTAGTTCACTCATAGTAATGCTTTCCAGTCTCTCCCAAGATAGGTAGTATTTTTAAAAATTGTTACTCCTGAGTGCTGCATAGTATATTCCATTATGTGCACAATATCTCAATTCATTCAGCTGGGGTTGGACATTTAGTCTGTTTCCATGTTCTCGTGATGAATAACACTGCTATGAACATTGGTGTACAGATCTGCTTTTGTGTCTCACTTCCTAATTTCCTAGTAGTGGATAGCTGGGTCATAAGAGGTTTTTATGTTCAACATTTTGAGGAAACACCAAACTTTCTTCCACAGTGGTTGTACTATTTTACAATCCCACCAACAGCATATGAGAGTTCCCACTTCTTCACATCCTCTTCATCATTTATTGCTTGGTGCAGTGCTAAACTTTGTCACTGTTACTGGGATGAGATGGTATCTCATTGTGGTTTTGATTTGCATTTGTCTTATTGCCATTGTTTTTATAGTCTATTGTTTTCAAAGCACTCTACTAGTTTTGTAGATAATTAACATGTAATTCTCACAGAATCCAATCTGGTAAAGTGCATTTCCATATTCAATAGAGTGGAGGGAAAAGTTTGAAAACATTTTAAAATGTGTCCAAATAGCCTTATATCGTAAATGTCAGAAGTAACTTTCAAGGTCAGAAATGGCTGGTGTTGAAGGATGTCTTCAAAGTGATATTTATCTGTATACAGAAAGGAGGATGAAAAGTGGGACTATAATAATACCACCACCCCTGACTTTTCATTGCTGTATCATAACTTTTAGATATATACTAATATGAAGACCCAAATATTTAGCATTGAGTCAACATAGAAAGGGAAACATTTTATGAAAATATATTTTATCTGAAGGCCTAACTCAGATTTAACAATCCCAATGGGTAATAGGATAATAATAGAATGAGCTACAGAAATTATTTGTAGTCAAATAAAATTAACTTTAGAGCAATTGTGAGATGATTTAAGAATATTATGCCACTACATGCTTACTTACATGAGCATGATGTTCATATTCTGATCACTTTACCTTAGAAGAATACCAATTTGAGGTATTACCAATGAGTTTTCATAAACACTTTGTAACTCAGAGAGTGGTGAATAAATAGTTTAATATGTTTTGAATATAGTATTGCATTCTGTCCTTAGATAATGACTGAAATTCATTATTTCCATCTGTAAGCAATGAGTTAAATTGTTTTTTTTTTTTGATGCCGTCTTTATATTTGTTAGTCAAAGAATATTACAAATAATTGAAAGGATTTATAAAATGAGGTGGCTGATGTGTTCTTATTTGCTTCCACCTGAAAGCATAATACATTTAATGCTTTCAGGATACAGAAGGGCTAACAGATGTCAAAAGAGCAGAGAAAGCTATTTTGCAAACTCACTCAAACCAAGCAAAAATCTCTCTTTTGCAAAGTTCATTTACTATGAGACAATTACATTTGACAGAAAATGAATTTTGTTTACATAAAATATATCTTTTTTTCTTTTCAATAAAAAAAACCAAAAGTTTTTCTGAGAAAGGTAAGAACACGGAATTAAAAATTAGTGTAACATAAGTTTGTCTTCATCAAGAAATCATTATTGTAAAAGTTTCCTTTTTAACCCTTTAATTTTCATAAAAAGAATTAAAATCATAGAGAATTTTTATTTACTATATTGCTTGCTGAATGATCCAAGTTTTCAACTCAATGCTGTTAGATCAGAGCTGACACATAGCTGACCCTCCCACAGGTTTCTGAGGCTGTAAATTGCATTGAAAGAGGTGATTCAGCTTTTTCCTTGGGAGCAACTGGTGGAATGAAATTTCAAAGCTGTGTGGTCTTCTGGATAGTCAAACAAATCTATTCAGACCACGATACCTGAACTCTTTCTGAATCTTCAGGAGCTACCATAATGTAAAGGAGCTCTGGTGGCATAGTCTGTAGGGAATTGCTTGCTAACTTGAAGGTTTTTGGCTTTGTTTTGTTTTCCTTTGAGATTACAATGCTGGACACAGTTCCATAAATTCATACAGTATGGTTTTAACTGCTTGGTCAGAGGTCTGTACCACTGGCTAACTAGCTCAATCTAGTACCCTTGAAACAATAACTATAATGGCACATGTTAAAGATTTAAGGGCAAGATGATAGTTTGAAGGAACAAATTGTTTAATGCTGTTTCCATAAGTTCTGTGTAAACAGTAGGATATTGGTTTTGCAATCAAGGTTAATAATGTTTAATAAAGGCAGGAAGGAATAATAAATGGAAATATTACTTCCGGATTCATATTTTTCCATATTTAAGTCTAAACTATTACTGCTAAAACAATTCTAAAATGCACTAATGGTCTCATGTGGGCTGCCACTCTGATCTTCTATGCTACTTAACAACATTCGTGTGTTTTTGACAGAAGTTCCTTTGGAATTGATAAGAATCCTATGAGCTCTGGTAGTCTAGTGGGTAAGGAATTGTGTTGCTAATACAAATGCAGGAAGTTTGAATCCACCAACTACTCTGCTTCCCAGATGAAAGATGAGCAATATCATCCTGTGTGATTATAGTTTCTGAAAACTCCCTAGAGGATCAGTTATGAACCAGTTCCCACAACATGACAATGAACAACATCTATGGATGAATACAACAACTATTTATTTGGCTTTACACATTTCTGTTTTATCCTTTTTTAACTTTACATTCTGAGAGAGCTCCTAATAAAAACATGGATTTCATTTGCAGCCATTTTGAATCCTACCTTGCCCCTCTGACTACAGTTAATCATTGACTCAATATTGATGCAAGAAGAGTAAATATAAGGTATTATCACATTTGTTAAATCTTTTCAGTTTCAGAAATTTTTTCTATCTGATAGCTGGAACTGTACTAATTTGTTTTTTAAAAATATATTAAATATATACAATTTACCTTAAGATATATCTTATTTCAAGATGGTATAGTTTTTTTTTTATTTTAAACTATTTATATGAGGAATATTTAGCCAGAGAATAATGGGGTTTACAGAAGTAACGCTGATTGTACGTATCTCAATCCCTTCACTTACTCTCAGTCTCACCACTAGAAGGACTTTGAGGTACTTTGCCTTGTTTATGAGATTGACTGTTGTCATAGACTTATGGTTTTGGTTTTTTTTTATTGAAACTTACCTCACTGGTGAGATTTATTTCCTTTGTTCTATATCCACATTTACAAGCAACTAAGTAATGCTTAGGTACACTCTAAAAGAAAAAAAATTATGTTGTTCAAGACACTGAACTTCATGAAGAAGCATCAGGATCTGAGGAAGACTCATCAACAACCTGCAGTATGAAGATGACAAAATTTTGCTTGTTAAAGTAAGGAAGACGTAAAAGGCTTGCTGCAAAAGATCAAAGACTACAGCCTTCAATATGGATTACACCTAACATCAAGAAAAAAAAAAAAATCTTCACCACTAGGCCAGCATCACATTAAATGAGAAAAGATTGAGGTCAATGAGTTAAATTTGCTTGGATCCACAATTAACACCCTTGGAACTGTTAAGAGCATGTTGTTGTTGTTGTTGTTAAGTGCCATTGAGTCACAGGCGACTCATGGCTACCCTATGAAGGAGAGTACTTGACCCTTGGGTGCCTTTCATCCTCTCTCCAAGTTCATAGGGTTTCTGGAGGCAAGCTATTATGCAAGTGGACGCCACTCCTCCTTCCATGCTTGTTCAATGGGGGAGCTCCACCCCACTCTCAGTCCGCGTTGGGTAGCCAACCATTAACGCTTTTAACACATCCGTGTCACAGTGTTCAGCCTCACAGCAACCACAAGTGGGACGGCAACTTGTACACCAGGGCTATATGACCTAGAGGAATGTCTGAACAAAAACAATGAAAGACTGTCCTTTCTCCAGAGACCGCCACAACACAACACAACTCCCACATACACAGCACCATCCTCTCTGGCCAAAGGATCAGTCACCTGGGTGGAGCAAACCTGGGCGATTACGGCCTTCTGTCTCCTCCCTTCTCTTCTCTTTTTGGGTTTGAAGCCGCTCTGCCTTCAACCCAATGTCAAGCGTGGCTTCCCTGGCTCCTGGAGGCAGAGTCGCCTTTCTCCAGAGACCGCCACAACACAACACAGCTCCAACATACACAGCACCATCCTCTCTGGCCAAAGGATCACAGCCACCATTAAGAGCATAGAGTAAGAAATATAAAATGGAGTTTGTAAAGTTTAGAGCATAAGCAAGTTTGCTGAATATTAAGAAAGGGATATAATTTACTGTGTTATATTTGGCTAAAAGGGATTATGTTTACTGTGAAGTGAGACAAGAATGTGATGTCATCTTGTCTAGTATATTATTAGAAAGACCAAATTATGTTTAGGTTTAGAATATTAGAAGTTAATGAGCAAATATTTTAGTGTTAAGAGTATATTGTGTAAAGCTAAAGCTTAGAACATTAGAAATTATTAAGAAAATGTGTGTCAATATTAAGAGCACATGGTTAGGAATATAGAATGAAGATTTGAAAATTAAATGTTAGATTATTATAGATAAGCATGTGTGTGTCAGAAAAGGTATAGGAAAGAAGAGAATTTTTGGGATACTCTCAGCCTGACCTATATTGAATCCGGAGACTAAAAATGTTAATAAATATTTCAGATCAGGTCCAAATCATTAATGTGTTAATCAGAAACACCAACATTAAGTCAAGAGGTGCTCAGTGCTAATCTTGAATGCAAACACCCCAACTTTGACTGACCACCTTTCTGAGAGGGATCCTACAAGATAGCAATATTTATTAGAAGAAACATGTCAGTTCTGATTGGTAAAATCCTGTCTTTGGGAGACCTGCATTGGTGCTACTCCTTGCATGGAATAAAGGCATAAAAACTTGACTCTCAGAACTGCAACCTAGAGGCATCAGAAGGAGAACAGACCAACTCCATATCTGATTTCTCTATGCTCTCTACGGTGTACAATGCAGGCTTTTCGACAAATAGTCCACTCTGGTGAGAATATGCATGCTTGAATATTGGCTATTATAATGAGTTGCTAGGCATAATTGTCTGGATATCAATACTTGATGTTAAGATTTGAATTGCCTTTAGTACCTTTTCTTTGTTGTTGTTTGTTTTTACGTGCCGCCGAGTCGTTTGCGACTCATAGCGACCCTATGCACAACAGCCCTAAACCCTGCTCTATCCTGCGCCAACCGCACCGCCCCTTTTCTTTAGAATTGATTTTATGTACATTCTGTAACAAATTCTACTAACCCATCTTTCCAATGCTTACATTCACAAAACCAAGCCATGTTTCTTTGTCTGAAACAACAAATGTCACTTCTTACACCAATTGCAAGTAAGCACATACAATATTGGGATGACTGAGTCTGATTTCTGCCCACTTCATAAAGGGGAACTGTCCCCATAAATAATATCGAGAACAGCAAATAGATGGCTATTTGATCAGACGCATGACCTTCTATGCTCCTGAACCTATTTCCACCAATCAGTAGGTTCGATATTTGATATTACAGATTTTACTCACAATTGCAGTACAAAGAGCTAGGTTTATTAGTGAAATACGTTGGAGAATGGGAGAGGCAAAGACTATCTCACAATTCACGTCTAAGTTAATTAAGTCCAGCTGTTCCAAGCCAGGTTAACAGCAAAACACTATTCCTTAATTAGTGAAAGTCCTGGATTCAATTCAGCAGCACAAATTCTAATCATCCAGTAAGGTTTGCAGTTATAAGTCAACTTCTCCTTCAGTTATCTAGCAAGAACAACAAAATCTTTAACTGTGGCCTTTATTCCAAGATTCCTCTGGTGACACATTGCTACAGTTTCTCCACAGCAAATTGTTTTCCTACTCACATTTAATTTTGTGGTGTTAATTACAGTCCCCACAATATAATAACACTCTTCTAATTCCCTCCTTGTCTTTACCCTCCTCATTCATCTTTCAATTCTATCTACTCTTGTCTTCTGAACTTTATCTTTCAGCAAAAGTTACCCCATGGTTGATTGTTCTAAGGAGTGCGTGCCTCATAGGTGTTATTTTTGCTCACCTTATATGTCTATCTATTGTTTTTTTTTCAGTTACAGGTTTGAAAATTGTCTAAGGGTCATGTTGTTGTCTTGTTAGGTGGAATTAAGCTTCCTATGACTTAAAGGAATACGTGAACAATAGATTTGAAATCTTACCATATCCTGAACAATGCTCATGATCTCTGATCTATTCAAGACTATTATTCCAGTTATCGTGTTAATTCATTATGGACATAATCTCAAAAATTCCATAGGTCTTTATCTAATCAGTAAGCCTGGTGTTTATAAGATAGTTAGCTTTTATACTTTTTTTCCTCCTTCTCAGTTTGTATCTTGTATTTTGGTCCTTTTCTGAGTGGTCAACAGTGGTAACAGGTCACCAGTTGGTTCTTCTGTTTTAGGGATGAGGAGGTTGAAGTTTGATAACTGTTTAGGCATTTGGACTGCTTGCTTCCACACATCTTCGATTTTTTTCATACCTTAGATGGCTGTTCACAATTTTCTTAAGACCACTATTGATAATCATCAAAGTAGTATGTACCATATTATTGTATACTGTTTTATGCACTTGACTTTGAGGTTTCCCCCAACCATATTATACCAACTGGTCTTTTTTAAAAAGTTTTTTTTGTGGTTTGCTTATTAATATACATCTTGTTTGTACATTTAGTTTATCTATTATCTAATCATTCATATAAATTATTTTTATATAATTAATTGCTGTTGCTCTATGCCTATTAACACTCCATCTTTTCTAGGCTCCACTGAATCCTTCACATTACTTCATCCCTCCTCCACCCCCCTCTGCTATCAAAATGATTCCCCCCCCACTTCCCTTTTTCTGACTCCTTTCTCTACTTTCCCTTTTGAACATTTATACATATCTTAGTCAATTATCTTTTATTTTCACAATATAGGCCTTATGCAATGCTTGTTCTTTTGTAACTGAGCAAAATATTCCCTAATCTCTTCCAATTTGTATGATATGTTACAAAATCATTGCTTCTTATTGCTTCATAGTATTCCATGTACCACAATTTCTTAATCTATTTGTTTATTGATGAACATTTGGGCTGCTTCATTTTCCTGACATTGTGAATAATGGTTCTATTAACATAGGTATACAAATCACCATTCATGTCTCAACTCTGATTTCCTTGGAATATATTCCTAGCAGTGTAATAGATCAATAATATGAGATGTTCTTATGCTCAGCTTTTTTTAGAAAATTCCAAATCACCTACCAGAATGATTGCACCATTTTACAATCTCACTAGCAGGGCATAAAAGTTCCAATCTCTCTGCATCTTCTCTAGCATTTATTTTGTTGTGCTTTTCTATCGCTGCTCGAATGAGATGATATCTCATCATTGTTTTGATTTGCATCTTTTAGATTGCTAATGATTTTGAATACATCCTCCTGTATCTTGTGGCTATCCAAATGTCTTCCTTTGTGAAGAATCTATTCATGTCTTTTGCCTATTTTGTGGTTGGATTATCAGTCTTTTGTTTGTGGTTATTTAAACTTTGGCTATGAGATGCTTATCTGAAATGTCATTGTCAAATGTTTTTTTCAAGATCTATGGGACTTCTTTTTTATTCTTTTGAAGAAATTTTCTGATGCAAAAAGAGATTTAATTTTAAGACAGTCCCATTGATCCATCTTATCTTCACTTGTTTGTGGATTTTGGCTGTGTTTTCCCCCCTTAAAATCCTTTTTGGGTTTTGAGTTGATCCACTTTGAGTTATGAGATATGGAGCTCGTTTTATTTTTGGGCAGGCAAATGTACAGTTTTTGTCAGTAGCATTTGTTAAATATGTTGTCGTTTCCCCTTTTAATAAATGTTATTACCTTGTCACCAGTGAGATAGATCACTGATGACCTAATAGTAAGAATCTACACTGAAATCCCAAAAGCACATGGTTCAAATTTACAAGCTGCTTCATAGGAGAAGGATGGGAAATCTCTGCCTGTCCAATTGAAAACCTGCTGGTCATTCTGACTCAACAGCACACAAGAACAACACCACTAATGTTACCTAGTCAAATACTAATTTACTACAGGTCGATAAGTTATTTTCTGTGTTCTTGCTTGTATTCCAATAATCTATGTTTGTCATCTTACCGATATTAGACTGTTTTGATTACTACAGTTGTGTAGTAGATTTTACAACCAGGACATGAGATATCTTCAAATTAATTTTCTGTGTTTCAGAAGAGCTTTACTTATTCTGCGTCTCTTTTCTTTCCAAACAAAAATGGGAATTTCCTTTTAAATTCCCTTGAAGAATGAATTTGGGATCTATATTAGGATTGCATTGAACTTGTAATTGCTTTTAGTAGGATTGTCATTATTAGTATGTTGTTTCTTTCTCTTGATGAGCAAACTATTTTCCATTTAATTAGGTCTCATTATTTCTTGTAGTTATTGTTGTTATGTGCCGTCAAGTCACCTGCAAATTATAGCAACCCTATGTACAACAGCCCCCAAATCTTCTCTATCCTCTGCCAATCTTACTGTCTCTGATACGCCTATCTGCCATTACCTTAGTAACTGAATCAATCCATTCATCAAGGGTCTTCCTCTCCCGCACTGTCCCTTTACCCTCCCAAGCATGATGTCCCTCTCCAAGGACAGATCCTGCCTTGCAACATGTCCAGTGTATATCAGATGAAGCTTCAAAATCCTTGCTTCCAAGGAACAACCTGGCTTCACCCTCTCCAGGAAGAACTTGTTTGTTCTCCTAGCAGTCCATGGCATATTCAATTTCTTTTCCAGCACACAGATCAAAGGCATTAATTCTCCTTCTCTCATCCCAGGGAGGATAACTGGAGAGGTAGGCAGAGAGGCATGCATGGTTTAAGATCATGGTAGAAAGAGAAGAGAGAGACAATAGAAAAAGAAGCAGTTTAGTCATTGTCCAGCTTTCTGATGCATAACAAGTAATTGCAAAGACCATGGCCTATATCAGGCCAATCAACCCTGTGGTGAAAATATTTGTTTCTTTTTTAAATTTTTTTTATTTTATTAAATTTTATTAGTTTTAATGAACATTTACAGGGATTTTGGGTTTTCATTCCTTCATTGCTGCACCATTCTCTCTACCCTCCTCCCCAGTTTGTTCTTCTTCCCCGCCATCCGAATGTC
>NW_006399809.1:2670206-2673022 GCF_000299155.1 Elephantulus edwardii | reverse complement strand
GGGATGGCGTATTCTCTTAGCTACTTCCTGCTGAAAAGGGACGCTGTGGGTTTCAGGGTGAAGATCTTAATATTTGTTTCTTCATGTTGAACTTCAATCCATATTGAAGGGTGCAGTCCTTGACCCTCTGCAGCAAGTGCTTCATGTGTTCCTCAGTTTTAGGAAGCAGGGTTGTGTCATCTGCATAATGCTGATTGCTGTTGAGACTACCTCCAATCTTGATGCCACATTTCTCCTTATAGAGTCCAGCTTCCCTGATCATCTGCTTCACATATAGATTTAAAAAATATGGAGATAGGACACATCTGGTGCACACCCTTCCCAATTTTGAACCATGCAGTGTTTCCTTGCTCTGTTCTTATGACTGCCTTCTGGTCCGAGAATAGATTTTGCTTAATCACAATCAAGTGTTCCGAGATTTCCATTCTCCTCAGAGTCAGCCACGGTTTGTTGTGATCTACACAGTCAAACGCCTTTGCATAATCCAGGTTCATAGGGCTATTATGGAAGTGGATGCCACTCCTCCTTCCAAGCTTTTTTAAATCAGGGAGCTCCACCCCACTCTCTGTCCGCATTGGGTAGCCAACCATTAACGCATTTGACATATCAGTGTCACAGCTAGTAATGTTAGTATTTGATAATTTTCCGTATAAAGATACTTTGTGTCTCTGTTGTTGTATTGTTATATGCCATCGACTCAACTGTGACTCATAGCAAGCCCATGCACAATAGCTGTAAACCCTTTGCTATCTTGAGCCAATTGACAAATCTACTTTCCATTGCCCCAATTCTGTCTGAGTCCATGTCATCCAGAGTCTTCCTCTACTGGCTGTCCCTTCACTCTACAAAGCACAATGTCCTTCTTCATGGACTGGTCCCTTCTAATAAAATATCTAAACTATGTAAGAAGGAGATTTAAAATCCTCACTTCAGAGAAGGAACTTGGCTTCACTTTCTTCAAGACAGACTTGTTTATTCCCTTGATAGTTCATGGTATGGTCAGTATTGTATCTCAAAGGCATCACTTTTTCTTCTGTCACTCTTAGTCATTGTCCATCACTCTGATGCATAGCAAATAATTACAAAGATCATGGCATGGATCAGGTGCATCTCAGTTTCTAGACTGGCATCATTGTTATTCAACACTCTAAAGAGATCCCTGACAGCATGTTTTCTTAATAATATTGTTCTTTTGATTTCCTTACTGCTGGTGCCACGAATGTTGATTGTGGAACCAAGTAAACTGAAATTTCTCACAGTCTCTATCTATCATGATGCTGCCAATTGGTCCAGTAGTGAGAATCTTTGTTTTCCTCATATTGAGCTTTAAATCCATATTGAAGACTACAGGTCTTGACCTTCTGCAGCAAACACTTCAGGTCCTCTTCAATTTCAGCAAGCAAGATTGTGTCATCTGCATAACACAGGATGTTGATGAGTCTTCCTCCAGTCCTAATGCCACATTCCTCCTTATAAAGTTTAGCCTCCCTAATGATCTGTTCCATATACAGTTTGAAAAGGTGTAAAGAAAGAACACAACTCTGACTCACTCTTTTTCTGATTTTGAACCATGCAATATTTCCTTGCTCTGTTCTGATGAATGCTTCCTAGTCTAACTATAGACTTTACATGATAACAATCAAATGAATGAGGATTCTCATTCTTGTCAGTATTAGCAACAATATTTTGTAATCCACACAATCAAATGCCTGTGGATAGTCAAAAAAACACAAATAGATATTCCTTTGGTATTTTTTTTCCCACACATTGGCAATTATTTCCCTAGGTCTATGTCCTTTTCTAAATCCAACCTGTATTTCTGGTACTTCTCTGTTAATGTATTGTTCCAGTCATTTTTAGATAATCTTAACAGGATTTTGTTTGTGTGTGATAAAAGTGATATTATTCAATAATATCCACACTCCATTTAATCACCTTTTTTGGAATGGGAATAAATATGAATATCTTCCAAACAGTTGGCCAGGTAGCTAGCTTACAGATTTCTTGGGACACAGCCTGTTAAGCATGTCCAGGGTTGCATTTGTTTGTGAAATATGTCAATTGATAATTCATCAATTCCTTCAGCCTTCTTCTTCTATTTTGCCAATGCCTTCAGAACAGCTTAAATTTCCTTTTTCATCATTGCCTCTTGATCAGATATAGTTTCATAAAAATTTTTGTAGCATCCAGTTCTTTTGGTACAAGGACTCTGTGTACTCCTTTCATTTATGTATGAATGTGACATCATTTTGCCTCACGTTTTCATTTCTGGTGTAGTAAGTCATATGATTATCTGATTCAAAATGTCCTATGCCAAGCCATCTCAACCAGCCAGTGCCTAGTATGTCAATATTTATGCATTCCATTTCTTCCTTAACAATGTTCTTTATTACTAAGTATTCATGTTGTGGTTGGCTGTTGTAAATGGTATTGATTTCTTCGCTTCCTTTTCTGTTTTCTTTGTTGCTGTAGTGAAATCCTACTGACTTTGTATATTGATCTGATATCATGCCAATATACTAAATTGGTCTAGTAGATCTAACAGGTTTTTTGTTGCTATTGAGTCTTCATGATTTTATATGTATACTATCATGTCAGCTGTACATAGTGACTAGTCCACCATTTCTTTGCTAATTTAAGTGGCTCTTCATTCCTTCTCTTGCCTTACTGATATGACTAGAATTTTCAATGCTTTATTGAATATGAGTGGTGATCGTGAGCAGCTTTGTGTGTTTCTGATCACAAGGAGAATGTTTTTAATGTCTCTCTACAAGCTCACCAAGTTGTGCCAAGAAATCTGGAGAACAACCACTTGG
>NW_006399809.1:2664774-2668006 GCF_000299155.1 Elephantulus edwardii | reverse complement strand
CTATGTTGAGGTAATTCCTCTTTATTCCTATTTCGTTGAGTGTCTTAATCAGGATGAGGTGGTGAATTTTGCCAAAGCACATCTGCATTTTTTTCTCCATCAATTGACAGGATCATAGTTTTTGTTCTTTGCATTGTTAATGTGATGAATCACATTCATTATTTTTCCTATGTTGATCCATCCCTGCATTCCTATTATGAATCCAGCTTGGTAGTGAAGAGCTGTTGTTTTTATATGCTGTTGGATTCTAATGGCTGGGATTTTGTTAATGATTTTTGCATCTATGCTCAAGAGCAATATTGGTCTATAGCTTTCTCTTTGGGTGGTATCTTTGCCTCGTTTTGATATTAGGTCTATAATCGTATCATAGAGTGACTGTAGGAGTGTTCCTTCTTTAAAAAAAAAGTAAATAACATTGATAGTTCAGCTCTGAATGTTTGGCAGAATTTACCATCTGGGCCAAGATTTTTGTTTCTTTTTTGTGTGGGAGTCTTTTTATGACATGGTCTATTTCTTCTTTTGTGGGGGTCTGCTCAAGTGTTCCACTTTTGTCTGTGTCAGTTTGGATAGGTTGTGGTTTCTATGACTTTATCCATTTCCTCTAGCTTTTTAAATTTAACAGAGTATAGCTTTTAATAATATTCCAAAATTTTCAATTCAATTTCAGATGGTACTGTTGTAATGTCACCTCTTTAATTTTTTATTCAGGTTATTTGTATCTTTTGTTTTGTTGAGTTTGCCAATGGTTTTCCTATTTTATTAACTCTTTCGAAGAAGCAGATCTTGGTTAGGTTGATGGTATCAATTGTTTTTTCATTTTATATCTCACTAATTTAAGCCCTTATCCTTATAATGTCCTTTCTTCTAGAGACTGTGGGGTTAGCCTGCTGTTCTTCATCTATTTGCTGAAGGTATTAGGGACTGTTTTTTTTTTCCTCTCCTTTCTTCTATTTCTATGTTTGCTTATTGGTTTGAACTGACCACTGAGGACTACCTTAGCTATTTTGGTATGTTGTGTTTTCATTTTCAATCATTTTGAGGAACTATCTTATTTCAGATTTTATTTCTTCTGCAGCCTAGTAATTCTCAAGCAAGGTGTTATTTACCTTCCCCATGGCATTCTTTTTTTCCCCTTTATACTCTTTTTAATTTCTATCTTTGTGGGATTATGGTTTGAGAAGATATTTTGTGTTATTTCAGTGTTTTGTTTTTAATTTTTTATGAAGCTTGCTTTGTGTCAAGTCATTCTGGAGAATGTACTGAGTGAACTTTATCAGAAAGTAAATTGTATTTTTGGTTAGTGAAGTACCTTGAATAGATTTATGGGGTAGAACTGGTTAATTGTATAGTTCAGTTCTACAACTTTGCTGAGTTTCTTTTGAGTTAGCCTGTCCTTTATTGAAAGTGGTTTATTGAAGTCTCATACTACAGTTGTGACACTGTCTTTTTTTGTTTTTGTTTTTTTTTATTCAAAGGCAATGAATGAGTATCAAGAATCAGATTAAGACAAAATTTTACTAGCCATTATAAAGTGGAATTTACAATTTCAATGACATTATGACACTCTCAGTGGATAAACCTATGCATTGGTCATCTCAAATATGGCTGATCTGCATATAGTCATTTGTGTCACAGGTCTTGGTTTACAGTGAGAACAGATGCTCTTGAGGCATCTGCTGTCTTCAATACTTAATTTTATATTCTTATTTTTGAGTGTTGAGTCCCTTTATCCTGACATTTTCCTTTGCTTCATGTCAATTCAGCTGTACATTTTAAATATCTGATAGTTTGTTGTTATGTACTATCGAATTGGAATTGACCCATAGCTGAGAGCGGTTTTAGAGACAATAAATTACATGAAAGGATATTGCCAATGTTTCTCCTGCAGAGTAGCTGGTGAATTTAAACTATAACCATGCCTTTGGGATTGCAGTGTAGTTTTTTTTTTTTTTTACCATTAGGCTATTAGATCACCCTTTGTTATTTAAAAATAACATTTTGCTGTTTAAACATTGTTGTTGTGTACCATCAGTTACTTGTGACTCATAGAGACCCTACGTACAATAGCTCTGAAGCCTGTCCTATACTGAACCAATCTCACTGACTCTGACACACCTACTTCCATAGCTCCAGTTACTGTATCATTCCTCTCATTGGGGTCTTCCTCTCCTACGCTGTCCCCCCACCCTTCCAAGCATGATGTTCTTCTCCAAGGATTGTTCCCTCCTGGCCACATGCCCAAAGTATGTGAGATGGACCTTCAAAATCCTAGCCTCCAAGGAGAAACTTAGTTTCACCCTCTCCAAGATAGACCTATTTGTTTTCTTGATGGTCCATGGTTCAAGACCCTTCTCCAGCACCACAACTCTAAAGCATCAATTCGTCTATCATCTTTAGACATTTTCAAGCTCTCTGATCCATATCAATTAATTGCAAAGACCATGGACTGGAAAAAGCACACCTTAGTCTCTAGAGTGACAATGTTGCTTCTCAGTACTCTGGAAAGTTCCCTGACAGCAGATTTACCTAATGCAAAAAGCCACCAGGGAGACTGACAAACTCACACACATACTTTCTCTCTCTCTCGAGATATATATGAGGAAATAGGAACATTGCAGAGAATGTAAGGAGAAGATTTTCAATTGAAGGATAAGTATTAATTTAAGCATTTTTTCATAGGTACTTATTTTTGAAGGAAATATTGTCATTTGAGTAGAACTGAATAAAAATAAAGATCATTATTTTTTTAAATCATTGTTCAGACTTCTTGTCATAAACTCCAAGTCAAGAAATAGTCCTCATTTGGCAATTGGAGAATTTAGAGGCTATAACACTTTGGTCTCTTTTACTTTTCAGAATGTGAAACATAGACTACAGTTATTTTTCAGGGTCACATAACTAAATAGAGACAAGAGGAATTCTCTTAGTGCATAGAGGAAGCAACTTCTTTGACTTAAATATTTCCTATCTTCTCTTCTTTTTATGTATGTACACCCATGTTTATTACTGCTTTATCCACAATAGCAAAGAGATAGAAACAACCCATGTGCTCATCAACAAATGAAATAGACAAACAATGATACTTTCGCACAATGGAGCATAATATGTTGTTTGTTGTTGTTATGTGCCGTCGAGTCGTTTGTGACTCATAGCGACCCTATGTACAACAGCCCTAAACCGTGCTCTATCCCATGCCAATTTCATTGCCTCTGACACACCCATCCCTATTACC
>NW_006399809.1:2645044-2662502 GCF_000299155.1 Elephantulus edwardii | reverse complement strand
GCCACCAGAGTTCACTGAATATATGAATAGGCCTTTTAGATATGACAACAATGTGGAACAAGAGGTGCATTGCAGGAAGAGCTGGGAGAAGGGGAGGGAAGAGGGGAAGAAAGTGTTCAACAATGAAAAAAAATTAAAACTTTTTCAATTTTTTGTTTTTAAAGTAGCATGGAAAATAGCATGGGTCAAGAGCACCTTAGTCTTTAAACTGTTGTCCTTGCACTTTAGCACTTTGGAAAGATCAGTGACGGCCAATTTGACAGGGATGTAAATATTTCTCATTTTTTAAATTGACGTTATGAGGTTGTTGATTGTAAATCTAAGTAAAATAAAATTGTTGATAATTTCAATCGTTTCTCCACCTATCATAATGTTGCCTGTTGGTCCACTGGTGAGGATTTTTGTTTTCTTGATGTTGAGATGTAATTCATACTGTGTAGTAAGTGCTTCAAGTCTTCTTCACTTTCTCTGAGTAAAGTTGAATCATCTCCATAACATCGGTGCTTATGAATCTTCCTGCAGTCCTGATGCCATATTCTTCTTTGCATAGATCAACTTCTCAAATGATTTGCTTTGCATACACATTGAAAGAATATGGAGAAAGAATACAACTCTGACTCATATCTTTATTTACTTTTCAACCATGCAACTTTCCTTAAATAAGAAAAGGAAGATATCTGTTAGGTAACAGATTAATAATTGGGCATGTAAAAACCAAATAATTTTAATCCATTCCAAAACATGGAAACTCCATATATTTTAGAGTAGAACAGCCTCTGTGGGGTTTTCAGTGGCTGTGATTTTTTAGAAGTAAATTCTTATGAAGTGAATCTAGATGGACTTGAATCTTTAACTTTTCACTTAAGCAGCCCAGAGGATAGCTGTTTGTGTCACCCTGAGACACCTAAGCACTGGACATATTTACATACACATATTACATGCACATATTACATACACATTTTTATTAAAATTTAAGAAGTAGTAGTTTATTTTACATAAGAAGCTTGGGAAGCTAAAGAAGCTATTACATAGTAAATGTCAGATCAACTATTTTAACATTATAATTTTCAACACCAAACATTTCTTTATCATTAAGCTATGTCACCTCTCACTGCATTTGTGGCAACAGGTCATATATAGAGTTTGACTTTATGCTATAAACCTAGACTAGTGAAAATCTCAAATCATATGGTAGAAGTTTGAGCTTGAGCTAGAGTTGAAAACATCCAGGGAAGACCTGTTAATACCATTATCATTCAAATATATGCACCGATTACTGGGGCCAAGAGAAGGATATATAAGATTTACACCATCTTTTACAGTCAGAAATTGATCAAACATGCACCAAAGATTCATTAATAATAATTGGTTATTAGAATGCAAAACTTAGGAACAAAGAAGGATCAGTAGTTAGAAAGTCAGGACTTGGTGGCAGAAATAAAATTGGAGAAAGAATGATAGATTTCTCCACAATCAATCATTTCTTCTTTGCAAATACCTTTTTCAAAAATTTTCTACTAGTTTATTTACAAAATTTCAATACATTGTTTTTAGGACAAATTCTTTCCATTTCCACCACCTTCCCCATCAAATTGTACAACCCCATGATTAATCCCCAATCCACCTTCACATCCTCATCCCTCTGCTTCCCATCTCTCTTTGATCCTTACACTCATTACACAATATTGGTTTTATATAATATTTATCCTTGTGGGACTGAGTTAGTTCACTCAGCATAGTGCTCTCCAGTCCCTACAAAATTAGGTAATAATTTATAAAATCATTGCTAATGCGTGCTGCATAGTATTCCATTGTGTGAATGTACCACAATTTTTCTATCCATTCATTTGTGGTTGGACATTTGGGCTGTTTTCATATTCTTGAGATGGTGAATAATGCTGCTATGAACATTGGTGTACAAATATCTGTTTGTGCCTCAGTTCTCATTTTTCTCAAGGTGTATTCCAAGTAGTCGAATTAGCTGGATCATAAGGAATTTCTATGTTCAGCTTTTTGAGGAAGCATCAAACTGCCTTTTAGGAAGGTTGCACCATTTTACGATCCTATCAACAATGTATAAGAGTTCCTTTCTCACCGCATCCTGTCCAACATTTATTACTTTCTGCCCTGTTAAATGTTACCACTGTTACCGGGGTGAGATGGTACCTCATTGTGGTTTTGATTTGCATCTCTCTTATTGCCAGTGATTTGAAACATTTCTTCATGTTTCTGTTTGCCATTCAGATATCTTCCTCTGTGAAAATTCTTTCCATGTCTTTTGTCTATTTTGTAATTGGGCTATCAGTCTTTTTCTTGTGGTGGCCCAGGAGTATTCTGTAAGCTTTTGTATTCTGTAAGACTCTTGTCTGAGATGGTATTACTAAATGTTTGTCCCCTGTCTGTAGGTTTCCTTTTCCCCGTTGGGAAAAGTTTTTCATGCACACATCGATTTAATCTTTAGAAGGCCCCGTGCATCAATTTTATTCTCTTAAGAGTGTGCATTTCTGGCTATATTTGACTATCTCTTTCTCCTGTAGATGAGGCCTTCTAAGCTTGATCCCAGTTTGTCTCTTATGAACATTATGGTTTTGGGCTTTACTCCCAGGTCTCTGATCCACCTGGAGTTGATTTTTGTGTATGGTGTGAGACGTGGATCCTGTTTCAGCTTTCTGCAGGTGGAAGTCTCATTTTGCCAGCACCATTTGTTGAAGGTTATCATTTCCCCATTTGAAATCTTTGATTTCCTTGTCGAATATCAGTTGATCATAGATAGCTGGGTCTATTTCTGGGTTCTCACTTATGTTCCATTGGTCTATGTGCCTGTAATTGTACCAATACCATTCTGTTTTGGTTTACTACTGCTGTGTAGTAGGTTTTGAGCAGCAACTCTACACATGGACCTTAAGTGATGGAATGAAAGGAATCAGATTGATTGATTACATCTGTGGAAAGAATCATTGGAAAAGCTCAATATCGGTTGTGAAAACTAAAAGAGCTACTGACTGTGGATCAGACCATTGACATGTTCAGACCATTTGCAAGTTTAAATTGAAGTTAAAAAAATTAAAATAAACCCGGAAGAATTAAAATATGACTTTGAGTCTATCCCATCTGAGTTTATAAACCATCTCAAGAACACATTTGAGGCCTTGGATACTAATGAATAATACCAGATGAACTGTGGAATGATATCAATAATATCATCCATGAAAAATGCAAAAAGCCATTAAAAAGACAGAAGAAGGATGTCCAAACCAGAAAGATCCAGTGGATTCCTGAAAAGGTGGGATAATAGTGAGCATGAATCAATAGAGATTAATTTTATAAAACATAATATATGAAAGTGATAATATGAAACAATATGAATAGAGAAATGGGTGAATAATATGAATATAAATGAAGCACAATATATACACTTGTGTATGTAAAACGATATAAAATAAGAGAACTAGAAAAAATAAACAAAAGAGGAGGAAAAATTTGAGATGGATGTCAGAAGAGATTCTGAATATTGCACTAGGATGCCAAGAAGTCAAAACAAAGGGAAGACATCAGGAAGTTATAGAGTTGATTAGAAGATTTCAAAAAGAAGCTCAGGAAGACAAAGTAAAGTATTTTAATAAAACGTGTAAAAATCTGGAATAAGAAAGTCAAAAGGGAAGAATGCATTTGACATTTCTTAAGCTGAAGGAACTGAAGAACAAATTCAAGCCTTGAGGTAAAATACCTAAAGATGCTATGAGTAAAATACTAGATGATTCAAGAAGTATCAAAAAGATGGAAGGAGTATACATAGTTCCTGTATCAAAAAGAATTGGCTGACATAGAATAATTTCATAAAGTAGCATATCGTCAAGGAGTAATGATAATAAAGGAGAAAGTTCAAGCTGCCCTAAAAGAATTGGTAAAAATAAACCCCCTGGAAGTAAGGGAATGTCAATGGACATATTTCAACAAATAGATGAAATCCAGGATGTGTTCACCAGATTGCATCAAGAAATCTAGAAGATAGCCACCTAATCAACTGCCTGGAAGAGATCCATATTAATCCCCATTTCCAAATAAAGGTTATGCAAGAGAGTGTAGAAATTATCAAATAATATCACTAATATCACATGCAAGCAAAATTTTGCTGAAAATTATAAAAAAAAAAAACCAACTAGAACAGTATATTGACAGAAAACTGCCAGAAATACAAGCTGGGTTTATATCTTTATGGCACTAGAGATATCTCTGCCAATGTTACACAGATCTTGACTGAAAGCAGAGAGTACCAGAGATGTCTATTTGTGTTTTACTAACTATGGAAAGGCATTTGCTTGTGTGAATCACAACAAATTGTGGCTAACATTGAGAAGAATGGGAATTCCAGAACCTGGAACTTGTTGTATGAACAGAGCAAGGGAATATGGCATGGTTCAAAATCAAGGAAGGAGGGTGTCAAGATATATTCTTTCCACAAACCTTGTCAATCTTACTGCAGAACAGATCATTTGGGAGGCTGGAATTTATATGGCATCAGGATTAGAGAAAGACTCACCAACAGCCTACATTATGCAGCTGACACAACCTTGCTTGTCAAAATGGAGGATAATTTGAAGTATTTGATATAGAATGTTTAGGACTGCAGTCTTCTATATGGATTGCATCTCAACATCAAGAAAATAAAAATTGTCACCACAAGGCAAACTGACAGCATCATGATGGATGGAAAAAAGATTGAAATTGTTAACAATTTAATCTTGCTCATGTCCATGGTCTTGGCATCAACAGACAGGAAATCAAAAGACAAGTTGCTTTAGGAAAATCTGCTGTTGGGAACTCTCTAGAGTACTAGAGAGCAATTATTTCAGTCTAGACACTAAAGTGCAACTGATACAGACAATTATTTTTTCAATTGTTTGCTGTGTATCATACAACTGGACAATGAATGACTAGGTATGACAGAAGATGAATAAATGCCTTCAATTTGTGGTGCCAGAGAAGAGTATTGAAAATACCATGGATTGTCAATAGAATAAACAAGTCTTTCCTGGAGAGGGTGAAAGTAGGTTGCTTCTTGGAGGCAAAAATTTTGACACTCTGCTTCATATAATGTAGAAGACATGTCTACTGGAGGGACCAGTCCTTGGAGAAGGTTATCCTGCATGGAATGGTGGAGGATGAACTCAGGAGACGGAGGCCAAGGGTGAGATGGATTGACACAGTGACTGAGGATATGGGGGTAGGTTTATTAGAGCCTGTGAGATTGGCTCATGATAAGGTAGGATTCAGGGCCTAATGTTCAGGGCCTAACTTAGTGTTAAAAGGGTTGCTAGGAGTCATAACCAACTTGAAAGTACTTAACAACAACTTCTTCCTTATAAGCCAATGGTTCTTCTCATGTTCAGTTTCATTGTGCATTGTACTGCTAGCCAGAAGTTCAACTCTTTCAATTCATCATTTTTCATTGGAGAAGATAAGGCAACCTCCTATCATTAAGATTCATATCCTTACAAACCTAATATATGATTAATTGAGTTGTAATAGATTCAAAGACAATGAGTTTAATTATTATTCTTTCTTTCATTTCCCGTTTGGGTCAGGTAGTAGTTCTCCAACTAATTTGTTGAAGTCACAAGATCACATGATCAAAAATCTGAATCTCAAGTGTAGCAGCCATAGCACTTTGCTTAGAATTGATGATGAAACTGATAGACATGTTCAGGATATGTGCGTTCTTAACGTTAGATTTATACGCTGAATGAAAATTCTTTTACCTAGAATACATGTAATTTATACCTTACACCATTTCCTAGTGTCTTTTCCATTTTCAAACTTATGTTTGTACTTTCCCATGTCATATTTTCTTCACCTTTGTACAGTTGGAAAGCTTCATGATATTTCTGTGTACTCAAAGTACATGTTCTTATCATGTTGTCCACTAGTAAAGCTTGTAATTATACTTCAAAATTGAAGTGTACTGATATAATAACAACACTGATATAATAAAAACACTGATAAAATAAAAAACTGATGATGGTGCAACAATGAATGAATAGAATCCCAAAATCTCTGTAGATGTTCATTGAAATGAAAAACAAACAACCTAAATTAAAAAAAAAACAAAAAAAAACCCCAAAAAACTGATGTAATAAAATAACACTGATATGATAAAAAAGATACAAAGATTCTATTTTATACCCCTGAAGACATGTTTTCTAACATTTATCAAAGTGTATTTTAGTAATTTCTTACTATGACTCTGTCTTTAGCACAATGACTTTCTTAAGGTTAGATCCATATTGCACGTCTCATCCCCAACCACTTGCTTAAAGCCAAGAATAAGAAATAAATTTATTGAAGAATGATTGTGAAAACGTAAATTATTACAAAGTTATGACTCTGACCCTCTTGACATAAATTCCACTGTTTCCTACAGTACAACCACTTTTCTGAGATATTATAAGGTCTATAAAGATGAGTAAATAGGAAAATAAAAGATTATTTGCTTAGCATATCTGAGGCAGAACAAAAATACTATTGAGAAAATGTGGTTTTATTTTAAATTTTGGGTTTTTTTTTCTTTTCTTTTTCTTTTTTTTTTAATTCTTGTTGTGTACTGTCGAATCAGATCCTATAGGCACAGAAGGAGATCGCTCCTTCTTCTCCAGTGCTACATCTGGTGGATTCAAACCATGTGTCATAGCTATTACAGTGCAGTCTCTTGCCAAGGAACTTTTCTTTTTTTTTAAAAAAAAAGTGTAATATCTCATTACTGTTGAGTCAGAAGTGACTCATAGCTGGTCCTCCAATGGGTTGATAAAACTGTAAGTCACAATAGATGAGCTTGTTCATCTTTTTCCCCTGGGGTGGATTTGAACTGCTACAGAGATGATGCCTGGGGTTAACAACACAAGTTTCTTTGAGGCTACACCACCAAAGATTCCCCAAAATTTGTAACACTAATAAAGGGGCTCTGGTGGCCTAGTGGCAAGAAGCTGCACTACAATCCTAACAGAACACAATTTGAGGCCACCAGCTGCTTCTGCCTTTGAAAACCCTTGGAGGGTCAGCTATGGGTTGCTTCCAACTCAATGGTATACAACAACAATATATGATAAAGTGAGATGAGCATTTCTTGCAAACAGTAAGTTGATGTAAATTCATAATATTAATGGATGCAGCTTAGTGTTAGTGAGTGACATTTAAAAGAATGTGTTTCAAGTTTTAAATTAAAATTTAAAAAGTCAACAAAAAGGAGGAGGAATAGTTGAAAGCAGACTCTTAATGACTGGAATGTGGAATGTGAGAAGCATGAATATAGGAAAACTGAACATTGTTAAGAAAAAATAGAACACATAAATATTGGCTTTCTAGGTATTGGTGAGATGAGATGGATTGACATGGGGTATTTTGAATCAGTGCAATGGAGTTGAAAGGGTGAGAAAATGGGGTTGCTTTCATAATTAAAAAGGCTATTTCTAGATCCATTTTGAAATACAATGTTGGGAGTGACAGCTTAATATCTGTACACATACAAGGAAGTCCAGTGAATACCACTATCATTCAAATAAGTGCACCAACAACCAGAACCAAAAAGGAAGAAATAGATGATTTCTACCAACTTTTGCAGTCAGAAAGTCAGAAATTGTTTGAACATATAATCAAGATACATTAATAATAAAGGGTGATGTAATGCAAAAGTTGGGAATAGGGAAGAAGATTAATAGTTGGAAAACATGGACTTAGTAACAGAAACGAGGGTAGAGATAGAATGGTAGAATTTTGTACAATCAATGATTTATTATTTGCAAATACATTTTATAAGAAATATAAACACAGACTGTACACATGAATTTCACCTGGTGGTATGCACAGAAATAAGATCTATTACATCTGTGCAAAGAATAATTGGAGTTCACTATCAGCTGTGAAAATAGGCCAGGTACTGATTGTAGAACAGACCATCAACCATTCATGTACAAGTTAAAACTAAGGCTTAAAAAGGTTGAATAAAATCCACAGGAATTAAAATTTGAACTTGAGTCTATCCCACCTGAATTTAAAACCCATTTCAGGAACCAATTTGAGGCCTTAAACACTAATGAACAAAGGCCAGATAAGTTGTAAAAAGATTTTAAAACTTGAAGAGATCTTTATTTATTTCCATTTTTTTAAAAAAGTGACCTGACAGAATGTGGAAATTATTGAATAATAACATTAATATGACACACAAGCAAAATTATGCTGAATATTATCCAAAAATGACTGGAATAGTACATTGACAGAGAATTACCAGAAATACAAGCTGGGTTTAGAAAAGGTCATGGTACTAGAGAAGTTATCACTAATGTCAGATGGATCTTGGCTGAAAGCAAAGAGTACCAGAGGAATGTCTGTGTTTACTTGTTTAAGCAAAGACACTTGACTATGTGGATCACAGCAATTTGTGACTAACCTTGGGGAGAATGGGACTCCTAGAATACTTGATTGTGTTTTTATGAAACCTGTACTTGGACCAGGAAACAGTCTTCAGAACAGAGGAAGGAACCACTGCATGGTTCAGAATCAGGAAAAGAGTGTATCAGGAAGTGTCCTGTGTCCATAAGTTTTCCAGCTATGAGTGTAACAGATAATGCGGGAGGCTGGGCTTTGTGATGAGAAAAGTGGTGTCAGGATTGGAGGAAGACTCATAAACACTATGTTATGTGATTATACAACCTTGCTTGCTGAAACTGAGGATGATCTGAAGTGCTTGCTGCAGAAGGCCAAAGACTATTGTATTCAATATGAATTGAAATTCAACATCAAGAAAACAAAGATTCTTTCCACTGGTCCAACTAGCAGCACTGTGATCGATGGACAAGAGATTGAGGTTTTTAACAATTATAGCTTACTTGGCTCCACAGTCAACACTTTCGGCACCAGCTGTCAAGAAATCAATAGATAAATTGCACTGGAAAATCTGCAGCCAGGGATCTCTTCAGAATACAGAAAAGCAACAATGTCAGTCTAGAAATTAAGGTGTAACTGATGTTTTTCACAATTACTTGCTATGTATCAGAGAGCTGGAGAATGACTATGATGACAGAAGAATATATGCTTTTGAGTTTTGGTGTTGGAGAAGAGTATTGAACATACCATGGACTTCCAAGAAAACAAACAACTCTGTCTTGGAGAGGGTAAAACCAAGTTTCTCCTTGGAGGCTAGGATTTTGAAGCTCTGTCTCACATACTTGGGGCACATGACCAGGAAAAACCAAAATCCCAGAAGACATGGATTAGCATAGTATTGAGGTATTTGTCGTAGGTGTGTCAGAGGCAGCGAGATTGTCTCAAGATAGAGCAAGCTTCAGAGCTATTTTATTTAGGGTTGCTATGAGCTGCAAGCAACTCGGCAGTACGTGGCAACACAACAACAATCTCCAAATACGACCTGTTTATATTCTGTGTCAGTTAAGCCTTGTACATCCTATTTAAGATCTCTGAGTACCACAGTCCTCTTCTCAAAGTGAGAGAATGATACAATCTACTAGAGTTTTCACAAGGACTCAAGAGGTGAAATATCAAAATTTGTGAAATAGTACTGATGTGATGATGTGTTGTCAAGTTGGAGCCAACCTATCACTGACCCTCCAGTGGGTTTTCAAGACACTAAATTGCACATGAGGAGATTGTCCATCCTTCTCCCATAAAAGAGCTGGTGGATTCGAATTATGTGCCTTTGGGATTGCAGTGCAGCTTCTTACCACTAGATTACCAGAGTTCCCTAGTAATGCAGTAAGCATTTAATATTAATATCTTTCTTATATGTGTCTTTAAAAGTAATTTTAAAAGTAATCTATCCACAAGTGTTTGGCTCAAAGTAAATACGTAATAATTTGTAATTCCTCATTATAAACAAAACTACCTGTACACTAGCATCAGTGTCAATTCCTACAGATTTTAACTTTGAAGGATTGTAGTAGACGCAATAAGTCAGGAGAGCACAACTGTGGACCTCTGTGGACAAATGGACTACCGAGAAGCTTAGCAGATCTTGGGACCAAAGTCATGTCTCATTCAGTCAACAACCAAAAAGAGTACAGGGTCTACTACTCCCTTTAGCTCCCTAAATTGATTCTCTCAGTTATTCAAACTCTCAAATCCAAGTTACTGGAAATTTTTAATGGCTCCAATGTAATAGAATTTGTTTAGGAATAACACTCTTCTTTTGAAAACTTCTAAAGAATATACTTTAAAAATATCCTGTGGGTTTTGTTTGAAAAATTGACATATGTCTATTTCCTTAAAGAAAATTACCTAAACAACTTGAAGAAAAGTAAGACAGGGGAAAGGGATAAACATGAGTTGGTTGATGGTTGACATGTGAAACCCTTTCCCATTCTTAGAATATTTAGGTTATTTGCACAAAGGAGGAAATTGCTAAGGATTAGGTTTATAGCACTTGACCATGTTTCAGAAGTGCTACTCTGTAAAACTTTTCGAAGAGGGAAAAAAGCCCCTAGCAATCCCACTAGGAAACCTAGGCTTTACATCCTGTTGTTTATTAAATTTTTGTCAGTTAAGGTAGTAAGGATTGTGGCAGTAGATTTATTCCCTTTTTTCAAAACCTGGAATTAACCTGGAAAACACAGGGAAGGACGTTTGTGAAACAAGGAGAATGCTGGAGACATGCAGTGAAAAGTCATTACTGCAGCAAACCTGCAACAGAGAACACATTTTGGGAGGGCATGCTTCCTGAAAATCAGCAAGATTTTATTCCAGAGCTCTTTTCACAAAGGGAAATTCTTCCCTAGCACAAGTACTGTGGTGACTCCAATCTCTGTGGGACCCAGAAAACAACATTGTGATTGAGGAAATATTTTCATTTCTGACATTCAAAGAACCATTACCATAATAACTAAGAAAAATTACTGCTGGTCCAGCTTACAAAGAAAAAAAATGAAATGCATAGCTCTATCCACCAAAAATAGGCATACAACCTCTCTGAGACCCTGTCACTTACACCAGGAGCTAAAGAGTACAAGAATGGGAATGCCTATGGTCTTGTTTAAGTCTTTTGTTTACTGTAAACAAACATCCTGGAGAGTCTTGTTTTTAAAGATGAGCCCCTCATCTCCATTTTGGTGACTGGATGACATGGCAGTAATATATAACGTGGACATGCTTGTTCTGGTTGAGTTGAGTGGAGTGTCTGGTTTTGTGATTTAAGCTCTTGTTTAGTGTCAACAAGACATCTTGGAGGGTCTTGTTTTAAAGACGGGCCCCTCATCTCCATTTTGGTGACTGGGTGACAGTAAGAATCTTTAAGATGGGCAAGAATGTTCTGGTTGAGGGTCTGGTGAAACATTTGATTGCTTTATGATTTAAGCCTCTTGTTTAGCGTCAAAAAGACATCCTGGAGGGCTTTTGAGCCTGTGACCCTCAGGCCTCATGTCATTTTGTAAGAACATTCTAGTAAGTTGTACAGCACTCTTCTGTCAATTTGCTCTACTGAGGTAATCTGTGTTTGCCATGATTCTGAATCTTGTGCCATACAGGAGTCAAATGCCATAATGGTTCCCCATAGTGAACAGTGTTGGGTGAAACTCCCAGTTTAAGACAGATTTGGAAGCAGGAGTGGCATCTGCTTCCTAAACCACATGCCTCTGGAAACTCTGAACTTGGGGAAATGACACTATTTACAGAAAAGCTTCACGTCTTTTGTTCATAGGGTCACTATGAGTCATGCTCGACTCAGTAGTAATCAACAACAACGTGGTCTTTTAAGGTTTCCATTATTGTCTGCTATTGCTAACACTAGAGCCACCTGAATTTGGTTTCTACCCCAAGAAGGAAAACCCCTCCATCACCAAAAACAGAGAAAAAAGCAATAGCAGCAACAAGTTATTGTTGTTGAATCAATTCCCTCTCATGATGACCTACACATTACAGAGTGGAACTGCTCCATGTGAATTTTCTTGGCTGTTACCTTTTTAAAAGCAAATTGCCAGGCCCCTCTTTTTAGTACTTCTGGGGAAATTCACACCACCAAACTTTGAGTTGAGCCAAACCTTTGCATCACCTATAAGGAAGGCTTCACATAAGTATATAAATAAAAGTTAAGCTCACAGTGTCCTAAATTATATACTTATGACTATATAGTGCTTACTATGTTTTAATCATTACTTTAAGCATTTTGCAAATGTTAGCTAATAGGATAATTTCATCTATAAAAGAACCTAATGAAGTAGGTACTATTATGGCAGTCCTTTTACAGATGAAAACATTGACATAGAGTCAGTTGAGAAGCCAGTCATAACAAAAGCAGTAAGTAGCAGACTGCCTTCTGGATTTGGGATCTCAATGATATTCTTCGACTGGCCTCTGATTGTCACAGAAAAGACAGTGTTAACTAGGAACCAGATCAGCTAGTCGACATGAAGGCAGGAGTTCCATCGTGAGCCATCCATTGTCAAAAACTTAGTTCAGAGGCTGCACATCTTTATGAAAAGAGACTGCTCATCTTTCATCCAGAGTGGCTGGTTGATTCCAAGTGTTGATCTTGTGGTAACACTATGTACCACACCTCCCAGGCTAAGTTGGAATACGCATTAATAAATCAAGAAGATGCCACATGTAAGAAAGAGGATAAGAACTAAAGGTTTGTGAACACTCTTGATGTAGAAAAAATAGGAGTATGTTTGATGCTCTTGTTAAAGTGTCAAACATGCTCCTAATGAGGAATGTTTATGAGACACATAAAGCATTTATTTATTTGCCTCAATCTATAGAAATTTGTGGTTCAGCAAGTATTGGATGAGGCTAGGGCCTATATTAAAACATTCTCAAACAATTCACGACATCTTGTAGGTGTGGCTAGGGCCTATATTAAAACATTCTCAAACAATTCATGACATCTTGTAGGTGTATAAGGAACATTTTGTTAGATATTTGTATAAGTTTATAATTCAGCAAATAGTGCATGAGGCTTGGGGTCTACATTCATAAAAATACTCTCAAATAATTTAAGACATCTTGTAGGTTTCTTAGAAATCTTTTGTTAGAGATTTATGTCTGTATGTACCCTGGGTGTGGGGTAATGTCACATTTAAAGTTATTCTAATTTATTTGATTACCATTGAGTCAGAACCAACTTATGACTGGTGCTCCAGTGGATTTTCAGAGACTAAATTGTGCAGGAATGAGATTGTCCTCATAGTATCTAGCAGATTCTGACTGCCAGCTTTGGAGTTGACAGTGCAATTCCTTATCCACTCGGTCACAAGGGGTCTCTGGAATTATTAGAAGGAGGATGGAATAAAGCTAAACTTTTAAACCAACCTGTGGCTATCTTAGCTTAGAAATTGTGGCCCTCAAATTCATTTTCATGGGCTGATTTCACTTTGGGCAAAGATACAGGAGAGTGTTTGGCAATAGATTAATGACCTTCCCATGACAATAAAGAGCTGATTTTTACCAAGGAAGGTTACCTCTTCTTCTGGGATGTACAGCAGATGGCAGTGTCCACCTCTTAGGAAGTCAGCTAAGCAAGAAAATCTTGTGGGCTATTTCAATCAGGATGAACTTTGAACTCACAGATACTAGGCCTGGCCTTTGGGACATACTTTTTTTTTTTCAAGTGAGACTTACATGTAGGAATGGGAGGGGGGAACTCACCCTGAATTGTTATTTAGTATGTGGTCTATCAAATGGACTTCAGGGCTCTGTGGACCAATACGCAATTAAATGTCCTTGGGATTTCACAAGATAGAGGTCAGATCCTAGAAACTATCCAGTAGAGCTCTTTTGAATCTGAAAAGGATCTACATCTCTTAAAGCCAAGGTAGCTATGACTCACAAAAAAACCCCTGCTAATTAAAGTGAAAAGGACACAAAACCTGTTTCCTATGAAATGAATTTTAAGAACAGGCTTTTATTTCCCCCTTTCTTGTTTCTTGAATTAAAACAGAGATTTAAAGTGGAGCAAAATTAAGCTAAATAAGAGGAAGCAGTGAAATTTTGTAGACTGTAGAATAGTCTCACTGGGAACAGTTTGGAAGCCCCATCACTTAGTCATTTCAAACTAGACCAGACAAATGAAACAGGGTTGCAGAGAACAGATTTTTCTTGTCCCCGGTGGAAATTTCCTCAGTGGCTTCAGTGCAGGCTCAGGTGGCGTTTCTTTCTCTCTCTCTCTCTCTTTCTCAAACACACACACACACACACACACACAGAGAGAGAGAGAGTGACTTACATTCAGTTTGCCTCTTTTCTGACTTTTCAATTTGATCAACACAAAAAAAGGTTGTTAAAATCCCCAAAGGCTCTTTCTTTCTATTGGTAGGTTGTCTATTTTGGCCCCCATTTTCCTTCATTATGGAAGAACTATAAAATCTTTATGGTTTCCCCTCCATCATCTTTAAAGCCTTGTAAACACCTTCTCCAGTGAGTCCTGGTGATCACTAGAAGCGGGCAAAAGTGCTTCATTTCTGAGACTCTGGGGAATATAAGAGGACCATCTAATCTTGATCATATGTGGGCACATAGATGACACAACTTTCATCCGGTTCATTCACAATACGCAGAAAACTACTGCACATTCCTTTCATATTGAATAATACACACTTTTTATGTATAGCTTTTTGAAATCACACCACTGAAGACATGAATTCTGGCTAATTTGGAGCATCAATGTGCAAATTTAAATAGACTGTTTCTCTTCTTTCTTATTCTTCAGCACTCAACTTGGTTTTAGTACTTTGCACCAAACAGTATCTAAGCGAACAGATTTTACTCTTGTGTGTTGCTGGTTCCAATAAGAAATTTGGAGGAGATTTGAAGATTACTTAAATTTCTACTTATACATACTCATTTGTATTCCCTAATTATGGGAAATTAGGAATTGGTTGCATGTTTACTTTGAAATTTTTTATTTATATTTTGTTACTGACAATAATGACATAGAAAATGCGTATCTTCGAAATGCTTTTAGTAATAAAACAAAAAAGTGATTTCCACTAACTTATAACCAGGCCTTCCAGAGATATTTTACTGACATTGTTCATTTATCCTTCACAGTAGTTCTGTCAGAAAAATGTACCTATTTTACTGCTAAGAAAATTGGTATCAGAGATTCAACTATGCCTAAAATTACATGACTGAAATGTAGCAAGGAACACTTGTGGCCTATTGGGAAAGAATTGTGCTTTCAACTCAAAGGCCTACAGTTTGAATCTGCCAGCTTTTCTTTGATGAAAATGGGCAATTAACAGTCATGCAATTTATTGCTTGAAGACCCTCTGGAGAGACAATAAGTGGTAACACTTTTTTCCCATTGTTTCAAAGGTTTGATCACAATTATCTGAGAACTTATGAGTACTTCAGAAAGAAAAATGTGTAGATCTCCTCTCAACTTCTAGAAACTTACATATTTTTACATCAAGATGCTCATTGTTGTTTTTGTTATGTGTCATCGAGTCACCTGCTACTCATAGCAACCTTATGTACAACAACCCTAAACCTTGCTCTATCCTGTGCCAATCTTTATTTTTAATTAAGTTAAATGAAAGCTTACAGAGATTTTGGATTTCCATTGTTGCTCACTTTCCTTCTTGCACACGCCTCCCCCCCAGTTTGCTCTTCTTTTTGAAAAGTAAAAATAAATCCTTTTATTGCTATACAACCCCTCCTCTCCCCCCTCACACTACCCTCCTTACCCTCCCCAGTACACTCCACTATGTAGCCTTCATTCTGGACTCCTGTCATGACAATAATATCTAATCATATTTCCCTTTTAAACAATTCTCTCCCTCATCTATTTCAATGCAGTATACATTATTTATGCTCTCTTTTCTTAGTTTTCCCCCAACTCCAACGTTAGTCTGGCTTTACAACAGTGGAATTATGCAGTATTTCTCCTTTTGTACCTGAGATATTACACTCAGCATAATGTCCTCCAGATTAACTAATTTTGTAGAATACTTCATGAGTTCCTTGTTTTTCAATGCAGCATAATATTCCAGTGTGTGAATATACCACAGCTTCTCTATTCATTTGCTTGTTAATGGACACTTGGGTTATTTCCAGCTCTTTGCTATTGTGAACAAAGCCAAAATAAACACGAGTGTGCATATATATCTGTTTGGGTGACAGTTACGGTTTCTTTAAAGTATATTCCAAGTAGTGGGATTGCTGGGTCAAATGGTATTCCTATTTCCAACTTTTTGAGAAAGTGCCATACTGCCTTCCATTGTACATTGCACCATTTTACACTCCCACCAACAGTGAATAAAGGTACCATTTTCTCTGCAACTTCACCAGCATTTGTTGCTTGATGTTCTGTTAAATTTTGCTATTCTTACTGGGGTGAAATGATATCTCATAGTTGTTTGATTAGAGCTAGGGATTTTGAATATTTCTTCATGTGTTTATTTACCATTTGAACATCTTCTTTGGGAAAGTGTCTATTCATATCCTGTGCCCATTTTTCAACTTGATTATTTACCTTTATCATGTTGTGGTGCTCGAGTACCAACAGGATACAAAGGAAAGCCACAGACTGGGAAAAAAAATTTGGTAATGACATGTCCTGTGCCAATCATATTGTCTCTAGTAGACCTATGCTAGTCACCTAATCAACCCATTTCATTGAGACTCTTCCCCTCCTGTGCTGTCCCTCTATCCTCCCAAGCATGATGTCCTTCTCCAAGACTGATCCCACCTTGCAACATGTTCAAAGTATGTGAGATAAAGCTTCAGAATCCTTTCCTCCAAGGAGCAGTCTGGCTTCACCCTCTCCAAGATGAACTTGATTTTCTCCTAGCAGTCCATGGTATATTCAAAACTATTCTTCAGCACCACAGCTCAAAGGCATCACTTCTCTTTCTATCATCTCTAATCATTGTCCATCTTTTTGATGCATAGCCTTATCCATGGATATATAATTGAGGATAAGGCTATGTTGTTGTTGTTATGTGCCGTCGAGTCGCTTGCGACTCATTGTGACCCTGTGTACAACAGCCCTAAAACTCTGCTCTGTCCTGTGCCAATCGCACTGTCTCCAATACACCCATTCCATTATCCCTGTCACTGAATCAATCCAGCTCATAGAGGGCCTTCCCCTCCTTCGTTGTCCCTACACCCTTCCAAGCATGATGTCCCTCTTCAAGGACTGGTCCCTCCTTAAAACATGTTGAAACTATGTTAGACGGAGACTCAGAATCGTTGCCTCCAGGGAGCTGCCCAGTTTAACCCTTTCCAGGGTGAATCTGTTTGTTTCCCTAGCAGTCCATGGTACCCTTAATACTCTTCTCCAGCACCACAGCTCAAAGGCGTCAATTCTCCTTCTATTCTCCTTAGTAACTGTCCAATTCTCTGATGCATAACAAGTGATAGCAAAGACCATGGCCTGTATCAGATGCACCTTAGTCTCCAGAGAGACAGCACTGCTCTACAGTACTTTGGATAAGGCTATAGAAGAGATTAAAAAAAA
>NW_006399809.1:2637300-2643784 GCF_000299155.1 Elephantulus edwardii | reverse complement strand
CCAGCCTGGACTTCCGGCAGTTCTCTGCTGATGTGCTGTTCCAGTTGTTTTTGGATAGTCTTCAGTAGCATCTTGCTTGCATGTGAAATCAATGATATTGTTCTGTAGTTTCCACACTCAGTTGGGTCGCCCTTCTTTGGGATGGGAACAAATATAGATCTCTTCCAGTCAGTAGGCCAAGTGGTTGTTCTCCAGATTTCTTGGGACAATTTGGTCAGCACACCCAGCACAGCATCTTTAGGTGAAATATGTCATTGGTATACCATCTATTCCTGGGGCCTTCTTTTTTGCTATTTCCTTCAAAGCAGTCTGAACTTCTTCCTTCATCACCATAGTCTCTTGCTCGTATGTTGTTTCGTTAAATTCTTCTGTGTCTGCCAATTCCTTCTGATACAGTGACTCAGTATATTCTTTCCATCTTCTTTTAATACTTCCTGGATCATTTAATATTCTGTGTAAAGTACCCTTGATTATATCAACTCTAGGTTTAAAAATTGTTCTTCAGTTCCTTGAGCTTAAGAAATGCTGAACGAGTTCGGCCCTTTTGATTTTCTTACTCTAACTCCTCACACATTTCATTGTAATATTTTGCTTTGTCATTCCCTGTTGCCTCTTGGAATCTTCTGTTCAGCTCTTTAGTATCTTGAATTCTTCCTTGTGTTTTGGCTTCTCTGCGCTCCAGTGCAATCTTCAGAGTTTCTGCAGACATCCATTTTGGTCTTTTTTTCCCCTTTTCTGTCCTTCTAATGATGGTCTGCACTCTTCCTGGATGATATATTTGACATCCTCCCACAACTCATTAGGTCTTCGCTCATTAGTGTTCAAGACCTCAAAACTGTTCCTGAGTTGATTCTGAAATTCAGGTGGGATGAACTCAAAATTCCTGTCTCCCCTCTGCACATTCAGGAAAGATTTTGGCTCAGCCTTGGGGATTTTGTACCTGTGGGCATGGTAAAAGATTTTCCTGGGAGTCGCTTCTCTATTGGCTGGCCCTCGGTTGCCCCCATGGCTTCCAGTCTCCCTGGTTCTGCCAGGCGGATCCCTCTGTCTCCCCTCTGCGTGTCCCAGGTTTCTAGATCTAGAATGCAAGTTTATGAAGGCAGATACTTGGCTTTTTAATTATTATTATTATTAGTTTCTGCCTTCCTAGATCTTCGAATAATGTCTTATATACAATAAGTACTTGATCAACATTTCTTTGTTAATAATGAACTTTAAGAGGAGAATCTTGCTGCTATGAAATCTCTTCCTGTGTTTCTAGTTCTCTATGAATAGAAATAATGGAAAATAGTAAACAAGGGGGTTATTAATCTTCCTTTTCTAAAGAGTATCACTGTCAAGACTATTGCTGTTCTCTGATAAAATTACCTTTCAGAATAATTAATGCTGTGGATGATTTAAAGACTAAATATATGAAGTAAAACATTCGAATGGCCAACAGACATATGAAGAAATGTTTCAGATCACTGGCAATGAGAGAGATACAAATCAAAACCACAATGAGGTTCTCACTCCAGTAACAGTGGCAAAGTTTAACAGGGCAGCAAGTAATAAATGTTGGAGATGATGTGAAGAGAAAGGAACTCTTACACATTGTTAGTGGGATTGTAAAATTGTGCAACCATTCTGGAAGGCAGTTTGGTGCTTCCTCACAAAGCTGAACATAGAAATCCCATACGACCCAGCTATTCCACTATTTGGAATATACTCTAAGAAAATAAGAACTGAAGCACAAACAGAGATTTGTACACCAATATTCATAACAGCATTATTCACCATCTCAAGAACATGCAAACAGCCCAAATGTCGAACGACAAATGAATGGATTGAGAAATTGTGGTATATTTGCACAATGGAATACTATGCAGCATGCAGGAGCAATGATTTTGTAAATTATTACCTAACTTGGGAGGGTCTGGAGAGCATTATACTGAGTGAACTATCTCAGTCCCACAAGGATAAATATTTTATAAAACCATTATTGTAGAAGGAGTATAACGATTCAAGAGAGATGGGAGAGCGTGGAAGCAGAGGGATGAGGATGTGCTCATGGAGGGGGAGGATTAATCATGGTGTTGTACACTTTGATGGGTGGGGAGTGAGGGAAATGGAAAGAATTTGTTATTGAAATCAATGCATTCAAATTTTATAAATAAACCAATGGAAAATTTTTTAAAAAAGAAAACGTGATACTCAGTGACATTAATACATTCTGAAATGTCAACTATATGTCCGAAATGATGCTTGCTTCCAGTGAGTAAATACAGAGTCCTAAATGTGCAAAATAACAGATCAGTATCTTTATTGTAGAAATACACATATTGTTTTCCCCATTTCAGTGCGGAAAACAAATTCTGGCACTATGGAATTAATTTGTCCTCATATGGAATAACTTAATTCCATTAATAATGCTAGAAATGTTAAGAAAACATTTTGGGGCAAAAAAGGAATAATATAGGGGCATACAAAACCAGTCTTATTCCCTCTGAACTGAAATCCATGACTCATTTATTTTTAGTCTTGACTATCCTTGTGGATCTGTTTTTACTTTTATTTGTGGTCTGCTTCGATATGTCCACACGAAAACACACTTCAGAACCAAAATCACTGCATTTTTATAGTATGACTTCAGATACTTGATCAGTTTTAGGGTTCACTGTCTCCTGTATCAGTTTTCTATGCCTGCTTGAAGCATGCTAGTTAACATACTTTAGTGAAGAAACACTTAAAGAAAGATATTGACTCTAACCTCTGAGCTCTATTTGGGCTCATATCTTTAGATCTTCATGCATAGCCCAAAGTCAAATTCTGGCCCTCCTAAAATCTCACACAACATTCATTGACTGCATTGGGTGTGTCTAGAAGTAGAATCTGGCTGACTGCATGTAATATACTGTTTGGGTTGTAGCATGAAGCCAAAAAAACATTGTTTACTATTTATATGAGCCTTCACCAATTTCTGGATGCCAAAAGCGATGAACTCACTGCTTCTGAATAGCTCATTCATCAAAACAGACATGGAAAGTTTTGTTCATTGGGTTTAGAAAGCAAATCATTTGCTGGTTTGCTGTCTACAGGCCAACATCTGTTTGAGGTTTCCACCTAAACCCAAGCTGACACCCCCACTCCAAAATGACAACATCTTCAAGCCAGCTGACTTGCTTCTTCACAGAAAGGTATTTGTGTGCAGGAATTTGTGCCTGAGAAGGTATGACAAAGACACTGAGATTAGTTTCTACTTTCTTGATGCTTTCTTCCAAACTCCAATTTATTGGCTAGGATTCCCTTCACTATAATACAAATGTGGAACCAATGTAGAGAAATGTTAATATTTAAATTGCCAGTAATGGTACAGGATAGGAGGGATTTTGGATTTATTGTTCATGGGATTACTATGAGTGATACTGTACTTAACTATATTTAACAACAACAATAACAACAATATCATTTATGTGGCTCATGTATGAAGCAATTGGATTCTTCAGGGTAGTTTCTCTTGTCTTAGTTGAAAGCCAGGTGTAAACTGGTCATTTTTATTTCATTCACAATGCTGTGTGAACTGATTTGTCACCTAGATTTATTGGATTTAGCTAATAATGAGCTGAGTGCTGGAAGCTCTTGTATAAGTCAATTAGGACCTAATGGGCAGGACTTTGTACTGAAAAGTCAGTTGGGCCCTTGGGCATGGGGCCCTTGGGCCTGGTGTTAATTGTGTTTGGGAAGAACATTCTTTTAAGTGGTATAGCACAAATCTGTCAGTTTGCTATGCAGAGATAACTTGGGGTTGCTGAGATACTGAATGTTGTGCAACTGGTGTGTCAAATGCCTTAATGCTTACCCATGGTAGACAGTGTTTAGTAGAGCTCTAAGCTTAAGACAGACTTGGAAGCAGGATTGGCATCCACTTCCTAAACATACCTTTGGAAACTGGAATGACGATAATTATAGACGAGGGTTGAGATCTTTTTTTCATAGGGTTGCTATAAGTTGTATTTGACTCTACAACACTTAACAATAACAACCCAGCATCATTTGCTTTATGTCCTTGTGAAAAGAACACATTGGGATAGTTTTTAAAAATACTACTTCTTTGCTTTTGAACATATTAAACCGTTCCATGTGTACTATCAAGCTATTATAGTAGTACAGAAATAGGGTGCTGCTTTTGGTTGGTATGACATTTTTTGTGCGTGTATTTGAAATGTCATCTAATAAGCCTCAGGGACAAACATCAGAAACACAGAACAGTTAGGACCAAAAACTTTTTGAAGTAGTGTACAAATCTTGTAAAACTACTTGGCTAATCTTCTGAGAGGTATCGAAGAAGTTCAATTCCAATTCTTCAAAAACCAAGCATCCAAGTGAAAACTATTTTGTTTAATGGTATTTTTTTTACACTAGTTCCCATTTCCCCACCCAAAACCATCAACCTAAAAACCTAAATAAATGGCCAGATTAAAATTGTGTAAAATTAGATGTTTGGGGCCAAAGCCCAGCTTTTAAGAAGTGAGGTATCTACAATCAAATATTATATAGGGTTTTGTTCTTTTAACTTTTCCAGAGGACAAATTCCCATTGTGTTGCTGAACAGTAGTTCACCTAAGGGTTTCCTCAAACATTTGGTCAAGACTTATATGTATGGTTAGCTGAAAATCCACCATTTAAGTATGTTTTATCCTTTATATGTCCAGAAATTTCCTCCTGGGAATAATCTGAACATTAAGACTGGCATAGCCTTCACTTTTCAGTGACTATTGTAGTTTCTCTTTTTAACTTGATTTTATTTTTATACATTTTTGCTACTTCCTCAGTTGTTGTTGTGTGCTATAGAGTCGCCTGCAACTCATAGTGGCCCTATGTACAACAGCCCTATACCCTGCTCTGTTCTGTGCCAATCTTATTGTCTTTGACACGCCTACCTCCATTAACCCAGTCAGTGAATCAATCCACGTAATTGAGAGTTTTCCTCTTTTGCTTTGCCCTTACAACCTCCCAAGCATGACATCCCTCTCGAAGGACTGGTCCCTGCTTGTGGCATGTCCAAAATATGTCAGATGAAGCTTCAGAATCCTTGCCTCCAAGGAGCAGCTAGTAAAATGCACTCTTTATACTGGACACAGCACTCCATGGAGATGCTAATTAATCTTGTTCTTTTAAATCCATCTTTGGAGGATTTTATTCTCATTTTACCACACCCACCTGCTTCTTTCACTTCTTCATTGTTTTGTTATGAAAGCTATTGTTAAGAATATTTTTACTCAGAACAGATTCTGATTTCCGTAAATGTGGATGCAAAGTGAGTGGATTCACGACTTACTGAGTTACTTAAACTAGAGCTTCTCATTATCTTTATTGCCATGGGATAGAGTTTAGAATGCTAATATTTGAACAAATAAGAGCCCTGGAGTAAACACATGGAGCTGTTTGATTCATAGGCCAGAAGGTCTGGCCTGTTCTCTCTGTCCATTTATTTAGGAGAATGAGGGCAGATAAGTTTCAAAAGATTCCACTTCAGTTCTTCTTAATACACTGATGCAACGATTGTCAACTTCCAAATATTAAAAAGAAAGGAAATAGGAAGTACATCTACCACTTTACTCTTCCATTTGGAAAGATTGAGTGCGTACTTCTCAAATACTTACAATGTTCGTCATTCAAAACATCCTAATTAATAGTGGTGCTTACCTACTGAAAATAAGGCAGTAGTAGTAGATGCTTCATTTTTTTCATAATCTCACAAGTTTGAGAGAGTCAATGACAAGTCAGAGTTCAATTTTATTTATTGTTTGATATCTAATGTTACAGAAAAAGGAGCCATCACAGCATAATATGTTCTGTACCAGGCTGCTGGCCAAAAGACTGGCTACTTGAATCCACAAGATGCTCTGTAGGAGAAGACAGAGTCAATCTGCTGCCATTAGGATTTATACCCTCAGAAACCTGATGGAGAGTGGTGTTGGAGTATTGGGATTAATACAGAATAGGAAATTTTTATGTTAGACTTCACATGATGGGCCTTCAGTAAAGATCTCATAAGGAAATCCAAGGTGAGTAGTCACAGAGAAAAGTAGAGTCTTTAGAAAATAATTTAGTTTTTCAACAAAATAGAGCAACTGTACAAGAGGGAGACCAAATAATCTAAGCTAGGAGAAATGTCTATAGGCATGAGCACTGTGGATAAAGCTAACTCTTGGTAGTACTTTGAATTATGATAATAACCACTCATAAGTTGTCTGTAGTCCACCCAACCTCACCCTATTTGGCATCAAGGGAAATCATAGTCAAACTCATAGTGCAACCTAAAGATAAGCAGTATATTCTAGGTCTTACAGAGTTGCTTGCTTCCAAGGTCCATCTGAAGGACTCTTCACTTCAAGATGGAAGATTTAAGTAAGATGGGTTCAATAATGTATACTGCACTGAAACAGAGGAGGGAGAGAACCGTTTAAAAGAGAGATGTAACTGGGTATTTCTGTCATCACAG
>NW_006399809.1:2633326-2636115 GCF_000299155.1 Elephantulus edwardii | reverse complement strand
AAATTTATCCTGTGCCATCCTCAACATCTCCGAGACACTAGAGCCCATGGCTGAAACCAAAGTGTCAATCCATCTCATTTGAGGCTTTCCTTTCCTTTCCTTTGCTGACCCTCCATTCTTCCAAACATGATGTCTTTTTCCAAGGAACTGCCTCACCTAGCTATATGTCCAAAGTATAAAAGATGTTGATTGGTCATTCTTGTGTCCAAGAAGTACTCTGGTTGCATCATTTTCAGGACATATTTATTTGTTCTTTTGAAAGTCTGTGGGTTATTCAGTATTCTTTTCAGCACCAAAACTCAAAGACATCAATTCTTCCTCTGTCATCCTTATTCATTGTCCAACTCTCTAATGTGTGGCAAGTGATTGAGAAGAGCATGGCCCAAATCAGGTGAACCTTAGTCTTCAAACTGGCATTATTACTTTTCAGTATTTTGGAGAGGTCCCTGACAACTGACTTGCCCAATATAATACATCTCCTAATTTTCTAACTGCTGATAACAGGGTGTTGATCCAAGCAAGATAAAACCACTGACAGCTTCAATCTTTTCTTCATTTATAATAATGTTGGCTGTTGGTCTTGTGGTAAAGATTTCTGTCTTCTTGATGCTGAGATGTAATCCATGCTGAAGGCTCCATCCTTGGTCATCTGCAGCAAGCATTTCATATCCTCCTAACTTATAGCGGTACAGTTGTGCCATCAGCATAACACATGTTGTTTGTGAATCTTCCTCTAATGCTGATGCTGCATTTCTCTTCATAGTGTCTGGCTTTACATGTTTGATGTGTATTATTGCTCTTTCCCCCCCAAGAGAGGTTATCCGCGAGCCTTTGCCTACGGTTTAAGTCCACTCAAAGGCATTGGCTTAAAACGCCACAGGGGTAAGGAAGGAGTGCTGGCAGAGGCCTGAAGACTCCACTCTGGGAGTGTGACTTTTTGCTGCTTGTGGATGCTGGTCTGGATAGACATGTAAACGGAAGTTTTTGGGGTTGTGCCTTTTTTGGGGGTAATATTTGATGTATATTATTCCTCTTTTCCCCCAAGAGTGAGTGACCCTGAGTCTTAGCCTAAGGTTTAAGTCCACTCAAAGGCATTAGCTTAAAATCCCGCAGGGGGAGGGAGGGAGTGCTGATAGAGGTCTCTAACCAAATTTATTAATTTTTGAATGAATATTCCTTGAGTGACACAGTAATCTTGCTGAACTAAACAACTTGGTGGTACTGTTACACTGCATACTGTTCCATAGTCTTGTCAAATACCATAATGGTTACCTATTATGTACAGTGTTTGGATGAGCTTCCAGATTGAGTTATGCTGGGAAGCAGGAGTGGCATCCACTTCCTAAAATTAGATGTCTCTGGAAACTCTACAAACTCTCTAAACTCTACAAACTCTTTAAATGTACAAAAATGATGGTAGTTACAGAACAGAGTTCTGTACAGAAATTATATTAGTCATAGAACACAGTTTAGGTCTTTTGTGCAAAACTTACTCTCAGTCATATTCGACTTGACGAGACTTAACCATTGCTAAGTGAAACTAGTACTGGTATATCTGGAGGAACATTCTTCCACTTTGTACTTCATTCTTTGTCAATGTGCAGTATGAAGTAACCTGGGTTGCTATGATGCTGAATCTTGTGCCATTAGGTTATCAAAAACCAGAATGGCTTCCCAATGTGGACAGTGTTTGGTGGAGCTCCCAGTTGTAAAACAGGTTTGGAAGCAAAAGTGGCATCCACTTCCTAAACAACATGCCTCTGGAAACTCTATAAGCTTGGGGAAATGATGACAGTTATGGAAAGGTATTAGGTCTTTTGTTCATAGAGTTGCTATGAGTCGAGCTCGACTCGACGGCAATCAACAACATTAAATGGATAAAAATATGATATTGTCCACCATGAATCATAGCATTCATTTCCTTTATTGTTCTTGTTAGGTCCCATTGAGTCACCTGTAACTCACAGCTACCTTGTGGATGATAGATCTGAACCCTGCCCTGAACCATCTTCATAATTCCATTTTTACAGTCACTATAATCAAATCCATTGTTTTTGTCACTGTGTCATTCCATCTTGTGAGGGTCTTATTCTTTTTCTCTGACCTTCCACCTTTCATAGCGTAATGTCTGTATTAAGGACCAATCACTCCCAACAGCATGCTGACTCCAAAAAACAGCAATGGGTGAGCTTTTCTAGTTTGATGTTGAGTCATAGATGACTCATAGTGACCCTAAGGACAAAAGAACATTTGTATAACTTTCATCATTTCTCCAAGTACACAGGGTTTCCAGAGACAAGTTGTTTTGGAAGTGTATGCTACTTCTGCTTCCAAGCTGTTTTAACCTGAGAGCTCCACCAAACACTGTCCACCATGGGTAAACATTATCACATTTCACACATCAGTGTCACAGTATTTAGCATCACAGCAATCACAAGTTACTTCAGTATACCAAATTGAAAGACCATTGCTATATTACTTAGAAGACTGTTTGACTGAAAACAATTAAAACCAACTGCCTTTTTGAATACAAGGTCAAATATAGTTAGTTCACATCGAGTTGTGAATAAAGTACAAAAACAAGCAAGCAACCCACAACCAAGCCTCAACCAAAACAAGAAAACACACCTTGGCAGAATCCAACTGCTCTACACATCTTCCCAAAGTGGATACCAACCCCAAATTGGTGACCCACTGCGTTATTAAATAAGATGTCAAATCCAGTTGTTGTTTTTATGTGCCGTCGAGTCGTTTCCGACTCATAGCGACCCTATGCACAACAGCCCTAA
>NW_006399809.1:2598310-2631011 GCF_000299155.1 Elephantulus edwardii | reverse complement strand
TTTTACAAAATTCAATCATTCTATCTCCAGCCTCATTCCTGTCACCAAGCCCATGTTTTCCGACTACTGATTCTTCTTCACTATTCCCAACTTTTGCAGTATGAGTAAAATAAAAAAGAGCTTTGTTGACATTGTTCACATTGAGGGGAAAAATACATATATATATATATACAGAGAGAGAGAGAGAGACACCCACTTCCTAAATAGCATGCCTCCAGAACCTCTGTGAATTTTGATAAATGTGGATGGTTGTAGAGGGCCTTCAGGCCCAATATATGTATATATGTTGTTGTTCAAACAATCGTATGATCTATTACTCCGGATGTGAAAAGTTGAATAAAAATGGGGCTGCTTTCATAGTTAAAAACTTATTTCTAGATACGTATTGAAATACAATACTGTGAGTGATAGGAAAATATCTATACAAGGAAGTCCAGTGAATACCACTATCATTCAGATATATGCACCAACAACCAGAGCCAAAGAGGAGGAAATAGAAGATTTCTACCAACTTTTACAGTCAGAGATAGATCAAACTTACAATCAAGATGCATTAATAATAATGGGTGACTGGAATGCAAAAGTTGGGAACAGAGAAGAAGGATCCATATTGGATCCAAGTCCAACATGGACTTGGTGACAGAAAGGGAGCTCACTGTAGAATGATTGAATTTCACACAATCAAGGACTTGTTCATTGCAAATACGTTTTATAAGAAGCATAAACATAGTTTTTACACATGAATTTCACCTGATTGTATTTATAGGACTCAGATAGATTATATCTGTCGAAATAACTGCTGGAGAAGCTCAACATCAGCTGTGAAAACTAGGCCTGGTGCTGATTGTGGAACAGACCACTATACTATATGCAAGTTCAAGCTGAAGCTAAGGAAAAAGAAAACAAATCCACAGGAACCAAAATATGACCTTGAGTCTATCCCACCTGAATTTCAGAACCATCTCAGGAACAGGTATGAGGCCTTGAACATCAATGAGCGAAGACCAGATGAATTGTTGGAGGATATCAAGAGTATTACCCAGAAAGAGTGCAAAAGGTCATTACAAAGGAAGGAAAAAAAATAGATGTCAGAAGAGACTCTGAATATTGTACTAGAAGCCAAAGCAGAGGGAAGAACTCGAGATACTAAAGAGCTGAACAGAAGATTTCAAAAGGCAGTGAAGGAAGACAAAGCAAAATATTACAAAGAAATGTGTAAGGAGCTAGAGTCAGAAATTCAAAAGGGCTAAATTCTAACAGCATTTCTTAATCTCAAGGAACTGAAGAATAAATTCAAACCTCAAGTTGCTATACTTAAGGATGCTTTGGGCAGAATATTAAAAGATCCAGGAAGTATTAAAAGAAGATGCAAAGAGTATACAGAGTCACTGTACCGAAATGAATTGGTAGACACAGAAAAATTTCATGAAACACCATATGAGCAATAGCCTATGGTGATGAATGAAGAAGTTCAAGCTGCTTTGAAGGAATTAGCACAAAATAAGGCACCAGGAATTGGTGGCATAGCAATTGAGGTATTTAAACTAACAGATGCTGTCCTGAGTGCGCTTATCAAGTTATGCCAAGAAATCTGGAGGACAACCACCTGGCCGGCCAACTGACTGGAAGAGATGTATATTTGTTCCCATACCAAAGAAAGGTAACCTGACGGAGTGTGGAAATTATCGAACAGTATCATTGATATTACATGAAAGCAAGATTCTGCTGAAGATTACCCAAAATCAACTGGAACAGCACATCAACAGAGAACTGCCTGAAGTGCAGGGTGGATTTAGAAGAGGTCATGTCACTACAGATATTATAGCTAATGTCAGATGGATCTTGGCTGAAAGCAGAGACTACGAAAGGAATGTCTATCTGTGTTTCATTGACTCTGCAAAGATTTTTGACTGTGTGGATCTCAGAAATTGTGGCTGACTCTGAGAAGAATGGGAATCCCAGATCACATGATTGTGCTTATGTGAAACCTATAGTTGGACCAGGAGGCAGTCATCAGAACAGAGCAAGGAAACACTGCATGGTTCAAAATTGGGAAGGGTGTATGCCAGGGATGTGTCCTATCTCCATACCTCTTCAACTTATATGCAAAACAGATTATCCATATATTGGGCTGTATGAGGGGAAGTGTGGCATCGGGATTGGAGGAAGATTCATCAACAATTGGTGTTATACAGATTATAGAACTTTGCTTGCTGAAACTGAGGAGGACCTAAAGCGCTTGCTGCAGAAGGTCATGGACTGCAACCCTTAATATGGATTGAGGCTCAACATCAAAGAGACAAATATTCTCACCACTGGGCCAATTGACAACATCAGGATGTATAGTGAAGAGATTGAGATTGTTAGCAGTTTTAGTTTGCTTGGCTCTACAGTCAACACTCCTGGCACCAGCAGCCATGAAATTAAAAGATGTATTGCGATGGGTAAGTCTGCTGTTAGAAATGTCTCCACAATACTGAAGAGCAATGGTGTCACTCTGGGGAATAAGGTGCACCTGATACAGGCCATAGTCTTTACAATGACTTGCTATGCATCAGAGAGCTGGACAATAAATGATTAGGGAGTATAGAAGGAGAATTGATGCCTTTGAGCAGTAGTGTTGGAGAATAGTATTGCATATACCATGGACTAAGAAAACGAACAGGTTCATCCTGGAGAGGGTTAAATCGAGCTGCTCCTTAGAGACAAGGTTTCTGAAGCTTCATCTGATATACTCTGGACATGTTGCAAGAAGGTACCAGTCCTTGAAGAAGGATGTCATGCTTATGAGGGTGGAGGGACAACACAGGAGAAGAAGACTGTCTATGAGGTAGATTAATTCAGTGACTGGAGTAATTGGGGTAGGTGTGTCAGAGACAGTGAGATTAGCATAGGACAGAGCAGGATTTAGGGCTGTTTTACAGAGGGTTGCAATGAGTTGCAGGTGACTCGAGGGCAAATAACAACAACATATGTATATATATTTCTATCTCACATCAGTGTCACAGTGTTTAGCATCACAGCAACCACTAGTTACTTCTGTATATCAAATTGAAAAACCATTGCTATATTTCTTAGAAGAATGTTTGACCAAAATCTGTTAAAACAACTGCTTCTTTAAACTACATAAATAACTAAACAAATAGAGTTGTTTGATTTGTAGACCAGAAGGTCATGCGTTGTCACTCTGCCCACTTATCTAGGGGAATGAGAGGAAATAAATCTCAGAAGACTCAACTTCAATTCTTCTTAACGCACTGATGCAGCAATTGTCAAGTTCCACATAGATATTAAAAAAAAAATGTTTTCCTTATATATAATATACCTATACCAGGAAGCTATTTTCTGAATCGAGTAAAGGAACAGTGCACAGTTCAAAATCAAGAAAGCTGTGCACTGGGCTTTTATCTTTTCTCCATATCTTTACAATATATGTGGAATACTCATTTTGGGAGGCTGGATTTGATAAGAAGGACAATGGTATTTGAATTGGTGGAAGACTTATCAACAACCTGCATAAAGCAAGTAAAATAACCTTGCTTTCTGAAACTGAGGATGACTTAAGTGTTTGCTGCTGAAGGTCAGGACTTCAATATGGAATACTCTTCAGTACAGAATGAAGCTGAACATCAAGAAAACAAAGATGCTCACCACTGGGCCAACTGACAGCGTCATGACAGATGCAGAAAAGATTGAGGTTGTTAACAATATCCTCTTGCTTGGTTCCACAGACAACATTCTTGGCCAGCAGTCAGGAAATCAAAAGATGAGTTACTTTTGGAAAGTCTGCTGTGAGAGACCTCTTCAATGTGGTAAAGAGCAGTGACATCAGCCTAGAGACTAAGGCATGCTTGATCCACACTATGGTATTCTCAATTACTTGCTATGCATCTGCAATCTAGACAATGACTAAGGATGACAGAAGAGCAGTAGTGCTGGATAAGAGTATTGAATATAGCATGGACTACCAAGAAACAAAAGGGCTTTACTGGAGAGAGTGAAATAAGTTTGTTTCTTAGAGATAAGAACTTTGAAAGTCTGTCGCATATTTTTGGGAATGTTGCAAGGAAAGACTAGTCCTTGGAGAAGGATGTGTTTGGAAGGCTAGAAGGTTAGCATAGGAGCAGAACACCTTAGATGAGTTGGATTAATACAGTAACTGTAGCAATAGGGTCATGTGTGTCAGAGATGGTGAAGTTGACTCAGAATAGAACAGGATTCAGAGCAATTGTTCATAGTTACACTGTGAGTCATAATAAACTTGACAGAACATAACAACAGCAAGCAACTATATATACACACATATACATACATATATATGTATGAAATATGTAAGAAGCTACACTGCAACCTGAAGCCACCCAGTTTGTGTGTGCCAGCAGCTCCATAACAGAGGAATGGACCATCTCCTTCCATGTGATTAACTGCCTCTGAAAACCTAAAATCCACTGGAAAGTCAGCTGTGGGTCATTTCCAACTCAATGACACACAACAAGAAGACACATTATATATTAAATGTATCTAATATCGATATATATTCATATTAGTTGTTCAATATCACTCATATCACACACAAGCAAAATTCTACTGATAATTATCCAGAAATGGCTGGAACATACATTGACAGAGAACTACAGAAATAAAAGTTGGATTTAGAAAGAGGTCATGAACTAGAGATATTATCGGCAATGTCAGATGCATCTTAGCCAAAAGCAAATAGTACCAGAGGGAACTATCGATCTGTGTTTTGTTGACTCTGTAAAGGAATTCAAATGTGTAGATCACAATAAATTGTGATTAACCTTGAAGAGAATGGACATTCCAGAACACTTGCTTGTGCTTATGTGAAACCTGTACTTGGACCAGGAAGCAGTCTTCAGAACAAAGCAAGAAAACACTAAAAATTTCAAAATTAGGATGGAAGTACATCAAGGCTACATCCTGTTGATGGAGAGAATACACAGAGTAACTGTGCCAAAAAGAAATGGCTGATTCAAATATTTTAGGAAGAGCCAAGTTCAAGTTGCACTAAATGCACTGGCAAAAAATAAATACCCAGGAATCAACGTGATACTGATTGATATGTTTCAACTAACAGATGCAGCCCTGGAAATATTGTCTACTCTATGCTTTCAAATTTCAAAGACAGCTACCGGCCAACTGAATGAAAAAGATCCATAGTTGTTCCCATTCCGAAGAAAAATGATTTCAAAAGAACATGGAAATTATGCAAGCATTAATCTTACATGAAAACAAAATCTTCATCATTCAAAAGCAGCTAAAAGAGTACATTGCCAGAAGTTAAAGCTGGCAAATGTGGTAATAAGGATATCATTGCTGCTGCCAGATGAATCTTATCTGAAAACAGAGAATAATACAAAAATATCTATTTGTGTTTTATTGACTGTTCAAGGGCATTTGACTGTGTGGATAATAACAAACTATGGCTCTTATTTAGGAAAATGGAGATTCCAGAACACTGAATTATGCTTACACACAACCTGTACCTCAACCAAGAGGCTGCTATCTGAATGAACAAGTGATCATTCTTGTGTTGTCATGTGCTGTCAAGTTGCTTGAGACTCATACTGACCCTGTGTACAACAGCCCTGAAATCTACTCTATCCTATGCCAAATTTATTGTCTCTACAAGTCTGCTGTTGGGGACCTCTCCAAAGTATTAAAGAGCAATGGTGTCACTCTGGAAACTAAAGTACATCTGATACAGGTCATGGTCTTTGCAATCACTTGTTATGCATCAGAGAGTTGGACAACGACTATGGAGGATAGAAGGAGAATTGATACCTTTGAGCTGTAGTGCTGGAGAAGGGTATTGAATTTACCATGGACTGCAAAGAAAACAAACAGATTCATCCTGGAGATGGATTAAACAGGCTGATCCTTGGAGGCAAGGATTCTGGGGCTGCATCAGACATTCTTTGGACATGTTGTAAGGAGGGACAAGTCCTTGGAGAGGGACATAATGCTTGGAAGGGTGGAGGGACGGTGTATGAGGGAAGACCCTCTATGAGGTGGATTGATTCAGTGACTGGGGTAATGAGGGTGGATGTGTCAGAGGCAGTGCAATTGGCACAGGATAGAGCAGAGTTTAGGGCTGTTGTACATAGGGGTCGCTATGAGTCATAAGTGAATCAACAGCACATAACAAAAACAGCAACAACACACTTAAGCTCATTACCCCAGTCACCGTACTAATCTATCTCATTTATGGTCTCCCTTTTTCTCCATCCCTCCACCCTTCCAAACATGATGTCCCTCTCCAAGGACTGGTTCCTCCTTGCAACATGCCCAAAATATGTCAGACGAAGCTTCCAAAGAGCAGGCTGGCTTCACCCTATCCAGGATGAATCTGTTTATTCCCCTGGCAGTCCATTGTATATTCAACACTCTTCCCCAGCAACACATCTCAAAGGCATTGATTCTCTTTCTAGTACCTCTAGTCATTGCCCAGCTCTCTAATGCATAGCAAGCAATTGTGAAGACTATGGCCTGCATCAGGCACACCTTAGTCTCCAGACTGATGTCATTGCTAATCAGTATTCTGGAGGGGTCACTGACAGCCGGCTTTCCCATTGTAATCCATCTCTTGATTTCCTGGCTGATGGTACCAAGAGTATTGATTGTGGAGCCAGGCCAGCTAAAGCTGTTAACAATCTCAATCATTGCATTGTTTAAAAATCAAGGAAGGTATGAATCAGGGATGTATCTTGTCTCCATACTTGTTCATTCCATATACTAAGCTATGTACTAAGCACTGACTAGCTTCTCTATCTAAGAAGAATTTGATATCAGGATTGGAGAAAGATTCATCCTACAGTTTTTGTTAAGCTAAGGATGGATGTGACCTTGCTTGCTGAAAGTGAAGAGAACTTGAGATTTCAAAATTAAATTTTAATCAATAGTGACTACCCCCCCCCACCCCTAAGTATACTCTTAAGATAGATAGTCGGCAAGAATCCTAGTCATACAACTAGTTTGGAGGAGAATAGAAGCCATCAAAATGTAGGCCTCACAGAAAATGGAGTTTAGTTCAGAAACTACATTTTTTTTTAGTACACAGCACAAGTTTTACAATCAGGTTACCTTATTCTCACAGGAGATGCCTCTTTGTGTCTGGTTAGGCAGGCTTCCCTCACACTATCCTTGAGGAACTCTGTTTCTCTGTTGGTTCTGAATGCATCTCCTGACCAGCCTTCTTATGAGAGCCTTTAATTGGGATATTCATAACCATGTTTATAATTAGGCACATCATAGTCCATAGTCTTAAAGACTTTTGATTATTTTTAAATCTTCAGTCCAAAAGCCGACCTGATATGGTATTCTGTAAGTTATCGAGTGCTGCTGCGACAGACCTATCACAGTTGACTGGCTTTAGGAAACAGTAATATATTTTCTCACAATCTTAGAGACCAGACTTCTGCATGTAAAGCACTGGTTTAAGAGAAAGACTTTCCCTTTCTATAGACTTTGGGAGAATGGTCCTTGGGTACATGATGATCTGCATGTGGCTTTGCAGCTAAATTCCTCCATCTGTGCTTTCTTATTATACAAAGATATTGTTTCCAAAAACATACTGTTCAAGTCACAGTCTACACTATCACCTTCTCATTGTCATGATGAAGATCATTCATTTCCAAATGGGATTATAATCTCTGGTATAGGAGTTAAAATTTATAACACAGATATTATGAGGACAAAATGCAATCCTTAACAAGTACTCAGAAAAGAACTTTGTTATTAGCTGCTTAGAGTCAATTCTGACTCATAATAACCTCAAATATGCAGAACATAAATGCACTTCATAAGGCTTTCAAGGTTATTATTTTATGGAAGAAAATCATCAGGCCTTACCTTTGAGGCACTTTTAAGAGAATTTGGCCTGCCAAACTTTTAGTAGTATAGTCCTTCACCATTTAACCCACTGAGGGGCTGTCAAATACGACTACTTCCTCATAAAGCTAAGGGCTCATTTACTTGACAAAGGGAGTCATGTTTTAGTAAATAAGTATACTGTGACAATGTGTAAGTATGGTGTATGTGGAAGGTGATTTCACTGAGATAGAGCAGGTGAAATTCAAATTTCAAGACATTAAAGAGTAAATGGGAATGAGCTTTGGAGGCAGAGTATCCATAATCTTTGGTAGAACACAAAGTTGATTATATTACTAATATAACTAATAAGACATATGCTAATAAGGAATGATTTTCCTTTAAGATAGATAATATTTCATCTCAGTCACAAAAGGACTTATACTGTATTGTGCCACTGTTAAAAACGGGACTGATATTGGACTTGGGAGGAGAATGAGAAAGATGGGAAAAATCACGTATACTGCATTGAAACAGATGAGGGAGAAAACTGTTTAAAAGGGATATATGATTAGGTATTATTGTCATCAAGGAAGTTTAGATCGAAGGTTGCATAGTGGACTGGACTTGGGGAGAGCGATTGTATAACAAGGAAAGAATTTTATTTTTCAAAGAGAAGAATTATCTGGGGGGAAGGCGTGGGCAGGGAGAAAAGTGCAAGAATGAATGAATGGGAATCCAAAGTCTCTCTAAATTTTCATTCAAATTAATTATAATAAAAATATATAAAGAAGGAAAAAAATAGAAGATATCCCAACATATTTACATAATAATAGAAAATATAGAGTAGAAGGAAAGAAAAAAATGTGTATATTGGGAAGAAGATAATTGAAAGGACAGCCAGTGGTTACATAGGTGCTGTAAGATATTACAGCAAAGAATCACTCCTTGCCTTATCATATATGCACTCATTGGGAACCAATCTATTTGAGGAAAGTTGGTATCACTGGATGTACAGAAATATTTAGAAAGCTATGGTTGTTGTTGTTCTTATGTGCCTTCGAGTTGCTTATGACTCATAGTGACCCTATGTGCAATAGCCCTGAACCCTGCTTTATCCTGCGGCAAATTTATCATCTCTGACACACCTATGCCTATTACCTCAGTCACTGAATCAATCCATTTCATTGAGGGTCTCCTTTTTCTGTGCTGTCCCTCTACCCTTCCAAGTATTATGACCCTCCTCTCTAAGGACTGGTCACTCCTTGCAACATGCTCAAAGTATGTCAGACCAAACCTCAGAATCTCTGCCTCCAAGGAACAGCCTGATTTCACCCTTTCTAGGATGAACCTGTTTGTTTTCTTAGCAGTCCATGGTATTTTCCAGCAGTTCACCTCTAAGGCATCAATTCTCTTTCTATCATTACTAGTCATTGTCCAGGCTTCTGAGGCATACCAAATAATTGCAAATACTATGGCCTGGATCAGATGCACCTTAGTCTCATTGCTCTTCAGTACTCTGGATTGGTCACTGAACACAGACTTTTGCAGCGCAATTTGTTTTTTTATTTTCTGGCTGCTGGTACCAATAGTGTTGATTGTGGAGCCAAGCAAATGAAAACTGTTAACAATCTCAATCTCTTTGCCATCTATCGAGATGTTGCCAATTGGCCCAGTGGTGAGAATGTTTGTTTCCTTGACAAGCTTTCATCCATACTTAAGGCTGAAGTTGTTGACCTGCTGCAAGCACTTCAGGTCCTCCTCAGTTTCAGCAAGCAAGGTTGTGTCATCTGCATAATGCAGGTTGTTGATGAGTCTTCCTCCAATCCTGATGCCACATTCCTCCTCATAGATCCCAGCCTTCCAGATGTTCTGTTCCTTTCAATATAGATTGAAAAGTTATGGAGCTAGGACACACCCCTGCTATAAACCATTCCTGATTTTGAACAATGCAGTTTTCACTTTGCTCTGTTTTGATGACTGCCTTCTGATCCAAGGTTTCACACAACATTGGGCAGAATATGAAATGATCCAAGAAGCATTAAAAGAAGATGGAATTAGTATACTGAGTCACTGTACCAAAAGGAATTGGATAATACAGAAGACTTTCATGAAACAATGTATGATCAAGAGCCTGTGGTGATGAAGGAAGAAGTTGAAGCTGCTCTGAAAGAATTGGCAAACACCAAGACCCAAGGAATTGACGGCATACCAATTGGCATATTTCAACATATAGATACTGCCCTGGATGTGCTCACTGAGTTATGCCAAGAAAACTGGAGGAAAACCACCTAGACAACTGACTTGAAGATATCCATATTTCTTCCCATTCTAAAGAAAGGTAACCCAACAGAATACATAAATTATTGAACAAAATCATTAATACCACATACAAGGAAGATTCTACTGAAAATTATCCAAAAAATGACTCATATAGCACATGAACAGAAAACTACTATATGTGCGGCTGGATTTAGAAGAGGTCATAGTACTAGGAATATTAAAGCTAATGTTAGAGGGGACTTGACTGAAAGCAGAGTACCAGAGCAATGTCTGTGTTTCATTGACTATGCAAAGGCATTTGACTATGTGGATCACAAAAAACTGTGGTTAACTCTGAGAAGAACGGGAATCCCAGAACACTTAATTGTCCGTATGGGGGAAAGCTATAGGAAAGGACAGAAGTGAAAGTGTTAGGGAATATAAAAGTAGTGTAGAAGTGGGCCACTAAAAGCAGACAAATTTTATTGTGAATAATACTGTAATAAACCTGGGTGTACATACATCTGTTTGTGTCACAACTCTGATATTTCATGTAGAGAATTCTGGTGGCCTAGTGATAAGGAATTGTGCTGTCACAGCACAATGTAGGTTGAACCTAAAACCAAGAGGTTCAAATCTGCCAGTTGCTCTGCTGGTCAAAGATGAACAATCAACTCCTATGTGATTTACAGCCTTTGAAAACCTACTGGAGGATCAAATATGAGTCACTTCCAACTGAATGGTTTACAGTAACAATAATAACAGATTCCGAGTAGTGGGATAGAAGGGACAAATGGTATTTCTATTTTCACCTCTGTGAGGAAGCACCAGATTGCTTTCCATAGTTGTTGTTATGTGCTGTTGAAATGCTTGCAACTAATAGCTACCCTATTTACAATAACCTTGAACCCTGCTCTATCCTGTGCCAACCTTATTATCTCTGACATACCTGCCCTCATTACCCCAGTCACTGAATCACTTTATCTCATCGAGGGTCTTCCTCTCCTGTGTTGTCCCTCTACTTTTCTAAGTATGATGTTCCTCTCTAAGGACTTGTCCCTCCTTGCAACATGCCCAAAATATGTCAGATGAAATCTCAAAATCCTCAGCCTCCAAGGAGCAGCCAGCCTTGTTTCACCCTCTCTAGATTAAACCTGTTTATTCTCCTGGCAGTCCATGGTATATTGAATACTCTTCTCCAGCAACACAGCTCAAAGACTTCAATTCTCTATCATCCCTAGTCATTGTCTAGTTTTTTTGATGTGTGGGAAGTAATTGCGAAGACTATGGCTTTGGTCAGGCACACCTTAGTAGTAATACTGTTTTAACATTCTCACTAGCAATATATAAAGTACCAATCTTTCTGAATCCCCATTAGCATTGGTTATTTGCTTTACTATTGAATTTTGCTTTTGTTGTCGAAGTAAGATGTTTATCTTGTTTTGATTTGCATCTCAATACTATCTATTTTTTTGATGTTTGCTGGTCATCGGACTATCTTCTTTAGTGAAGTATCTATTCATATCTTCTGCCCATTTTGAGATTGGGTAGCTAGTCTTTTTCTTGTTGATGCACTGTAATATTCTATAAATTTTGGATATGAGTACCTTATCAGATATGTAATTGCTGAATTTTTGTCCCCGGTCTATGGGCTTCCTTTATCCCCTGGATTTTTTCTTAAATGCACATAAGGATTTGGTTTTAGAAGCTCTGATTCATCTGATTTATTATTTCCTTGTTGTAGAGTTTTTATTATACTTGAAAGTCTATTTATGCCATGGATTAGAACTTCTAGATTGGTTTCTGTTTTTTCTGTTGATCCTTATAGTTTTGGGCCTTTATTCATAAGTCTCTGATTCACCTTGAATTGAATTTATCGTGTCAGGACTTTGCTTCAGTGTTTTACAGATGGATGTCCAATTTTACCAGCACTGTTAATTTGTTAGAGAGAGTATCATTTCCCTATTTATTTGAATAGTAAGTAATCGTTTCCTTACTTGATTAATAAGCAATCTTACAAAGACCAATTATTTGATTAGTAAGTAATCAATACTTACTTGATTAGAAAGTACTTTTAAAGTAATCTAACAAAGATTATAACTAATCTCAAGTAATCTGACAAAGATCAGTTGATCTTAGGTAGATAGGTTGATTGCTGGATGCTTAATTCTATTCCATTGATCTACATGTCTGTTGCTGTACCAGTGATCTGTGGCTGTGTAGTAGGTTTTGAAATCAGGAAGTTCAATGATTCCTACTTTTCTTTTTTAGTGGAGGTTGGCAAAAGAGAGGAAGACCCCAAACAAGGTGGATTGAAGACAATAAGTATAGCAATGGACACAAGTGTATCAAAGACAAAGAGAATGGCACAGGATAGGATAGGATTCATAACTGTTGTTCTTAGGGTTACTATGAGTCGTATTTGACTCAATGACACCTAACAACAACAGCAACAACAACAATAACAATAACTGTTGGCCTAGTAAATAAGGATTTATGCTGCCAACCTGAAGGCATTTTGTTGAAATCTACCAGTTGCTTCATGGGAAAAAGATGGACCATCTCCTTCTGTGCTGAGTGAGTTCCCACTTGATTGTAAATAAGAACAGAAATTATACTTAATATTTCTTTTTAGGTTTCAAATCTAGGATTCAAGCAATTGACCTAGTTCCATGAAACTATTCTCATGCCTCTTGGCAGAATAAAAGCAATTTTTTTCATACTTTACAATCTTTTCACTAAGTTATTGTTAATATTGTGTACTACTGAGTTGGAATTGACTCATAACTGACCCGCCAGTGTGTTTTTCAGAGACAATTGATTGCTTGGGAAGAGATTGCCCATTTTTTTTTCCTCCCACAGAATAACTGGTGGATTTGAACCGCATGCTATCGGGATTGTAGCACAATTTTCTACCACTAGACCACTCAAGCCAAGCTCCCTTTCACTAAATAGCAGTCAGCATAAACTGTGCACATACTAGATGACAATTAGGCCTTTTTACATTTTTTTTTTAAATGAGCGTTTAGAAAACAAAATGAATGTGAATTGCCTCATTGCTGAAAGAGCTCGCCCTAGACTTATTGATCTGGTAATTGGTATATTAATGCAACAATTCAGGTGAAGGTGAAGTTAAAAAGAAAGAACATGACAATAAGCAATAGCTGTAAAATTCCTCCTTCCTCTCATTTATACTCAAGACAATAACTAGTGACATCTTTTACTTTATGCCTTGAGAAAGCAAAGCAGGTTCTTTGCTCAAATAAATGTTCCCTAAGGAAATAACTTTACTTACAACCGTCAAGCTGATTGATGTTTGCAAGACCCACAGAGTCTTTGCTAACAGGTTTGCTTGTTATTCCAAGGCCAAAAAAAAGTATATATGAGGAAATTACTTGTATCTATGCACATGTGTGTTAGATAGACATGGACACAGGAAAGGAGAAAGGAAGAACATCAGGTAAGGATACAGAAAAATATTTTGTCTAGATGAAATATTTTTCTTATTTTTATGCCAAAATAATAACTCTGAATGACAGACCAAATTGTTAACAAAGAGAACATACTTGACATAATAAGGGGTTAAGTAATTCTTGCTACTCTAACACACAATGCTTAGTCTTGCATAGAATAATTTATTGCCTACACTGTTCAACATCATGTGGTCCTTTAGGAACTCCAGTAGCTCCAGGGTTACTGGTAGAAAAGAAGAATAAGTTCATGATTATATGCAGAGGGAGAGTTGTGTGGGGACTGTGGCCAGCTAGGAAATGACATACAAAACTTTTGCTTATATTCCAATGCATGGCATTCAAACTCACAGCCAAGAAATAAGTGTAATGGTAATTGAGAAATGTGGCATTTCCATAGGCACAGAAAGAAAACACATTGTGTTTAATAAACAGGTGGCATTGTCTGTGACATGTGGTACTGCTTTTTCCAAGTTAAGAGAAGACAGAGATAGGAATTTTAAAACATGTAGGTAAGGTCTTGCACTTATTGGGACTCTGACCACATTGGTTTTTTGCTTTCATTTAGAGGTTTGCATTCATACAGTTACCATTTGTATTTCTCTTTGACTTGAGTAAAAGGTATTTTAGTATAACTTATTTTACAAGAAAATGTGAAAATGCCTAGAACTTCAATAGATCATTTTTGCCTTTTTATGATAGGTTTGGAAGCAGGAGTGGTATCCACTTCCTAAACAACATGCCTCCAGAAAAATCTATGAACTTCTAGAGGGGCTTCAGGCCTTCTGTTCCATAGGGTTGCTTTGAGTCATGTTTGACTTGAAGGCAATCACTTTCAGAGGCAGTAAACCACACTGACAGAGACTGCCTATTTATTTCCTACAGAACAGCTGGTGGATTTGAACTTTATGCCTTTGGAATTGCAGTTCATCTTCCTATCACTAGGCTACCAGAACATCATCATTGCTGAAGAGCAGCCATTTCAGCCTCAAAAATGGCATGAGTTTGATCCAGGCCATGGTTGTCTCAATTGCTTACTTTGCATCTAAGAGCTGGCCAATGACTAAAGATGACAGGAGAAGAATGGGTGCCTTTGGGTTGTGTGGTGCTGGAGAAGAGTATTGAATACTGTGGACTACCAAAAGAACAAACAGGTCTGTCTTGGAGAGGGTGAAAACAAGTTTCTCATTGGAGGTGAGGATTTTGAAACTGTCTCACATAATTTGGGTATGTTCTCAGGAGAGAGCAGTTCTTGGAAAATGACATCATTCTGGTAGGGTAAAGGGCAGATAGCACAAAAGAGGAAGACCCTGAACGAGATGGATTGACACAGTGACTGTCAAAATTGTAGCAGGTGTGTCAGAAATGATGAGACTGGCTCAGGCCCTAGGGCAGAAATCAGAGCTATTACTCATAGGGTCTCTATGAAGTGTAGTCAACTTGATGGCACATTACAACAACAACAAACGTGTGTGTGTGTGTATAGTTATTGTTATATAGTTAAAATATTTATGCATTTTCAACTTGCATGTTCAGCATACAAGTAATATGAGAAACTAGACTATATGAAGAAGAATGTGGTATCAGGATTCATCAACAACCTGCTTTATATAAATGGCACGAACTTCCTTGCAGAAGTGAATAAAATTTTAAATATTTACTGATGAAGCTCAAAGACTGTATAACCTTTTGACTGGCTTACACATCAATATAAAGAAAAACAAATATCCTCAAAACTGGTCTAAAATGATAATAAATATAAAAAAGATTGAAGTTGTCAAGGATTTAATTTTATTTGACTATACATTCAACATCCATGGAAGCAGCATGATTTCCCTATGGAAGCAGCATGTTTTCCCTCTCCAAGGACTGGTCCCTCCTTGCAACATGCCCAAAGTATGTCAGATGAAACCTCAGAATCCTTGTGTCCAAGGATCAGCCTGGTTTCACCCTCTCCAGAATGAACCTGTTTGTTCTCCTGAAAATGCATAGTATTTTCAAAACTCTTCTCCAACACCACAACTCAAAAGCATCCATTACCTTTTATCATCACTAGTCATTGTCCAGCTTTCTGAGGCATAACAAGTAATCGCTATGGTCTGGATCAGGTGCACCTTTGTCTCCACACTGATGTTGTTCTTCAGTACTCTGGAGAGGTCCCTGACAGCAGACTTTCTCAGTGCGATTCTCCTTTTGAGTTCTGGCTACCAAGAGTGTTGATTGTGGAGTCAAACAAACTAAACCTGTTAACTGTTTCAGTCTTGCCAAGGGTGGACGGATAGCACAAGAGAGGAAGGCCTTTGATAAACATTGATTGATTCAGTGACTGGGGTAAGGAGGGTAGGTGTGTCAGACAATAAGGTTGGCACAGGATAAGCATATTTCAGGGCTATTGTACACAGAGTCGCTATGAGTTGTGAGTGAGTTGAGAGCACATAACAATAACAATGGAAGAAGCAATCACGAAATCAAGCTACATATTCCAGTGGGGAAATCTGCTACAAAAGATCTCTGTAAAGTGCTAATGAGCAAGGATGTCACTTTGATGATTAAGGTATCACCTAACTGAAGCACTAGTACTCTACAGAAGTCAGGAAGAATGAAGGATAAGTCTGTAGTAGGTTCATTTTGAAAGAGATGCTCTTGCCAATGTCTGATTATGGGAGTTATTTCGGCTTCTTAAGTAGACTAGGCAGACATCCCAGCTTTCCTCACATACACTTCTAGACTCAGCCTGCCTAGCGGTCAAAGCATACAGCCTTCTCATTTGGAGAAGGCCTGTTCTTGGATCAAGATAATGCAGGTACAGTACTTGCATTCTGAACTAGAACCTCCAAAATGCCAGCATTTTATTTTAGCAACACTGTGGAGATTGATAAATAACTACATTCACAAAAGCCAAATATTCGTTCAAATGTTTCAACATTATATTTATTTTCCCCTAAACATTAATTTAACCCAAAGAGAATTTTTTCTTTTTTATTGGTTTGTACATACTTATTCATGCATATTGTGTTTTGTATGAGTACTTTGAGTGGTTTCAAACAAGAATTCATATATTTTATATGATTAATTACCCTTGTTCTTTGCCTATTATCATGCCATCTTTTCAAGCCCCATTGAACCTTTCACTCCACTTTATCCATTAACATCTCTGGGTAGTCCTCAGAGATGATTCCCCTTCCTTTTTTGTCTACACCCTTCTCTTTTAAAAATTTTAAACGCAAAATTTAAAATTATAATAGATAATCCAGACACTATGTATTTTGAAATCCTCAGAATCCGTAGCTAGCTTTCTCTTCAAATTGCAAATGATAGTTTCTAAAGGATCCTACTCAGGATTACTTACAGCAAAAATAGCAGCTGGCTTTGAAATTACTTTGGAAAAATGAATATAACCTATAATAGGTACATATATATGAGATGAAGTAATTCCTGGCTTATTTTCAACTTATCTACTATCTTAGTATCTTAAAACTTCGTACAAAGGATTTAGTATTCAGAAAAATTAGATTATAAGATTGTATTTTATTATTTTTCCCCTGGGAGTGTATGAACTTGAATTTCAAGCATGCTATACACCTGTAAGACCTAGCATTATGGTGAGCAACTAGGGAATATCTTCTATACTAGAAAAAAACCTCTGTGCAATGAATCAAGCAGAACACAGCTGGTGGAGAAATCAGATGGAGAGTCAGAGTAATTGTGGAAGGTATTTGAGTTCCTATAAACATTTTGCAAGCACTAGGTGAAGAAGTTAGACTTCTGAATCTCACAACCAAAGCCAAGACTGGCTGAAGGCTGGTGCAATGGTTTTCAGAAAGCACATAGAGCTCAAAATAGAGTCACTCCCTAAACAATATTTGAGGAATGTTGGTCATTTGGACTCTGGGATTGTTTATCAGTCACACACAAAGTATCAGTCTTTGTAAGAACTTGCCCTCAGTACCCTGAGAGTTTGACCTCTTTGGTGTCTTTCTATTGTTAGGAACAAGTGCACAGTTAGAGAAATAAAGGATGTTTATTTGTATTATTAAGGAAATACTGAGTTGGAAAGACAAGTTGCACCATAAGAGAGACTCAAAATAAGAGCACTGTGATGAATGACTGAGAGCTTGGGTAAGAACATACTTAACTGGAGGTTTTAAAAACTGGAAGAAAAACCAAAAAGTTTACCTCCCAAGGCCCACAAATCCACTAGGTGTTTCTAATTTATTTTTCTTCTGAGATTTTTTGGTTCAAATTGTGTGCACTATGTAATTTAAAGAACAACCAAAACCCCCTCCCAGAAACAAATTGAAAACAAAACAAAAAATGCAGATGGATTAAAAGGAGTTCTTTGATTACAAACAATTTCAATAAGTATATCACTGCTGTTGTTGGAGGCCATACTAATATGGCAAAGTTAAATAGAAAAGCATATGAAAGAAACACAGAAACAGATTCTGGAGCAAGCTCAGGGAGCTGGGTCAAAGAAAACTCTTAAGAGCAAATGGCAAAGACTTAAAGGTGGTGGGGTGAGTGGGTGCACCTGGCTTGAGAATAGCTCTAAACCCCCAATGAAAACCTAGAGAATGGAATTTTGGATCTGCTGTTGAGAGGACCATGCTTCCCAAAGGGCACAACAAGGTATGAAATTTTGGACCTGAAGCTCTCTCCTCATCTCCCTGGTTATGAATGTACAAGTCCAGTTCCAAAGCCTTCTTCACAGACATTTTTATCTCTTACTTCTCTAAAGGACAGAGGGTCTCTGCTGACCCAGTGGAAGGAGCTGTCTGCCAAAAGTAGGCAGATCAAATCTAGCAGTTGCTCCACAATCTCCTCCTATACAATTTATAGCCTTTGAAAACCTGCTAGAGGGTCAACCCTGAGTTGGTTCTGATTGATTCAACTGCATATGACAACAACAACAACAACAACAACCCCTTTCTTTTTGTTCCTAAACAGGGATGGAAAGATGGGAAAATGACAGGTACTTCAATTTCAGAGTCCCTAGGTTATGTTTGTTGTAAAGAAAATAGTATTTAACTTCCATCAGCTAAGCCTTGATATTTTTTAGTGACATCTTGGTAAAGGTTGAGATTTTTCTAGAAATGAATTGTTGTATGCTTTTGAATCAGAACCGATGCATAGCTGACCCTACAGCAAGTTTTCAGATCATAAATTGGCTTTTCAGAGGCAGTAAATTGGACTGGAGGAGATTGCCCATCTGTCTCCCATAGAGCAGCTGGTGGATATGAACCTTGAGTCTTTGGGTTGCCAGTGCAACTCCTTACCACTACGCCAGGTAATGGAATAACTAGGCTAACACTGAATTATTATGGCTCTTTCTCAGACTCTTCTGAAATTTTTCTCTAATTTCCTGAAACTTTGTTAAGGTCTAAGCTTTTTGTTGTTTTGATGTTTTGATGTTTTTTAAATAAAGATACTAGCTCTCTTCATTTTTCTTATTAATGTCTTTGCCTCTCTAACCCCTACTTTAGTCCTTTTTTCCCCTTAATTCTTTCTAACAGTTATTTAGATCTACTCTTCAAATAAACTTTGTGATAGAGTAAGGTGATAATTTTGTATGTTGCTTATGTTGTTATGTGCCATCGAGTCACCAGCGACTCATAGCGACCCTATGTACAACAGCCCTAAACCCTGCTCTATCCCGTGCCTATCTTACTGTCTCTGATACACCTATTCCCATGACTCCGGTCACTGAATCAATCATCTCATTGAGGGTCTTCTTCTCCTGTGCTGTCCCTCCCCCCAAACCCCCAACATATCCAAAATATGTCAGACAAAGCTTTAAAATCCTTGCTTCCAAGGAGAATGCTGGCTTCACCCTCTCTAGGATGAACTTGTTTTCCTAGCAGTCCATGGTATATTCAATACTCTTCTGTGGCACCACAGATTTTGGGGTCCTAGGGTCTTCAGCCCTAGGGCCTAGAAGACAAATTATATACCAACTCTATAGAATACATCAACCTCCCCTGGGAAACTATTGAATAATAAATGGATGAGAAGAGGTCCAGGGCACAAGAAGTCAATTCTGGAGCAGAAGTTCAAATCTCCTGAACTCAAGAAATACGGCCCACAGCAGAAGAAATTGGCAATAGCTGGAGGTGTTCGACATAACAGAAGCCCAGAAAGACTGACATATAGGACATCACATCAAGGGGTGGATAGGGGAGATAGATGTTGAATGTTGAATTTTGTATAGGTCCATAAATTTTGCTTTGTTTTATGAGTTAAAGAATAAGAGACATTAGAATTCATTAAGAAAAGACTAGATACAGGTCTTTTGAAAAAGGACATCATGCTCAGAAGTGTGGAGGCACAACACAGGAGAGGAAGACCCTGCGTGAGATGGATTGATGTGGTAACTGGAACAATGGGGGTGGGTATGTCGGGACAGTGAGATTGGCTCAGGACAGAGGGCAGACTTCAGAACTGTTATACATATGGTTACATATGAGGGCACATAACAACAGATAAATCCTTGACCAAAACTTGAAATGTTAAAAAAAGTTTTTTAAAAAGTGTTCAACAAAGTGTTATAATGTTAAAAGATATTTTCATATGTAAGAGAATAAGATAAAGAAAAAGACCCAAACACACTGCTATCTGGTAGTTTCTACTAAAGGCAATTCTGCTTTGAGGATTGACTGGTAGATTCGAATTGCCAACCTTTTTTGGTTAGCAACCCAATATGGTGATACAGGAAGATATAATAAAAATAAAGAGTGGGTTGGAAAATAGGCCAATGAGATTTTCTAACTTGAATGATAAAAAGAGAAAAGGGGAAACATGTCCATATTGCCTGTGATCCACCATTTGAGAAACTTTGATTTTAATCTTTAAGTATGATTTTTTTCAATTATAATCTGGATTAAAGTTTACAATGCAAATTAGTTTTTAATTTAGCCTTTTGTACACATTTTGTGTACAAAATTTTGTGTACAGGATAGAACAGCATTTAGAGCTCTTGTACACGGGGTCGCTATGAGTCACAAGTGACTCGATGGCACATAACAACAACACGTTTTGTTTATATATTAAAATACCAATGTTATTACCACATTCTCCCCACTTCCTTGCCTGTGATTTACCTATGCATTAATCCTTTTATTTTACTTATTCCTGCTTTCTGAAGTTATATTCCTTGGAAGATGCTGACACTTTGAACTCATGTGGTTGATTAGTCTAAAGAGGATTGTTCCCCGCCTATTGTTGTAGGATTGGCTGGTGCTTGACTGAAACTTGAGCCAAAAAGGTGAACTTTGGGGTTCCTCCAGGAAACTTGACCGTATTTTTAAGTTCTGCTCACTTTATCCCTAATCTCAGAGTCATGAAAGTTGAGGTTCTTATATTCCATTAGTCTTTTTCTTCTCAAGTTGTTCCCTATGTTTTTGCTTCTTTTGTTACAGGTTGTTGCTTTTAGGTACCATTGAGTTGACTGTTACTCATAGTAACCCTGTGAACAGCAGATCTGAACCCCATGCTATCCTGTGCCATCATCCTTACTGTCTCTGTGTCAGTCCATCTCGTTGATTGTCTTCCTCTCTTACACCTGTGCCATACCTGTGTCAAATACCATAATTTTTAACCATCAGGGATAGTATTTGGAAGAGCTTCCAGATTGATTCAGGTTTGGAAGCAGGAGTGGCATCCACTTCCTAAACCAGATGCTATGGAAACTTTATAAACTCTATCAACATAAAGAAATGATGTTAATTATAGACCAGAGTTCAGGTCTCTTGTTTATTGGGTTGCTATGGGTTGCATATGACCTGATGACACTTAACCACTGTTATGTGAGACAAGTGTTGTTGCATTTTGGAGGGACATTCTTCTACTTCATACATCACCCATCAATTTGCTGTACTAAAGTAATCTGGGTTTGATGTGATGCTGAATATTGTGTCATTGGGGCTTCATATGTCATAATGGTTTCCCAATGTGGACAGTGTTTGGTTGATTCACAGTTGTAAAACAAGTTTGGAAGCAAGAGTAGCATCCACTTCCTAAACCACATGCCTATGGAAACTCTATGAACTTGAAGAAACGAAAATAGTTACAGGTCATTTGTTCACGGAGTCACTTGACTCGACAGCAATCAACAACAACAAGTGATTCAAAGGTTAAGCTCTGAACTCTAACCAAAGGATCAGAGTTGAGATCTATCCAAATACATGTCAGAAATAAAGCCTAGAGATCTAAAGAGTATACCTACTCAGCATGCATGGAATCAGTATGAATCAGAATAGATTTGATTGCAATTAATAATACAATAACTTCAGCTTCACCAGGACAACAACAACAACAACAACAAATTGTTTACCCATGCCGTGGAGAGATACCATGCCAGAGCAGAGGGGCTTGCTTGTCATTTGTGGACTGGCATACAGTGTTGTGTGGGTCTTTTCCTGATACAGTTTGCCTATTCTTGCACAGACTGAATACAGGGTCTTGGAAAGCAAACCTGCCCTCTAGCCTTCAACTTCCTGATGACTTGCTCAAGTTGCCACTTCGAAGTTCATGCTTGGCTCCCTTTGTGGAATGTGCCCTCTGTCTACTCTCATCCCTTTCGAGCTTCAATCCAAACATTGCCAGTTCTATAAAGACTCTAAAATAAAAATAAAGTAGACCATTGGAAAATGAGAGACTAGGAAAATAAAAGTTGCCAGAGAGAATAGCTGGTATAAATTGTTTCCTTTTGCTTGCAAAAGTAAATGTCCTTTTCAATCTCAAGAAGCTAGATGGATCTTACTATAAAAATTATAAATTCCCAGGACTACATCTTCTTTGATTCTTTGTTGGAGAGAAAGTTGTGGATTGAGTAGGAGACTGTAGGACCAGATAGCCTTTATGATTCCTTCCTGGTCTGAGTGTTCATGATGAATGTCAGTATTTTGTATTGTTAGAACATGGAAAACGTGAAAAGGTTCTTGATTCTCTCTCCAGTAGTTAGCTGTATAGTTCTCCTGGAATTAAAAAAACGGACGGAGAAGAAAGTTGCCTGGAGGGCTGATATGTGAAAACTTCTTCTTCCTATAAGGGAGCTCTCATGGTTTAGCAATAAGGAGTTGCGCTGGCAATTTGAAGGCACACCATTTGAATCGACAGTTGTTCAAAGAGAGAAAGAAGGGAGAAAAGTCTCCCGTGTGGTTTATAGACTCTGAAAATCCACAGGAGTTTCACCTATGAATCAGTTCCAACTAAATGATATATAACAGAAACCTTCTATTACTCTTATTTCCTAAACTCTGACAGATTGGAGGTGGAAGGCAAAAAAGATCATCCTAGGAATACAATGTTCAGTCCAAGAACCAAAACTTGTACTAAAGTAAACGGTAGAATAATGCTCAGTTACAAGGACAAATGAAGTCCTGATTCATGATGTCACATGGATCTGGTACCTTGACAACATGATGTAAAGTAATATACATAAGCAGCAAAAAGACTGCAGTTATGAATGAAATATCTAGACTAGGCAGTGCATGGGCACAGGAAGTAGATTAGAATTTGCTAGGGATACTGAATATCCCAACAACTGTCAAAAGAACAACAAATATGTCATGGATAAAATGCAGCCAGAGTGCTTCTTGGAAGTGAGGATGGCATATTGTTTGGAAGGGAACATCATTCTTGAAAAGTGGTGGGTCAATGAAAAAGAGGAAGATCCTCAATGAGATGGACTGACACAGTAACTGTATCAACGGGCTCAAGCATATCAGAGATGATGAAGGTGACACAGGATAAGGTAAAGTTCAGATCCATTGTTCATAGAGTCACTATGAGTCATAGTTGACTCGATGGCCCTAACAACAAAGAGACTGTGGAAAATGAGAATCGGAAGTAGTCGCTCAGTGGGTGCAGAGTTTCTCAAAAGATCTGATAGTAGTTAGTGGAGATAATTGTACATCTTTTCTTTAATGAACCCTTAATTGTGCACTTAAAATTATTAAAATTACATATTTTCTATGTGTATATTTAATAATTTTTTTAAAAGAAAAATGATATGGTAAAAATAAATTTTTATGTTAATATTTGTTGTTGTTGTTATGTGCCGTCGAGTTGCCTGCGACTCATAGCGACCCTATGTACAACAGCCCTAAACTCCGCTCTGTCCTGTGCCAATCGCACTGTCTCTGACACTCCCATCCCAATTATCCCAGTCACTGAATCAATCCACCTCATAGAGGGCCTTCCTCTCCTGCGCCATCCCTCCACCCTCCCAAGCATGATGTCCCTCTCTAAGGACCGGTCTCTCCTCACATGTCCAAAGTAAGTTAGACGGAGCCTCAGAATCCTTGCCTCCAAGGAGCCATCCGGTTTAACCCTCTCCAGGACAAATCTGTTTGTTTTCTCAGCAGCCCATGGTATTCTAAATACTCTTCTGCAGCAACACAGCTCAATATTAAAATAGTAATATGTATAGTTACAAACATAAATCTATATATAAGAGAGCTCTACTGGTCTTGTGTGTAAGAAGTTGTACTGCCAACTCAAAATTAGGCCGTTTGAATCCAATAGCAGCTACATGGAAGAAAGATGGGCAGTTTCCTTCCAACGAGATTTGTATCTTCTGAAAACTCACTGGAGGGTCAACTAAAAGTCAGTTCTGACTCAACAGCACACAACAAAATCAACATATATAACAGCAAATCCACTGTCATTGTGTCTATTCTGACTCATAGACAAAGTAGAAAACCACATGGCTTCAAGATATCAACCATTATTCAGTCATATTTTTCTCCCTCAGAGTGTTCAACCTAGTAGTGGGCCACCAGGACTCCTCATATACATATATATGTAGTAAAAGTCGTTTAAAAATACATGGGAAGGATTTGCATAAACATCATAATATTGGTAGCTCCTAGTACTACTACCACCACCACCATAATGCCTAGCTTTTATTAAGAACATACTGTCTTCAGTTCACTGTTCTTATTAATCCACTAATGTGTTTGGAGAGAATAGACTGGGAATGGGCCAAAGCTGACTTGAATTTAATTATATTTGAAATTAATGTAGGGCACAAGTTAAAAGTTTTTTGGGGTAGTTATCAGTTATTGCCTGTATTGGGTAACTTAGAAAGGTTTTGTATTTAATTTTTAATTGATATAAGAACAAAGAAGGACAACAATAGCCAAAAGAAGAAATATGAAGAATTTTAGTTAGGAAAAGCCCTGATCTCCATCCAGCCTCCTCAATGTTCAATGATGGAGAATCTCTTTATGTCAAACCAAAGCTCCAAGTTCCTCTGGTTCATTCCTATGTACACTGTGTGTCTAACTTCTCCCTCTGCTATTTCCTCTGCCTGGAATGTCTTCCTAACCCCGTGACTTCCATAGCTGTCTTTTTCTCTTTCCTCATTTCAGTCAGAGAGGGCACCATGACCATCCTACTTAAAAAGACAGCTCCATTTCTCTCCTTCTTTGGTGCAATTCATTTTCTTCATAGAGTGCCTGTTGCATCTCACGGCAATCAAGTGGACTCTGACTGATAGCAACCTCCATCTGGTTTCTGAATCTGTAAATAATAATGGCAGAAGACTGCCTGTCTTTCTTTTGCGGAGCCACTGATGCAATTGAACGGTCAGAGACATGCAATGTTTGCGTTAGCAGCACAACTTGCTACCGACTACACCACCAGAACTCCCAGCCTGGCTGGCACATAGCAGGATTTAACTCACATTGGTAGAATTAAAGAATTAAGACCGATTAATGAGAATCAGCTAATTGCAGTATTTAAACATGAATGAACTAATTCACTGCCAGTTGAGTAACATTATAACCATATGGGCAGATAGGCACAGACAGTTTTCACAGACTCTCTTCAGCGTAGGTTTGGAATGTGGAACTCAAAGGAAGAAAGCAAAGAAAAGCCACATTCAGCTCTTTATGCTGCTAAAGATTGTGCTGCTCACATGCACACAATTACTTTGATCTTTCTAAATGGCTGAGAAGAAGCACTGTTTCTATTTTAGAGAAAATGGAATCTTTAAGAGATTAAATATTTAGCTCAAAGTTACCATTTCTATTAAGTGACAGGATGGACCTTGGGTCTGCTTGTGCTTTCTTAACTCCATCTATCCTTCTGGCCTCAAAGTCGCTCTTTAAATTCCAGTAAAAGAACTCTTTCCTGAATCCTGTCAACAGCACAGTCTTACCCAATCTTCACCTTCTGGTGAAGAATTGTCTTCTCTCAACTCTATCTTCTCTTCTCTCTTCATTCACGCCCTCTGCTGCTGAGGCCTTTCCCCAGAACTTTCACCTTCTACTCATTGCTTATGCTTGCTCAAGTCCCTGAGGCGCATTAGCTTTTGTGGGCCACCCAGAAGTTGGCCGTCAGAAAACAGGTTAGGTCAGAAAGAGCAAATGGGAGAACAGCCAGTGCTGGAAGAAAGACGAGTGCCCAACTTACAAATAGGTTTGTTTGCTGAAATTTCTTTGAAGGGCTGTCCTACAAAATTTAAAACTCATTTCTTCGTAGGAACAATATGCTAAGTGATGGATAGGCCCTGGGTTGTTCATGATGCTCTGTGTAATATCAATGTCTAGCCAAGATACTTCTAGACATTTGTAGAATTATTGAACCTCATTAGCAAGTCATATCAGTCACATGGATTCTCTTCAACATGTAATTTTGTGTTCCAGTGGGGACAAGAACACATCTTCTGCTCACATAAGCCACCTTTAGCACCTTCTCTCTGTGGGATTCTCATTCTCACTCCCTCCCCATGCCTAATGTGAATTCAATCAAGCCTGTCATGGTCTCTGCACTAGTGGAAAGCATTTTGTAGAGTGGGGATACACCTGAAGAAGGCTCCACTCTGTGTCTGGCAGGGGACATGAGGCTCCCTAGACTCTCAGAGTAGTGACCCTCTGTTGAGACAAAAGTTGTGCACAGAGCACATTCATGATGCTCACTCCATTGTCAGGAGAAGTATGAGGGTTGAGATTCTTCTACATTAACACTAATAGGTAAAAACAATGAGTGAATCTGAACAGTATATAGGCAGACACCACTCAGAATATATACTACATTTATATTTGTATCATTGTCTCAGTATTTATCCTGATTAAACTGTGGACTGTGTGGAGTTGTGGAAAGCACTCAGGACAGGAATTGGGTGGCTCTAGTCACTCTTCTACTCTTTCATTGAATGAAGACTCCAAGTAATACAAAATACTTTCAGAGCCTTAGTTTCCTTCTGTGTTAAATAGGAATGATAATAATTATCCTCCATGTCTCAAGATTGTTGTGAGGTAGTTGTGAAAATATTTCTATCATATTTACTACTTTATTAAGATAATTCTTAACACTGTGATTTTTTGATGTAATGGGGTATGTATTTTCCAACAAATAATAGTTTTTGGTGCTTTGACCCAGATTAGAGATAAACAGTTATGAACTTCCAGAGCATTTACCATCATATTTTTTAGCATTCCTGAAAAAAAGAAATAAAATTATCTAAAGAGAAAAATTTAAGCACAAACCAATACTTTGCTGCAGTCTTCATAGTTTTAACCATTGACATGTCTCATCCCTGTGTTTCAATGATGCCATTTTATTACTATACCCATACAGCCTTCTGTTTTTGCTTGTCATCCTTTGACAAAACTAGATACTAGAATATTTCTCCCCTTATAAAACTTTACCTCTTTAGTGACATGATTTTTATCTGGACTAAGCAAATCCATTCAAACAAGGGATTAGCATTACCAGTGGTTGAAGGAAGAGCACAGTGTTGTTGTTGTTGTTGTGTGCTGTGGAGTCAATTACAACTAGTGACTCTATGAACTGTACTCTACCCTGAGCCAAGCTCATCACCACCGTCATACTTTACCCCATTACTATAATCACCAAGTCAAAACATCTCATTGTGGGTCTTCCTCTCTTATAGTGATCCTCCAACTTTTCAAACATAGTGTCCGTTTTTAAGGCCTGTCCTCCTGTGACAACATGTCTGAAATAGGTGAAACAGAGTTTCATTATCCTTGTCCCACAGGAGCATCCTGGTTTCACTTTCTCCAGGATGGATCTGTTTGTTGTGTTGACAATCCACGGGATATTCAGTACTCTTCTCCAGTTCCATAACTCAACATCATTGATTCTGTTTATATTATTCTTAGTTATTCATTGTTCAGTTTGCTATGCACAGCAAATAATTGAAAAGACTATGGCTCAGTGAGACACACTTTAATCTCTAGACTGATATCATTACTCTTTAGTAATTAAAGATTCTCTTTACAGAGAATCTTTGATAACAGATTTTCCCAGTGCAATTTTTTTTTTGCATTACTACTGACTGCAGGTGACAAGGGTTTTGATTGTGAAATCAGATAAGATGAAATCTTTGACATCTTCAATCTTCTATCTGTTATGATTTTGCCCATTGACCTGATGGTGGAGATTTTTGTTTTCTTTGTGTCCACATGCAATCCATACTAAAGGCTGTAATCCTTGTTCTTCTGCAGCAAGTGTGTCAAAGCTAGTCTGGGTTTTGGTGGTTTATTTTTTTTTTCAATAATGCAGATTGTTATTGGAACTTCTTGTGATCCCAACTGTACACTCTTCTTCATGAAGTCCACCTTCTTTAATAATCTATTCAGCATACAGATTGAAAAAGTATGAAGAAAGGTTACATCCAGCGTTCACTCATTCTTGATTTTGAACCATGCAGCTTTCTCATGCTCTGTTCAGATAACAACTTCTTGGTCTAGATCTAGGTTTTTCATAAACACAATTAAGCATTCTGGGGTCAAAATAGTATAAAGAAATGTGCAAAAAGCAGAAATCAGAAAAATCTAAAGGAAAGAACTTGCTCCATATTTCTCCAGATTTAAAACGGAAAGAGCTAAAAAACAAATTGAAGCCTCAAATTGCAATACTAAAAAATTCTATAGGCAAAATCTCAATCAAGGAAGCATTAAAATAAAATAGAAGAAACGAAAAAAGTAACTGTGCCTTAAAAAGAAAAGAAAAAAGTGGACTGAAATGGAACCATTTCAGGAAGTAGCCTGTAATTAAGAACCAGTGGTAATAAAGAAATAAGATCATGTTGTTCCAAAGACATTGGCAAAAAAAAAATAAGGCCTCAGGAATTAATGGAATATCTATTGGCATATTACAATAAACAGATGATGCTCAGTAAATGTGCTCACCAAGTTGTGCCAAGAAATCTGGAGGATAGCTGTCTGACCAATGGACTGGAAGAGATCCATATTTATTTCCATTTTTTAAAAAGGTGATCCAACAGAATGTAAAAATTGCTGAATACTATCATTATATCACATACAAGCTAAATTTTGCCCAGGAATTTAGTACAATGAAGAACCATCAGCTATATAAACCAGACAACACTAGGGATATCATTGCTGATATCTGATGGATCTTGGCTAAAAACTGAGTGGACCAGAAGGAAGTCTATCTGTAATACAGGTAGTTCTATTGACTATACAAAGACTGTGAGGAGCATAACAAATTGCCTCTAATATTATAACTTTTTTCCCTGAAGCCATTCCCATGAAAGGAGGGATTATCTTTCTAGGAGATAATTATCCCTCTGGAGAAGACTCTAATAAATATTTATAATTTGTTTCAATCTCTCAATGTAAAGTGAATTGCATCTTATTTGTATATTATTGAAGGGAAAGGAATCTATAAATTTCATATGTAAGAATGTTGATCTCAAGCGGTTGCAGCTCCTGGACGTATAACAAGAACTATTAACAACCTGAGCCCCATCACCTACACACTTACAAATGTTTTATTTCTACATTACTGAATTATTTTACCCCAGTTTGGAACATAAACTACATAAAATATAAAATGTGATGTGAAACTAAGACTATTTTGCATTTTGTCACCTCAATATACGTTTTGATACTTATTGGTAAATTTGCTAGACTTCTTATTCTAAAGCCCTAGGACAGCTAACTGACAGATAAGTGCTGCACTTCTAACAATAAACCCTAGAAACAATCACACATACAAATATTACAGCACAGGATAGCTCTCTCTGACACTGCCTGAGGAGGTACACGGGAGAAGCCCCTCACCCCTGCTGGATCCTCCATTTGATGCCTTCAGGGCAAGAGGTCTGAAAACCTGGTGGTGGCAAATAGGCCTGGAATAGGGTCCAGAAATGCTGGCTGCTCCTCTGGAGGCTTTTGGGGAGGGGGGGAAGAAACAAAAATCCTTACCAGTGTTTCAATAGACAACATTATGGTGGATATAAAAAGAAGATTGAAATTGTCAATAAAATCCCCTTGCAACCAACCCTGTAAGTACCAGCAGTCAGAATATCAGGAGAAGCATCAGGAGATGCATTGTTGTTGTTATGTGCTGTCAAGTCACTTAGGACTCATAGCAACCCTATGGACAAGAGCCCTAAACCCTGCTCTATCCTGTACCCACCTCCCTCTCTAAGACACACTGACTCCCACCACCCCAATCACATCACAGCAGTGGGAAAGCCTGCTGTCAAGGATAACTTCAAAGACCTGAAAAAACAATGATGTCAGTTTGAGGACTAAGGTATGCCTGATTCAGTCCATGGTATTTTCAATTACTTGCTATGCATCTGAAATTCGAACAATGAATAAGGATGACAGAAGAAGAATACATGCCTTTTCTTAATGAACACAAGGGTTCTTTTCTATTGTCACTAAAACAGACAGATTGCCTATCCAAAGCACTTTATTACATATCTGGGAGAGCAGAGATAATCCTCTCAAAAATTATCTTCCGTTTAAGAATTGTTATTGGTTTTTATGCTTGGGTTAAGTGTTAATCTTTTTAACCTATTTCTAAAGCTAGTTCAAAGCCACATGATTTTAACATTTAAAAGAACAGTGTACAATCAGTTACTACTTAACAGCCAAATTGTGACATAGTTTATATGTGACTGAGAAAAATCCTTTCAAAAAGTAAATGGTAATTCAGGAAAGATGCATTTCTCCTCCTGATAAATAGACAGCTTTAGATATAGTTCACATATGACTGACAAAAACCCAACCTTAGGTTTCTTACATACAGTTTATAGTTAACACAGCTTTGGGTACAGTTTACAAATGACTGAGAAAAGACAAATGCTCATTCAAGGAAAGATGAATCTCCCCTACTACCTTATAAACAGACAGCTTAAGGTACTCGGAATGACTATGTTGTTGTTGTTGTTGTTATGTGCCATCTAGTCGCTTGTGACTCATAGCGACCTTATGTACAAGAGCTCTAAACACCGTTCTAATCCTGTGCCAACCTAGCCATCTCAAACACATTAATTTCCACCACTCCTGTCACAGAATGGATCCATCTCATCGAAGGTCTTCCTCTCTTTGTCGCCCCTCCACTCTGCCAAACATGATGTCCGTCTCCAAAGACCAGTCCCTCCTTGCAACATGCCCAAATATGTCAGATGAAGCTTCAGAATCCTTGACTCCAAGGAGCATTCGGCTTCACCTTCTCCAGGACAAACCTGTTTGTTCTCCCAGCAGTCCATGGTAGATTCAATACTTTTCTCCAGCACCACAACTCAAAGGCATCAATTTTCTTTCTATCATCCCTAGACACAGTCCAACTCTCTGATGCCTAGCAAGTAATTGTGAAGACTATAGCCGGGATCAGGTGCACCTTAGTCTCCAGTCTGATGCCGTTGCTCTTCAGTAATCTTGAGAGGTCCCTCACAGCTGTCTTTCCCAATGCAATTCATCTCCTGATTTCCTGGCTGCTGTTATCTAGAGTGTTGACTGTGGAACCAAGTAAACTTAAACTTAACTATCTCAATCTCTTCACCATCCATACTGATGCTGCCAATTGGCCCAGTGGTTAGAATCTTTGTTTTCTTGATGTTGAGCTTCAATCCATATAGAAGGCTGTAGTCCTTGACCTTCTGCAGCAAGTGCTTCAGGTCCTCCTCATTTTCAGCAAGCCGGGTTGTGTCATCCGCATGACGCAGGTTGTTGATGACTCTTCCACCAATCCTAATGCCAGCGTCTCAGATGATCTGTTCTGCATACAGATTGAAAAGGGATGGAGACAGAACACATCCTTGATGGACCCCCTTCTTGATTTTGAACCACGTCTCCTTGCTCTGTTCTGACAACTGTCTTTTGGTCCAAGTATAGGTTTCGCATTAGCACAATCAAATGTTCTGGAATTCCCATTCTTCTCAGAATCAGCCACAGCGTGTTGTGTCCTTTGCATAGTCATTGAAGCACAGATAGACATTGTTCTGGTATTCTTTGCTTTCTGCCAAGATCCACCTAACATTAGCTATAATATCCCTAGTACCACTACCTCTTCTAAATCCAGCCTGCACATCTGGCAGTTCTCTGTTAACATATTGTTCCAAACGTTTTTGGTAAATTTTCAGCAGAATCTTGCTTGCATTTGATATTAATGATATTGTTCAATAATTTCTGCACTCTGTTGGGTCACCTTTCTTTGGAATGGGAACAAATTATCAATCTCTTCCAGTCAGTCGGCCAGCTGGCTGTCCTCCAGATTTCTTGGCACAACTTAGTGAACACATCCAGGGTAGTATCTGTTTGTTGAAATAGGTCAATTGGTATGCCAGATATAGAGAAGTTAAAACAGAATCTTACTTTCAAAAAAATGTTAATTACTTGATTTGACCAAGTTTGCAGGTTGGAAACACTTGATGTTAGTTTTGCAACTATACCATAAATTTGAATAAATCTGAATTTAGTAATATTGCCTTATCTTTAATTCTAGTGTGTCAGAGATGTTGAGGATGACACAGGACAGGGCCAGTTTCAGAAAGGCTGTTCATAAGATCATTCTGAGTCATATTTTACCAGAGGGCATCTAAAAGGAATAACAATAACCTCACTTTGACTTGTGGTGCTGAAGAAAAATACAGAATATTCATAAACTGCCATAAAAGAGGGTAATAATAGGCATAAATCAGTGGAAATTATGTGAATGCTTGCATGAAAAAATTTAACTGAAAGATTGTATAAACGTAATGTATAAGAATAAAACAGAATGTAATTGAATTGTTATGTTGTTATGTGCCGTGGAGTTGCCTGCGACTCATAGCGACCCTATGTACAACAGCCCTAAACTCTGCTCTGTCCTGTGCCAATCGCACTGTCTCTGACACTCCCATCCCAATT
>NW_006399809.1:2584275-2597205 GCF_000299155.1 Elephantulus edwardii | reverse complement strand
GGATAATCTTCAGTAAAATCTTGCTTGCATGTGAAATTGTTCTGTAGTTTCCACATTCTGTTGGGTCGCCTTTCTTTGGGATAGGAACAAATATCGATCTCTTCCAGTCAGTTGGCCAAGTGGTCTTTATTGTATGAAAATTAATTTTAAAAATTAAAAAAGAAGAACAAACAGATTTGTCTGGGAAAAGGTATAGCTAGTGTGCTCCTTGGAGACATCTCACATACTTTGGGCAAGTTGTTAGGAGAGGATAGCCTTGAAATGGAACATCAGGCTTGAAAAAGTAAAGGTTCAGTGTAAGAAAGGAAGCTCATTGGAGAAATGTATTGCTATAATGTCTGCAGCAATGTAGACACTCAGTGCAGACACTCAATTTTTTCTGGGTTGATAAAGATAGGTCAGGGATCACATCTGTTGTTCAAAGGGTTGCTATGAGCCATACTCTAATCAGTGACACCTAACAACAAGGTTTTTTTTTTTATGGAGCTCTGGTGATATAATAAGACCATGAGCTGCTAAAAAACAAGCTGGGCTGTTAACCCATTGGTTTAAATCCACTAAATCCACAGGGTAAAGATTAACAGTCTCTTCCTGTATAAAATGAAATCCAAAACTCAGTGGAGGATCACTGCCATTATTCAGAATCAACTCTATAGCAATAGATGAGGTTTTGGTTTCAATTACACTCTATCTTTTAAAAATTCAAGTCATAGACAGAAACTATTCTCATATTGAAAGATACATTTACAGTGGTTAGTGGTGTTGTTACGTGCCATCAAGTACAACTCAGAGGCTATGTGAACAATGGAATGGAATCTCTTCCTATCCTGTTATCCTCACTATCTCTGATACACTAGAGCCTATCGCTACAGTCACCATGTCAATCCACCTCGTTGTGGGTCTTCCTCTCTTTTGTTGACATACCACCTGTCCAAACAATGAATAGCCTCTCCACGTAGCATGTTCAAAGTATGAGAGGTTAAGCTTTGTCATCCTTTCCTCCAAGCAGCAGTCTGGCTGCACCTTTTCCAAGAAATAACTGTACTTTTGGCTGTTTGTGGGATATTCAGGTCTCTTCTTGAACACCACAACTCAAAGGTGTCAATTCTTCTGTCATCCTTATTCACTATCCATCTCTTAGTTGCATAGTAAGTAATTGAAAAGACCACGGTGAGAATCAAGCACATATTAGTCTTCAAACTGACATCACTGCTCTTCAGTATTTTGGAGTGATCTCTGACAGACTTACCCAAAGCACTATGTCTCCTTATCTCATAACTGCTGGTACTAAGGATGTTGATTGTGGATCCAAGCAAGAAGAAATCATTAAGAGTTCCAATCCTTTCTCCACCTATCATGATGTTGTCCACTTGCCCAGTGGTAAGGACCTTTGTTTTCTTGACATTAAGATGCAATCTACATTGTAGACTGTAGTCTTTGATCTTCTGAAACAAGTGTGATCCCCTTCACTTTCAGCAAGTAAGGTGGGAGCATAAGTATAGTGCAGGTTGTAGATTAGTCTTTCTTCAATCCTGATGCTACATATACTAGAGAGATATCATTGCTAATGTTAGACGAATTCCTGGCTGAAAGTAAAGAATATTAGAAGAATGATTGTGCTTTATTGACTATACAAAGGCATGTGACTGTGTGGATCACAAAAAGCTATGGCTAACACTGAGAAGAACGGAAATCACTTATGTGAAAATTATATTATGTGAAATTACTTATGTGACATTTATGCCTAGACCAAGAAGATGTTATCCAAGTGGAATAAGAGAACACTGCATTTTTTAAAATCGGGAAGGGTGTGTATCAGGGGTGTATCCTTTCTCCATACTTATTCAATTACAATGGTTTGGTTCTTTGTCTCCAGAATCTTGGCACATATTACATCATTAATGCGTAATCACATGCTTTGAGATCAATGACTGATATTTTCCTCTGTTTGTCTCTAGACTGAATAAGTTGGTAAGAAATTTAGTTATAAACCATCCCAGCAAGAACGTTGAGTTCTCTCCTCCCACAGCCAGCTCAAGAGTTTTGTACAAGAAGCACATTTGGTGGAGAACTGTGGCAAATACTAGACTCATTTCAATTCCATCAAGCAGGACCACACCCTTTGTTGTTGTTCCAAAAAAATCAATGGAATAATTAAAAATTATTTCAGTACTGTTTGGATACTACAGTGTAGAGTTTCCCATTGTGATATCAAGACTCCAAGTGTATATATCAGTTCTCTAAAGTTAATGAGTCCATTCTGTATAATTCTTGTTGTTGTTATGAGTATGACTCATAGCAACTCTGTGAACAGCAGATATGAATCTTATCCTATTCTCTGTCATACTCACCATCTCTCACACACTTGAACCCATTGCTGCATTCACTGCATAAATCTACATCATTGAGCATCTTCTTCTCTTTCATCTTCTACCTTCCCAAGCATCATGTCCTTCTCTAATGAGTAGCCTCTCCTAGCAGCATGCCCAAAGAACATGAGTGAAGTTTTATCATATTTGTCTACAAGAAGAATTCTGGTTGCACCTTCTTTAAGACATTTCCATTTGTTTTTTGGCAGTCCATGGATATTCAGTACTCTTTTTTAACACCACATTTCAAAGGCACCAGTTTTTCTTCTGTCATCCCTTTTCATTTCCAGCTCTCAGAAGCATAGCAAATGATTAAAAAGATCATGACTCTAATTAGGCACAACTTAGTCTTCAGATTGACATCATTGCTCCTCAACAATTTAGAGAGGTCCCCGACTACAGACTTCCCCACCACAATACATCTCCTGATCTCTTGACTGCTGGTACCAGGAATATTGAGTTTGGATCTAATTAACATGAAGTCATTGACAGTTTCAATCTTTTCTCCATTTATCGTGATATTGACTATTGGTCTAGAGGTAAGTATTTTTGTTTTCTTGATGATGAGATGTAACTCATCTTAAAGCCTGCAGTCTTTGATCTTCTGCAGCAAGTGTTTCAAAACCTCTTCACTTTCAGCAAGCAAAGCTGTGTCATTTGCATAATGAAAGTTAGTAATGAATCTGCCACGAATCCTGATGCCACGTTCCTTTTCATAGAATGTAGATTCTTATTTGATTTATCAGTGTAAAGTTTGAGTAGAAATGCAGAGAGGGTATAATTCTGACACATACCTTTCTTAATTTTAAACCATATAGTGTTCCTTTGCTTTACTTGCACAACAGTCTCTTGGTCTAGGTATAGTTTTTGCGTGAACACAATCAAGCGTTCTGGATTTCCATTCTTCTCCATGTTAGCCATATTTGTAATGATCCACATAGTCAAATGTTTTTGTATTTGATCCTTCTGACACCAACGATGTTATTCTTGGTGCCACAGCCTCTTATAAACCCAGTTTGAACCTTGGGCAGTTTTCTGTGTGCTGTTTTTGAGTGATCTTCAGCAATAATTTGCTTACATGTGATATCAATGAAATTGCTTAACAATTTCTACATTTTGTCACATTGTCTTTTTTGGGAAAAGAAACAAATGGGATTTTTTTCCCCCCAGTCAATCTGCCACGCACATGCCCTCCAATTTCCTAGCATAGACTGGTGAGCAGATCAAGATGCAATGAACATCTTTCATTTGAAACATGGCAGTTGGAATTCCATCAATTCCTCGGGCCTCAAATTTTTTGCTAATTCTTTTGTTGTAGTTAAACTTCTTCCTTCATTGCCATTGGCTCTTTATCATATGGTACTTGCTGAAGTATTTGAGTGTAGACCAATTCTTTTTGGGATAATGATTCTATGTATTCCTTACATCTACTTTTGAATCTTTAACATTTTGCCCATAGCATCATTCAATATTACATTTCAAGGCTTGAATTTGGAAAGCTTGAGAAATGCCAAGTGATTTTGTCTCTTTTTATTCTCCAATTCTAGATCTCTGCATATTTTGGTATAATAATTTGCTGTGTCTTTTGATGTCATTTGAAATCTCTTGGGCAGTTGTGCTTAAACATCTCTTCCTTTTGTTTTGCTTTCACAACACTCTCATGCAATTTTCAAGGTCTCTTCTGACATCCATTTGAGTTCTCTTTTGTCGCCTCTGTCTTTGTAATGAGGGAAAATATTTCTTTGTAATGAGGACTGTAGCTAGGTGAAAACCTCCCTAGTAATCTTAAACTCAAACATACCAGCACACTTTCTGAGAAAGATGGAGTATTGTAGGAAAGTTAATAAAATCTCCAAAAATCATAGATTTTTAAATAAGTTTTTTTTTAAAAAAAAAGGGAAGCATGATCTGAATAGTTTATGAACTGAACAGCACAGTTGGACTGACCTGTGAAGGACTGAATTCAAATCAAACTATGATGATTCTTGCTGTGTAGTAGGTTTTGAGATCATGCAGTTTGATGTCTCCTACTTCATTTTTATATTGAGAGGAGCTTTGCTTACTTAGAGTCTCTTTCCTTCAGAATAAATATGGAAAGTACTTTTTCTAATACCTTGAAGAATGAGTTTGGTATTTGTGTTGGGATTTTGTTAAACATGTAGATTACTTTTGATTGTTGTTGTTAGGTGCTGTTGAGTTGAGTATGGCCCATAGTGACCCTATGAACAACTGATCTAAAGCCTGTCCTATCCTGTGACATCCTCACACTTCCTGACACATTAGAACCCATTGTTGCAGTCACAATGTTAATCCACCTGGCTAAAGGTCTTCTTTTATACTGGTCCTCCACTTTCCCATACATTATGTTCCTCTCCAAAGGACATACATTATGTCCAGCTCTCCTAGCTGAGAGCTGGACAATAACTAAGGATGATAGAAGAAGGATCAATGCCTTTGTGTTGTGGTTCTTGAGAAGAGTATTGAACATACCGTGGATTGACAGGAGAGCAAACAGGTCTGTTCCAGAAGGGGCAAAAACAGACTGCTTCCTTAAAGCAAGGAGTTTGAGGCTCTGTCTTACATAATTTGGGCACATGGTCAGGAAAGACCAATTCTTAGAGAGGGACATCATGCTTGGAAGGGTATAAGAACAACCCAGAAGAGGAAGACCTAGGATGAAATAGATTGACTCAGTGTGACTAGAGGAATGGAATTACCTATGTCAGAGATGATAAGATTGGCTCCAGGATAGGGCAGGTTTCAGAGCTAGTGTACATAGCTAGTGTACACTATGATTCACAAGTGACTCAATGGCACAGAACAACAACAACAACAACAACAACATACCTGAAGTACGTGAGGTGAAGCTGCATCATCTTTGCCTTCAAAGGGCACTCTGGCTGCAAACTCTCCAAGACATATTTGTTCTTTTGATCATCCAGGGTATGTTCAGGGCTCTTCTCCAACACCAGAGCTCAAAGGCATCGGTTTTTCTTCTTTCAGTATTATTCATTGTCTATATTTAAGATGATTTTAAGTTATTGGCAAGACTATGACCTGAATCAGATGCACCTTAGTCCTCAAACCGATATCACTACTCCTCAAAATTTGAAGAAGTCCCTAACTGCAGACTGTCCTAGTGCAAGGAATCTCCTAGTTTCCTGACTGCTGGTATCAAGGGTGTTAATTGTAGATCCAAGTAAAATGAAGTTGTTGGAGTTATTCTAGAAGCTGGACTCTATGAAGAAGAATGTAACATCAGGATCAGAGGCAATCTCATCAATAACCTGCATTATGCTGATGACATAATCTTGCTTGCTGAAAGAGGAGGATTTGAAGCACTTGTTGCAGAAGATCAAATAATACAGCCTTCAATATTGATTGTATCTCAATGTCAAGAAAACAAATATTCTTATCACTGGACTGTTAAGCAACATTGCTTTTTTAGGATTGTCATTTTCATGGTATTGAGTTTTCCTATGCATAAAAAGGGGAACAGTCACTACTTAGGCTTTTAATGATTCTTGTACTATTGTTTAGTAGTTTTCCTTATAAAGGAATTTTGTGTTTCTAGTTAGTTTTATTCCTACAATATTTTATCTTGCAGTTGGCTGCTACAAATGGTATTGCTTGTCTAGTTTCCTTTTCTGTGATTTTTTTTATTACTATAGAGAAATACAACTGACATTTGTTCATTAATTTTCTATTCTTCCACTCTACTCAATAGGTCTACCATGTCTAAATTTTTTTGTTGCTGTTCTTAACTTTTTGTGGTTTTCTGTGTACATTATTTTAACATATGCCTATAGTAACAGTTTTCCTGCCTCTTTGTCAATTTAAACACCTCTTATTTACTCTTGTTGCCTCATTGCCCTAGCTAATACTTCTAATACAATATTGAATAGGATTGGTGACAATGTAAAGCCTTGTCTGTTCCCTGTTCTCAGGGGAATGTGTTTAGTCTTTCTCCATAGAGAATGATTCTGACTCTTAGTTTTGTGTGTATATTTTTCACTATGCAAAGGGAATCTTTTCTATTCCTATTTTATTTAGTATTTTGGTTTTGTTGAAGACCTTTTCTGCATCAAATGGTATGATCATGTGGTTCATGTATGTTACCTTATTTATGTGATAAATTACATTAATTGTTTTCCTTAGGTTCAACCATCCTTGAATTCACCTGTTAGGAATCCAACTTGATCATGCTGAATCAATTTTTTAATATAATGTTGCATTCTATTGACTAATATTTTTTATGGCTTTTCACATCTATTCTCATGATGGATATTGGTCCATAGTTTTCCTTTTTGGTGAAGTCTTTGCCTGGCTTTAGTATTAAAGATAAATTTACTTCATAGAATTAATCTGGGAATGTTCTTTTCTATTTTTTAAAATAATTTAAGTATAATTGGTGCCATTTTGTCTCTGAATGTTTACTAGAATTCATCTGTGAAGCTGTCCAGGTAAAGACTCTTTTGGGGAGTGAGGACAGTATTTTTATGACCTGCATAATTTCTTCTTTTGTGATAAGTTTATTAAAATTTTCCACTTTCCATTTGTTTCAATCAGGGTAGGGAGGAGATATCTAGGAATTTGTCCATTTCCTTTTTTCCCCATTTGTCGGAGTATGTTGTTGTTATGTGCTGTTGAGCTACCTGGTATTCATAGCCACCCTATGCACAATATCTCTGAGCTTGTCCTATCCTGGGCCAATCTCACTGTCTCTGACAAACCTGTCCTTATTGTCCTAGTCACAGTGTCAGTCCATCTCATGCAGATATTCCTTTCTTACACTGTCCCTCCACTTGTCCAGGCATGATCTTTCCTGGCCACATGTCCAAAGTATGAGAGATGGAGCTTCAAAATCCTTATCTCCAGAAAGCAATAGCTCTTCATAATATTCCATTATTATATTTTTCAGTTTCGATTGGTTCTGTCGCGATGTCTTCTCTTTAATTTTCTAGCCAACTTATGCGAGTCCTTTCTTTTGTTCCATTTGACAATGGTTTGTTTATTTTATTATCCCTTTCAAAAAAACAGCTTCTGGTCTTTTTGATGGTTTCAGTTATTTTCTGTTTTCAATCTCATTGATTTCAGCCCTTATCCATATAAATTCAATTCTTCTGGAGGCTGTGGTACCAGCTTCTTGATTTTTTTAATTTGCTGGAGATTTTAAACAGTTTATTTTACTCTTTTGCTGGAGATGTTAAATGGTTTAATTTACCCTTTTGCTTTATATATTTGTGTGTTTGCTTATTGCTATAAACTTCCCCCTGATGACTTCCTTTGCCATATTCCAGAGGTTTTGATGTTTTATTTCCATTTTCCTTTATTTAAAGAAATTGTTTTTATTTCATTATTTGTTTGTTCTATAACCTAGTTATTTTCAAGCAAGGTATTATTTAACTTCCACATGTGTAGGTTTTTTCCTTTTTTTTAATCCTGTTAATTTCTAGTTTTATGTCATTCTGTTCTGAAAATATATTTTGTATTGTTTCTAAGTCATTTAGTTTGTTGAACTTTGTTTTGTGTCCTTTGTTGTTTTTAGGTGCCGTTGAATCCAGTGTGATACTATGAAAAAAAAATATTAACCTTGTTCTAACCTGTGCTATCCTCACACTTCCTGACACACAAGAGCCCATTGCAGTAGCCACCTTGTCAGTCAATCTGGTCAAGTGTCTTTCTTTCCTTCTCCAACCCTCCATACTTCCTAGCATCATGCTATTCTTCAAGGACTAGCTCCTCCTAGCAACATACTCAAAGTATGTGAAACAAAGAATCATTCTTGCCTCCAAATACCACTCTGGTTGCACCATATATAAGACATATCTGTTTGTTCTCTTGGCTGTCCATGGGGTGTTCAGTGTACTTCTCCAACACCACAGTTCAAAGGCATCAATATTTCTGTCATCCTTATTCATTTTCCAGCTCTGAGATGCATAGCAAGCGATAAGAAACACCATGGCCTGAATCAGACTCACCTTAGTACTCAAGCTGCCATCATTACTCTTCAATAATTTGGATAGGTCCCTAACTGCTTATTTTCCCAGTGCAATGGCAATGAGTCTCCTTATTTCCTGACTCCTGATACCAAGGGTCTTAATTGTGGACTCAACTATTCTATAATAATTTGCTCAGCTTACACTTTGTGTCCTTACATATGATATATTCTAGAAAATTCAAGAATATGCACTTAAGAAGCAAAAGAAATAGCTTCCCTAGAAAGACTTCTCTGATAATAGACTAGCTCTTAAACATCTAATAGTTTAGTGTCTAAGAGGAAAGTGATGTGAAAATTGAGTTTCTGATTCAGGATGACTACTACAATGTTAAATACAATAAGAAGAATGAAATTAACAATTCTCAATTGCTGAGTAGTTGCCATGTGTTGTGTTACATATTTGTCAGGGATGTCTTTACGTTTCATCAAAACTAACCTATTAAATAAGTACTTTTATCACCTTTATGTTAAAAAAAGAGGACATAAAAACTTAATTTGTTGAAACAACTTGTCCAATTTAGTATGGATTTATTGACAAAAATTGGGTAAATTGAGAAGAAACAAGACATTCTAAATAAAATTCTACTTAGATCAACAGTAGAGGCAGTAGTTAAAATATAAAACATCATACTGCATTAAACTAAGCAGTTACAAAGACATCTTCAAATTTTAAAAGAAAAAAAATGTTGACTAATGTGCACCTGATCCAAAGCGATAGTTTTCTCCATTGCTTCATATTGTTCTTGTGTGCCATTGAGTTGGAACCAATCCATAGCTGACCCTCCAGTGGGTTTTCAGAGGCAGTAAATTGCAAGAGAGGAGATTGACCATTCTTTTCTTGCAGAGATGTGGGTGGATTTGAACAACATGCCTTCAGAATTATAGTGCAGGTTCTTACCACTAGGCCACCAGAGCTCCCTCCATTGTTTCATAGTCATATAAACATTGTTGTTGTTATTGTAATGGGCCATCAAGTTACTTGCAACTCATAGAAACCCTATGTACCATTGTCCTGAAACCTGCTCTATTCTGTGCTAACCCTACCCAGTCACTGACTCAATCCATCAAATCAATGGCCTTCCTCCCTTTCTCTCTCTTTCCACCCTTCCAAACATGATGTCCTTTACCAAGGACATCCTTGCAATATGCCCAAAGTATGTCAGATGAAGCCTCAGAATCCTTGCCTCCAAGGAGCAGCCTGCTTTCACCCTCTCTAGGATGAACCCGTTTGTTCTCCTGGAAGTCTATGGTATATTCTACACTCTTCTCTAGCACCACAGCTCACAGACATCCATTTTCCTTCTATCATCCCTAGTCATTGTCCAGCTCTCTGAAGCAATTTTGAAGACTATAGCCTGGGTCAGGCACACTTTAGTCTCCAGACTGATGTAGTTGCTCTTCACTACTCTGAAGAGGTCCCTGACAGCCAATTTTCTCAATGCAATTCATATCTCTTGAATTCTTGGCTGCTAGGACCAAGGTTGTGGAGTCAAGCAAACTAAAGCTATTAACAATCTCAATCTCTTCACCATATATCATAATGCTACCAATCAGCCAAGGGGTGAAAATCTTTATTTTCTTAATATTGGGCTTCAGTACATATTGAAGGTTGCAGTCCTTCATCTTCTGCAGCGAGTGATTCAGGTTCACCTCAGTTTTAAGAAGCAGAGCAGTCTTATCTGCATAATGCAGATTGCTGATGAGTTTTTCTCCAATCCTGATGTCACATTCCTTCTCATACAGTCCAGCTTCCTGGATAATCTGTTCTTCATATAGATTGAAAAGGTATGAACACAGGATACATCTCTGGCATACACTCTCCATGCAGTGTCTCCTTGCTCTGTTCTGATAACTGCCTCCTGGTCCAAGTATAGATTTCACATAAACACAATCAAATGTTCTGAAATTCTCATTATCCTCAGAATCAGCCACAGTTTATTGTGCTTCACACCATCAAACACTTTTGCATAGTCAATGAAACAGATAGACATTCCTCTGGTACTCTCTGCTTTCAGCCAAGATCTAGCTAACATTAACAATAATATCCCTAGTAACACAGTCTCTTCTAAATCCAGCCTACACATCTAGCGGTTCTCTGTTAATTTGCAGCTCCAGTTGTTTTCAGATAATTTTCGGCATAATCTTGCTTGCATGTGATATTAATGATATTGTTTGATAATTTCCACACTCTTTTGGGTTATCTTTCTTTGAAATGGGAATATAGATCTCTTCCAGTCAGTTGGCCAGGTGACTGTCCTCCAGATTTCTTAGTCCAACTTAGTGCATCCAAGACAGTGTCTGTTTGTTGAAATATATCAATTGATATGCTGTAAATTCCGGGGTTTTGGTTTTTTTGGCCAATCTTTCAGAGAAGCTTGACCTATTCCCTTCATCACCACAGGATCTTGCTCATACATTGCTTCATTGAATTCTTCTATGTCAGACAATTTCTTTTGGTACAGTGATTCTGTATACTCCTTCCATCTTCTTTTAATACTTCCTGGATCATTTAATATTCTTCCCAAAGCATCCTTAGGAACTGCAACTCGTAGCTTGAATTTGTTGTTGAGTTTATTCAGTTTAAAAAATACTGACGAGTTTGGCCCTTTTGATTTTCTATCTCCATCTCTTTGCATATTTGTAGATAAGAAAATCTATGCTTACATATTGTGGTATGGGTCAAAGATAATTAATATATCATGGCTGCCAGAAGAATGTATAAAGCCAGCTTCAGAACAGATAGAACCAAGATGTTCCTCACAAATGATGATACAAAGGCTTTGACTTGCTTACTTTGAACACAGTAGTTGGAAAGACCAAATGCTGGGAAAGAAAATTGTGTTTGGTCAACAAATCAAGGGAAATTCTCAAAATAAAGTATTGACAATAGCCTCAAATATAGACTAAAAAATATGGATTATGAAGATGACACAAGATTAATAACATCTGATTCTATTGGGCATAAGTGCTCCACAAATTGAAGCTTAAATAATTGAAACTACCTAACGACAAAAGATTGTAATTTCTTTACAGAATTAGCAATTAAAAAACAAAACAACTTGTGTGTTTCATCAAGTTCAGGTAACACATCCTAATTCCTAGATTATAATTTAGTAGCTGTGAGGTCAGGTCCAGCAACATACATGTTTGGTTCAGCAGCTGGGATAGTCTAAATTAGGAAATGTTTGATTCATGCTTTGACAAATGCCTAAGACACAGAGGCATTCATGGGTATTCAATTTTGTATGCCAAGTCTCACACATAACCCTGAAGGGAACAAGAACAAAATTCTCTTTAACAAAAATGAGTGTGTCAGGATGTTATCTTCGGGGTATTTCCTGAAGTGATGATCAAGACTGTCTAAAATGTCTATGTGACATTCATTGTTAACCACTGAGCTGGACAACTTAAAAGCACTTCAACATAGATAATTAAATTATCCTTGAATTTTCTATTTCAAAGAAAACAGAACTGTGTTTTCCTTAAAAATAAATGTATTTTATCATAGTTCATAAAAAACTTTCTAACCCTTCATAATCTATAAATGGTTAACAAGGACAATATCTTCTCAAGATTATAAACTTTATGGGCTTACTAACCTGGGAATAATAACACTTTAAGTTTGGTTCTCATTGGTTTAGAGTTTTCTATAATCCTGAATAAAGCATCTAATTTGAAATTTATCTTTGTGCTATTTCTGTTTTAAAAATTCCTGAACCAATTATCCTCTTAATCGTGATTACACAGAAAGTGTTTAACTATTCCTAAGAATAAGAACTTGGCCGTTTGGCCAGAAGGGACTTGATCCTTGGAGAAGAATATCATGCTTGGAAGGGTGGAGAGACAGCAAAGGTGAGAAAAACCCTGGATGAGATGGATTGATACAGTAACTGGGATAAGAAGGCTAGGTGTGTCGGAGTCAGTGAGACTGGCTCATGGCAAGACAGATTTAAGACCTGTTGTACTATGAGTCACAGGTGACTCGACAGCACATAACAACACAACAAGAATAAGTACCCTCTAACAAAGAACAAGTACTCTTTTTAATAAGCATCAGAGTGTGGGTTCCCAGTTACAAATTAGGGACAAATTATATTTGTCCTGTAATGTATTCAAACTTTGTCTTTATTTTTCAAAGTAATTGAACCAAGGGCTACTTGCAATAAATCCTTCATCAAAGTAAAAACAAACAAACACAAAAACAAACAAAGACAGAAAGAAGTAACTTTTGTAGGCAAAAAGTTGGTTCTTTAATTATAATTCACTGGTATCTATTAAGGACCTCTAGTTAGTTGCCTAGAGGTTAAGGAACTGCACTTCCAATGTAAAGAGAGGCAGTTCAACCCGAGAGTCAACATTGTTCTCAATGGAGAGAGGTTAAAGACATTCCCTTTAAGAATAGGAATTAGGCAAGGATGCCCCTTATCACCTCTCTTATTCAATATTGTATTGGAAGTCTTAGCGATAGTAATAAGACAAGAGAAAGACATTACAGGTATACAAATTGGCAAAGAGGAGGTAAAATTATCTCTCTATGCAGATGATATGATAGTATACTTA
>NW_006399809.1:2575052-2581995 GCF_000299155.1 Elephantulus edwardii | reverse complement strand
AAAATGGGTGACGCTGGAGGACATCATGCTGAATGAAATATCTCAGTCACAAAAGGACAAATACTGTATGGTGCCACTGATGTAGAATGAGGCTGACATCAGGGTGGGGGTAAGACTGAGAAAAACTGGATAAATTATGTATATTGCATTGAAGCTGATGAGGGAGAGAACAGTTTAAAAGTAATATATTTTAGGGCATTATGATTACCATAAGAGTTTGGAATGAGGGTTGCAAAGTGGAGTATACTGGGGGTGGGCGTGGGAGGATGGGGGCATTGTCTACCAATGAAGGAGTTTTTCTTTTACTTTTCAAAGAGAAGAGTGAACTGGGGGTGGGTGTGGGGTGGGTGGGGAGAAAAGTGCAACAATGAATGCATGGAAATCCAAAATCTCTGTAAATCTTCACTGAAATTAATAAAAAAATTTAAAAAAAAAGATAGGCCTTTCAAATCCACCAGCCACTTCATGGATTAAAGATGAACAATTTTGTCTCAGGCTATTTATAACATCTGAAAACCCACTGGAGGGTCAGCTATGAGTCAGTTATGATTTGACAACAATGATTTTAAGTCTTTTGAGTTTTTAACTATAATTGAAATAAACCCATGCCGGGAAATTTACAGGATATTTGTCTGGCCAATGGAGTGGAAGGAGTTCATATTTGTTCCTATTCCCAAGAAAGATGCTCAAACAGAATGTGGAAGCTATCAATGATATCAGTATCATTGGTATCATGTGCAAGCAGAATACTATTGAACATCATTCAAAAGTGGGTAGAACAGTGCACATGTAGGGAAATTCCAGAAGTTCAAGCAGGATTTAGAAGAGGCCATGACACTAGGAATATCATTGCTAATGTCAGATGGATCCTGGCTGAAAGAAAACAACACCAGAAGAATGTATATTCCTGCTTTACTGACCTTCAAAGACATTTGACTATATGGATCATAACAAGCTATAGCTAACATTGAGAATAATGGGAGTCCCAGAGCACTTATCTATGATCATGTGTAACCTATATCTAGATGAGGAGGCTGATGTGCCAACAGAGCAACAGAAGACTGCATGGTTTAAAATTGGGGAGTGTGTCAGGATTGTATTCTCTTTCCCTGTCTATTCAATCTGTATGCTGAGCAATTTATTTGATAAGCAAGGTTCTATAAAGAGCAATGTGGAATCAGGACAAGAGGGAGACTCATCAACAACCTACCTCAAGCAGATGACACAACTTTGCTTGCTGAAAGTGAGGGAGACTTCAAGCACTTGTCACAGAAAACCAAGGAATACAGGCTTCAATATGGATTGCTTCTTAATGTCAAGAAAAGAAAGATTCTTACCACTGAACTGATAGGCAACATCATGATGGTGGATAAAAGTTTGAAGTATCAAACTTCATCATATTTGGATTCACAGTTAACATCTTTGGTACCAGCCTCCAGAAAATCAGAGACACATTTTACTGGAAAAGGCTGTTGTTAGAGATCTCTCCAAATTACTGAGTAGGAATGATATCAGTTGAAGGACGAAGGTGCCTCTGATTCAGGCCATGATCTTTCTGATCACTTGTTATGTATCAGAGAGCTGGGCAATGAATACAGATGACAGAAGAAGAATAATTGATGCGTTTGAGCTGCAATATTGGAGAAGAGCACTGAACATCCCATCAATTGCCAAAGGAATAAATAGATATATCTTGGAGAAGGTGCAAAGGTAGGGCTCTTTGGAGGCAAGGATGATGAGTCTTTGCCTCACACACTTTGGGTATGTTCCAAAGGAACTATTCTTTGGAGAGGGACATGAAGCTTGGAAGAGTAGAGTGTCGCCAAATGAGACGAAGACCCTTGGCCAGGTAGATTTAAATGGTGACTGCTGCAAAGGGTTATAATGTCAGGAAATGTGAAGGTGGCACAGGATAGGACCCAATTCAGAAGTGTTGTTCATAAGGTTGCTATGAGTCTTACTCAACTTGATGGGACCTAACAACAATGACAACAACAAAGATTTTAAGTGGCATTTCTGCCCTAATTTCATTTTTTATGAGCAATGATATGTTTAAAATTTTTTACTTCCTTAGACTTCATGCTAGTTAAAATTAGTGAAAATTCTAGTGTGGAAAAACTGTCTTCCCACTGAGCTTCCAATCATTTCCTAGCACATTTCATAGGCAAAGTCCAACTGCATTCTTAGGGGAAGGAGAGAACTGAGTTCATACTTTTGGAAATCATGCAAGGAGCTCTATGGAGAGAATATTTCTTATGCATTTAATGAATGCATAAAAATAAATGTCCATCTCCAATTTTACAATGAAGTTATAAAAATTAAAACAATGCTTTAGATTTTCTATAGCAGTTGAACTTTTACACCTTGTGTGCACAGAATTAACGTGTAAAAAGTGTTAATATGCTTTATAAGCACCAGCCTAAATAGCTAGAGAATATCAAAAGGAGGATAAATAATACAAAGGGAAATGCTCATACGCCACAAAAAGTATTATTATTCTTTTAAAAAATTTATTCTTTTTTGTGCATGTGCCATCAAATCAGATCTGGCTGGTACAGGGGGAGATCGTCCCTCCTTCTCAAGCAAAACATTTAAAAAACCGTATTTTTAAGGGTAAATCACAGCACACAACAGCAATGGCCACTATGCAAAACAGTAAAAATAATATACAATTGTAAAAATTATAGTCTTACATAAATAAAAACTAAAACTTAGTTTTTCCAAATAGAAAAATAAGGACTTGCAACCTTCTAAGAAGAAAAATAAACAGTAGGAAATATTTTACAATGCTTTCCTGAACTACTGTATATGTGATTCATAAAATCCTGTATGTAACTTCTATAATAAAATATAAAAAAAAAAAACCAAAAACCCCACAACTTCTGGACATGATAAGGTACAACTTGAAATCACTGCACTAATATCTAGATAAAACTTTTCTTTGTGTTAGTAGTCATTTTTCTCCTTGATTATTTATGACAACATGGGAGTATTTTTACAAGTTGGAACTGACTCTCCAGTGATTTTCTAAGGCTGTAAGTCACACAGGAGGAGACTTCCCATATTACTCCATCAAATTAGCCAATGGATTCAAATTGCCTACCTTTGAGTTGGCAGTGCAACTTCTTACCCACTAGATCACCAGAGTTCCCCTAAGCTTCCAGGTGCACAATGATAACAAATTATATATGATTCCTGTTCTCATGGAGCCTATAAATTCTCCTGAAGGCTCATTCTTAGCCAACCTATAAACTTAATTTCTACATCCAAACACTTCACATAGAGGTTGGGATATTTCAACTTCACAATTTTACAAAATATCTATTATCACAGGTAATGTAAGTACAAGTTGCACAGTTGAAGAAATCAGATATAATGATAATAAAAAGGTATATTTAACAGCTTTTTATTTATTTATGCCTGTTTCAGTTCAATGTTGTTATTAGGTGTCATCATGTCTACAATGCAAATCTATAAACGATGACCTCTGCCATCAAACGTCTTCTTTTTTTTCACTGGCCCTCCTCTTTCCAAGCATGATATCCCTTTTCAAGGAATAGCCTCTTTGCAGAAATTCTCCAATTATGTGAGACAAATCTTTGTCATCCTTGCCTCTAAGGAATATTCTGGCTACACTTTCTCCAAGGTATATATCTTTGTTTATTGGCATTTTATGAGCTATGTTACTCTCCTTTTGACTAAATTGAAAATTTATTGAGGTAGAATATGGACTTTCTAGAAGCTCACTGTTTTATAACTCTAAGAAATGAATCAAAAGTTTAGTTGACTATAGGTATTCATTCATATTCAGCAAATATTTGTTAAGCAAAATTGACAAATTTTCTGACTTAATAAAATTTGTATTCTAGTTGTTGTTGTCTGTTGTTGAATCTAAACTAGTTTAGACTCTTACCCTGGTTTTCAGATGCAGAAAAATGCATAAGAAAAGATTTCCTATCTTTCATGCTGGGAGGAACTGGTGGATTAGAACCATGTGCATCTGGGTTTGCAGCACAGCTCCTTAACCACTAGGCAACCACATTTAAGAAATGCCAGACAAGTGGGAAAAAAAGAGACTTTTGTAAAGAAGGTTAAACTTGACAAATACTCCACTTGTTAGAGCAGATCTTATTAAAGATCTTATTAAAGGTAATCTTTAAGCAAAGACTTGTAAGACTTGAGGATGTTCCCAATAGATATCTGGAGGAGGGATGCTTTAAAAATGGAACAACCAAAGCAAAAACCCTGAAAAGGAATACGCTTGGTGAAGAGTATGCAGCTCTGTGTGCCTTGAGGAAAGTGGCTATTGGGAAGAAAAGTAGGAAAGTCCAGAGGGGTAACTTGGTAATCATAGGAACATTACTCAGACTTTCTTTTTTATTCTCAAAAGTGAAGCAGGAAAATGTTTGCAAAGTTTTGCACAGATGAAAGACATGATCTGATTCCTGTTCTTAAAGGGTGACTCTAGTTGTCATGCTGAGAATACACTGATCTGATCAAGGAAAATCAGTATGTGTCTATTAAACTAGGCAGGAGACTACAGTGGCCAGGAGATGCCTGATTGGAAATAAGGTCAACCAAATAAGATTTTGCAGATGGATTGAATGTAGGATATAAGAGAAGAAGAAAAAAAGAGTCAAGGATGACTCCATTTTGAAACCTAGTAGAAAATGTACTAGTTTGCAAGTCTTATTTTTGCTTTACTTCTATATCTCATGTTTCTCTTGCCTGTTTCCTAATCAAGGACTATGGTGGCTTTTCCCCCTCTAACTCATTCAGCAATCATATATTGAAAACTTATTATGTGATAAACACAGGACAAGATGAATAAAATACTATTTTTTTGGTCGCAAAAAGATCATATGTAATAATTAATAAAAATAAAACATAGTAAAATATACCATAGAGGAAAAACAAAAACAAAATCCACTGTATATTCAAAGAAGAGAAAATTCCTTTGAGCTGTGGGAAAAGAGAGGAATGGGTCAGTGTCAAGTTAGGCTTGGATTGGGACATAGTGGGCATAGATTAATGGTGATTTGTTTTATAAAATGCAATATATGGGAATGTATGAAACACAATATGAAGGAATGTGTGAAACACATTGTATATGAATTTAAAAAAACAACAAACATAAACTATTCCTTGGAGAAGGACATGATACTGGGAAGCATAGAGGATTGGTGGAGGAAAGGAAGACCTTCAACCAGGTGGATTGACCCAGTGACTGCTCCAATGGGCTCTTGCGTGTCAGAAAGTATGAGGATGATGCAGCATAGAAAGGGTTCAGATCTGTTGCTCAGAGGGTCATGATGACTTGCGCTTCACTAGATGGCACCTAACAACAGCATACAAATTTTGTATGCAAACCAATATAAAATAAAAATAAATAAAAGAAAAAAAAATGCTGATTTGAAGATAACTTATGTAAGATGGCATGGCTTTGCAAGTGGACCAAGGGACCACTAGTGATGCAGTGCTGAGAAGTTGCACTGCTAACCCAAAGACCATACCTCTCTAAATGGTTGGAATCCAGTAATGGTTCTCGGGGAAAGAGATGGATGATCTCCATATGATTTACAGCCTTGGAAACATAATATCTTTGTCAATTCTGGCTTCAGGGCAGTGAGTGAGAGTTTGAGTATATGGACAGGAGAGGAATGCAAGTGTGGCTAGAGGAGGTCTTGCCAAGGGGTAAGGTTGAACTAGTATATTGTTCTCAGATTTCTCAGGTTTAAGAGTAATTTAAAGCACAGAGGTAGGAAGGAAGATCAGAAGTGTGAGTTTTGTCCAAAAGACATTTCAGAGATCAGACTTCTGGGACTTGCAAGTTGTCCAGTAGAAGGCTAGGTACAAAAGGTATTGAAATAGAGGCATTGAATTAGACGAAGGCCTTTCTCTGAAGGACTAGACAGGTGATAGGAGATACTGAAACAAACTCTTGTTGCAAAGATACAAAATTAGCACAGGTCCTTCTTCCTGCAGGTTTGAAGCCTGTTTCTTTTTAGGTTTTGGGTTTTTATTCTCTATTTATATTGAGTATGATTGTGATTTTTGTGGTTTAATGACTCTTCAAAAAGAAATAAAGAAAGTAAATATAAGGCTGATTCTTTTAAGATAGAGGTTGAAAAGTTCAGGCAAGTTTTACTAAATTACAAAAGTCTTTTAAAAGTTCACAGAAGAACCATTCAGAGCTCATTTGAAGTAAGAGCCTCAAATAACCACCTGCTACAGCTCCATTCAGTTCCCCTCTCAAAACTTAATCGAAATGCAATCTGGCATCTCTGACTGGAAACTTCTTCCAGTATTTTCCTTAATGGAGCACAGAGGCAGAGGAGATGAGGAGAAGGTCACTTCTTTGAAAGTCTATGAAGCTTAAAATGTTCTGGCTATAGACTTCACCTGAACCAATTTTGTTTTCCACAGTGAAGTCTAACCAAACAAAATCTTGGGACAGCATCCAAAGAACTTGCATTGCATATTTTAATTTTAGATGATAAATTAGAGGAAGAATTTATTACTTTAGCAAAGAGAACATTGTAAGCAATGTGCTGATGATAATAAGAAGTTTGCACAAGTTTTGAAGAAAAGCTGTTAAGAGGGACTGCCTTCCAGACCAAAACTTCTCAGAACACTCAGTCAGAGATTTAGGTATCATACTTTGAAGTGGCTCAGTAAATTTAGTAATGCGTTTCCTATTGGGCCATCTATTTTTTTTTTTTTTAGTAGGAATCAAATACTCTATTATGACATTTCAGTGATCTGGAAGAAAATAGATAAATACAAGTTGCCTTATTTATTTTGCAAATGAAAGACAAATGTCTTAATGGATTAACAATCATGACATATATATGTATTTATAATACAGCACTGCTTTTTTTTTCTATAATTATATTTTATTAATTTTCATAAACATTTACAGAGATTTTGGGCTTCCACTCAT
>NW_006399809.1:2573732-2574952 GCF_000299155.1 Elephantulus edwardii | reverse complement strand
CTTAATGTTGTGAAAATGACAATACTACCAAAGGCAATTTACACGCTCAATGCATTCCCAATACAAATACCAATCCCATTCTTCAATGAGATGGAAAAGGCAATCTCCAGCTTCATTTGGAATGGAAAGAAGCCCTGAATAAGCAAATCATTCCTTAAAAATAGAAAAAAAGGTAGGAGGCATCTCACTCCCTAATTTCAAATCCTACTACACTGCTGTGGTAGTTAAGCCAGCATGGTAGTGGTACAATGGCAGACACATAGATCAATGGAATAGAATTGAGAACCCAGAAATCAGCCTATATATTTATGGTGAACTGATTTTTGACAAGGAGATGAAATCAGTTAAGAGGGGAAACAACAGCCTTTTTAACAAATGGTGTTCGCAAAATTGGAAAACTTTCTGCAGAAGACTTAAGAAAGATCCACACCTCACTCCATATACAAAAACCAACTCAAGGTGGATCATTGACCTAGGACTAAAACCAAGGACTATAAACTTCATTAAAGAAAAGCTTGGAAGAAATTTAGTAGTCCTAATCCACAACATAAACAGTCTTCCAATTATCCTGAAAAATCTACAACCAATAGAAGATAAAATAGATGGGGCCTTCTAAGAATAAAATCCCTATGCACATCCAAAAACTTCTCCAACAGGGTGAAAAGGGATGCCAGACTGGGAAAAAGTGTTTGGTAATGACTTGTCAAATAAGGGATCTATATCTAGAATTTATAAAATACTGAGCACCACAACAAGATAAAGGTAAACAATCCAATAGAAAAATGGGCACAGGATATGAACAAACACTTCACCAAAGAAAACATTCAGATGACCAACAAGCACAGGAAGAAATGTTCAAAATTCCTAGCTCTAAGAGAGATGCAATTCAACCAACTATAAGATATCATCTCACCCCTGTAAAAATAGCAAAATTTAACATAACAGCCAGCAACAAATGCTGGCAAGGTTGTGGAGAAACTGGAACCCTTATTCACTGTTGATGAGAGTGTAAAATGTTGCAACTACTGTGGAAAGCAGTGTGGCACTTTCTCAAAAATTTGCAAATAGAAATACCATTTGACCCAGCAATTCCACTACTGGGAATATACCCTGAAGACACCATAACTGACATCCGAGCACATATATGCACACCCATGTTTATCATGGCTTTGTTCACAATAGCAAGGAGTTGGAAGCAACCTAAGTGCCCATCAACAAAC
>NW_006399809.1:2558190-2573632 GCF_000299155.1 Elephantulus edwardii | reverse complement strand
AAGAGATTGAGATTGTTCACAGCTTTAGTTTGCTTGGCTCCACAGTCAACATTCTTGGCACCAGTAGGCAGGAAATTAAAAGACGTATTGCCATGGGAAAGTCTGCTGTTAGGGACCTCTCCAAAGTACTGAAGGGCAATGGTGTCTCTCTGGAGACTAAGGTGCATCTGATGCAGGCCATGGTCAAAATTAGTATAGTTTATAAAAATATTATGTATGGAAGATATTCAGCCATGTTCTTGACATATATAAATATTCAATAAATGATCAGTATTATTATCATGTCCTTGGTCAAAACGGAGTATACACGAGATGGATATCTTCAATGAATTTGAAACTTCTAGATTGAACACTTTTAAAAGAATACTGAAGGACTGGGCTAAAGAGTTCTTTCATTGGTTCTGGCAGATAGATCCCTACATTAAAACTGAGGCATATGATCAGTCTTAATAAGTTTGGTTATGCTGCAGCAATAACAAAACTCAAATTAATTGCTATCAAGTTAGAACCAACTCATAGTTGATCCTCCAGTGAATTTTCAGAAGTTGTAAGTCACACGGGATAAGATTGTCCATCTTTCTCCATTGAAGCAGCAGGTGGATGCAAACAACTTGCCTTTGGGTTGGTAGCACAACTCTCTACTGATTAAGATACCAAAACTGCCAGTAAAACCCAAATATCAGTGTCTTTAAACAACAAAAATTGGGCTTTTGTTCTTCATCTGAGTAGCCCCAGGCTGATGAAGCTATTGTCATGACACACAATGCCAGTTGTCATAGAAGAGAGAAAGAAGACCTAAAAGATCTTCGAACAAAGAATTGAGTGGGTCAACCTGGAAGTGATGTACTAATACCAGTGACATGTAAAAGAGCCAGGACCTACAATCCTATCAAAATCCTGGAAGGTAGAAATGAAATTTGATAAATGATAATGATAACCAGAGTCATAGACATAGGTGAAAATATAACCTGACTTTTATAGACTGTGGAACTTGAGGTCCCATTATGAAACTTTGAAAAGTAAATTAAATTTGAGTTAAGCAGTTAGATATATGGTGCTCTGAATTCTGTCTACAAGATACTAGGGGTGACCTTCTAACTTGGTGGTAAATGTTGTTTGTTTTCTTAAGTTTCTGGGATGCCTAACCACATAAGCAGGGCCATAGATTTAGCTAAAAATCTTTTCTTGAATTTCGAAAGCTATATTTTTTCTCTCTGGTTTATTTCCACCATGTCATGCTAGTTTAAATTTCTTTATCTCTTTTTATCGCACATCTAATGGGTTCAGTGTGTCCCAACTGTATGGCCCCATTTGGCACCTTGAATGCTATTGCTGAAAGACAGCATGTAAGAAATATTATTATTGTTGTTCCGATGAGTTCAAGTACTAAAGGGAAGATTGGGAAATAATTTGGTACTGGAACTATAATTATTTTCAGAAAAATTAAGTTCAGCTTATTACATTAGCAAGCCTTGAAGGTTAAATAGTGTCTATAGAGTGCATTTTAGCAATGCTTGGTGCAAAGAAGTCAACACAAAAGTATTTTATATAGCACTTCACATATTTTGAAGCAAATGTTAGCTTTCTATATTTTTATTTGTAAAATTTTGGCACCTATAGCAAATATTTTAAAATGAAATGCAAATGCAAACAAATAAACAAAATCACTAGTTTGTTTTATTTCATTTGAGTGGCCAGTTGTGTTAATTAATTTAGCCCTTATACATTTGCCAGTTTACTGTGAGATTGGGGAATGTATTTCTTTATATATTTAAAAATTCATGACCAAGGCTAGCAGCATATGAAATTCTAGGAATAAAAGGGACTATTTCAATTTTTTTCTAGTAATGATGTGATATTATGTTCCAATTACTTGAATATTCATTATGGTTTCCCACATATTTTTGGCTACCTCTGTTTCCTGCAACTGTTTACATTATTAAGTTGTTCTGGCTTATTGAAATGTAGCTTGAGTTTGGCATATAGTTAAAATAATGTGAGATGTTTTCATAAAGGGTAGATCCCCTTTTCACCTTATAGGATCATGGAAGGTTTCTGAAAGGAGATGAGACAAAATAGAGTCTTGTTACTGAAAGACTTCAAACCACAGGTGGAAAACCATACAAGGCTAGTCTGAGAAATTCCCTGTCACAATAGTTACTGGACTCTGGCTATTTATGCCTTGAACACGAGGTTTTCCCCAGATAATTCTTCTTTCCTTTGGAGTGGATAGAAAGATGGCTGTTAGATACAATTTTCTAGTTGTGAAACATGAGAAATTGGAAGGTATTTATCAAGCTGTGATTCCAGGGCTTCCTACATGGACATATATGGCATGGACAAATTAATTTTAAAATATGAGATAGTACTTAATACACACAGCATGAGAACTCTAATAGAACTATGATTCTGAAAGATAGAAAACAGTCTGGTTAGAAAATGAAATCTGAAACCATCCTTTACACATTTATCCTGGGATTCCTGATTTCCATGTTATACTTGGATAAAGCTACCCTTCTCTTATTTTACTCTTATCAGAGTCAGGACCCTTGAGTAAGACTCTCAGAGTGTGAACCCAGCCTCACTCTTTCCTTCTTGGTGTTGTTAGGTGCCACAGAGTCAAGTACAACTCACAGAGTCAAGTACAACTCCTAGTGACCCTATGAACAATGGATCTTATCCTGTGCCATTCTTATCATCTCTGATATACTTGAACCCATTGTTATAGTTACTGTGTTGATCCACTATGTTGAGGATCTTCCTTTCTTTTGCTGATGTTCCACTTTTCCAAACGTAATGTCCTTTACCAAAAACGAGTCCCTTTTAACAGTATATTCAAAGTATTTTAGATGAAACTTCTCCATCCTCACCTTTAAGAAGAACACTTGTATTTCCCCCAAGACGTATTTGCTTTTTTTTTTGACAGTCCTTGGGATATTCAGTGCACTTCTGCAATATTACAACTGAAAGGCTTCAATATTTCCTCTGTCATTCTTAATCATTGTCCAACTTTCAGAAGCATAGCAAGTAATTGAAAAGATCATGGCTTGAATCAAGTGCATCTTAGTCTTTAAACTAACATCCTTCTTCCTTAGTATTTTGGAAAGGCCCTTGACAGCAGATTTTACCAAGGTAACATGTCTTATGATAGCTGACTACAGGTATCATCAAAATGAATCACATCAAAATCAAAATGCTGACAATTTCAATATTTTCAACTCTTCATAATGTTGTCTATAGGCCCAGTAGTAATAATCTTTGTTTTCTTGATATTGAGATGTAACCTGTATTGAAGGTTGTACTCTTTAAGCTTTTGCAACAAGCTCTTCAAGTATTCTTCATTTTAAGCAAGCAAGGTTCTATAATTTGCACAGCATAGAATACTGATGAGTCTTCCTCTGCCAATGATGTTACATTCCTCTTCATTAAGTCCAGCTTCTCAGATTATTTGCTTAGCATACAGATTGAAAATGTATGGAGAAAGGATATATCACTAATGCACACCTTTCTTGATTTAAAACCATGCAGTGTTCCATTGCTCTGTTCACACAACAACATCTTTGTCTAGGTATAAATTTTATGAGAGCACAGCAGCACGGAGCCTGAACATACAGAGAGATCCAACAACCACATTACTTCTGGCCTTGGAGCCAGAGAGGACCATCTTGCTAATTGATACATGCACACTTGTTTTTATGGCTTGTTCTTTGGGCCGCAATGCTGTTTGGTTTGTTGCATTGGAGAGCGTGATGTTGCTACTTATTTTATGATTTAGATGTCCACATGCTTGCTTGTTATCATTTGCTCCTATGAGGACAATTCTTGCTTCAGTTTGCTGAACTGGAATGATATGGTGTTTCAGTCACCAGCAGTATTACCCATGGTGCACAGGTTGTAGTTGAGCTCTCAGATTAAGATAAACTGAGAAGCAGCGTTAGTCATCCACTTCTGAAATAACAGGTCTTTTAAAACTCTATGAACAATAGAGAAACACAGTTTATATATGGCACTGGAGGTAGATCCTAAAATGGAAGTCATTCAAAATGAATAGAAATAGTTGTAAACATTGAATATAATTGGAGCATGGAATGTATAAAGTGTGGACTTAGGAAAACTGCAAGTTGTGAAAACACAAATGGAATACATAGACATTCTAGGCATTAGTGAGCTGAGATGTACTGTTTTTGGCCACTTGGAATTAGATAATCATATGATCTAGGTAACTCAATGACTCATAACAATAACAATAAAATGATTAAACCAGGAATAAAAAAACAGAGCAAGAATAAAGAAGAGCAAACAATAAGACCTAATTTTTGTACTATTTTAAGAACTGAATGTATTAAATCTAGAGTAAATTATGTATAATTTGTTATATATAAAATATATATAATAATATTTGGTAAACCAAGTTTGTTAAATTAATAAGTCCAGTAATTTGAAAATGCGTTCTAACAAAACTATAAAATTTCAAGAGAGTATAAAATGAATTTCTAAGATACAATCTAATGCTGTTGGAAACACCAACTATTCATATTTCAGATATGCCACTTGATAATCATCTAATTTTCCTAAAACCTAAACTTGTTGTGCTGGTGTACAATCAAACTGGAGCTGTTTCAAACTCCCTCTGGCGTGTTTACAGAGGCAGTTAATAATTGCATAGGAGGAGATTACTCATCCTTCTCCTACACAACAGCTGGTAGATCCGAACTGTTTGTGGATTGCAGCACTGCTTTTTACCACTAGACCACCAGTGCTGCATAAAAACTTAAACTTAGGGGGGCCATTAGTGACATAGTGCTTTGCATGTTTAAATTGCTAACTAAAATTAAGTGAGTTAAATCCACCCTAGGCAAGCTTCTCCTTTAAGGAATCACAGCATTTCTTTTTATATATACATACACACACACACACACACACACACACACACACACACACACACAAAACAATGCTATAATACATATATTACAACTAAACAGTAATGAGCTGCATGAACTTTTATTATCATGTGCTAAAGAGCAAAAGTACCAGTTTGAAGCATCTGTTTTATAGTAAAGTCCTGAACAGCAAAGATACAATTTTAAAGACTATAATGTACCTGACCCAAGCCATGCTGTTTTCTTTTATGTGTAGATAATGTAATGTCACTCTTAATAGGAGTGCAAAATCTCAAAATATAATGATCAGATACAATTTAACATCAAGAACTAAAAGATAATTTGTTGTTGTTATTAGTTGTTGTTATGTGCCATCGAGTCACTTGCGACTCATAGTACAACAACCCTAAACCCTGCTCTATCTCTTGCCAACCTTATTGTCTCTGACACACCTATCCCCATTACCCCAGTGACAGAATCAATCCACCTCATCAAGGGTCTTCCTCTCCTGCATTGTCTCTTCACCCTCCCAAGCATGATGTCTTCTCCAAGGACTGATCCTACTTTGCAACATGTCCAAAGTATGTGAGACAGTGCTTCAGAATCCTAGCCTCCAGGGAGCAGCCTGTCTTCACCCTCTCTAAGATGAACTTGTTTGTTCTCCTAGCAGTCCATGGTATATTCAATACTGCACTTCAGGCAGTTTTCTGTTGATGTCCTGTTCCAGTCATTTTTGGATAATCTTCAGCAGAATCTTGCTTGCATGTGGTATCAATGATATTGTTCAGTAATTTCCACACTCTCTCAGATTACTTTTCTCTGAAATGGGAACAAATATAGGTCTCTTCCTGTCAATAGGCCAGGTGGTTGTCCTCTGGATTTGGTAACTTTTGCCAACTTGGTGGCCACATCCAGGGAACCATCTGTTTATTGAAATATGTCAATCAAAATGCCATAAATTCCTGGGTCCTTGGTTTTTGCCAGTTTTTTCAGAGCAGCTTGAACTTCCTCCTTCATCACCATAAGATGAGAAAGCATATTAAAATTAATATATTACAAGAGAAAGGCCATAGTATTGCCTCAATAAATTTAAAAAGACATTTGACAGAATATAGCCTTCATTTATGGACTTTTTCAAAAAAATTGGTTTTTAATTTTTTTTGTTTTTATGGAAATTTATAAAGAACTAGGGTTTTTGATCATTCATTATTGCACATTTTCCTTCCTCCCCCATTCCCCAGATCACTTTTTCTTTGGGAAAAAAGTTCCTTTATTGTTTTATTGTTCCACCCCCACCCCCCAAGACCACATTACTATGCAGCTCTTATTATGGACTATTGTCATGCCAATAATACCTAATAATATATTCCTTTTATACAGTTCTCTCCCACATCTGTTTCAATGCCATGCAGATTATTTATCCCCTCTTTTCTTCATTTCCCCCCAGCTCCAATACCAGTCCTGTTTTACAACAGTGACATTATGCCGTATTTGTCTTTTTGTGACTGACATATTTCACTCAGCATAATGTACTCCATGGTCACTCATTTTGTATAATAATTCATGAGTTCCTTGTTTTTCAATGCAGCATAGGATTCCATTGTGTGAATGTACCTCAGCTTATCTATCCATTCATTTGTTGATGTGCACTTGGATTGTTTCCAACTCTTTGCTATTGTGAACACAGCTGCCATAAACACAGATGTGCATATATCTACTTGGGTGGTAGATATGGTTTCTTTAGGATATAATCACAGTAGTGGAATTGCTGGGCCAAATAGTATTTCTATTTCCAACTTTTAAGAAAGCACCATACTGCCTTCTGTAGTGGTTGCACCATTTTACACTCCCACCAACAGTGAATAAAGGTCCAGGTTTCTCTGCAACCTCGCCAGCATTTGTTGTTTGCTGTTTTGTTAAATTTTGCTATTGTTACTGGGGTGAGATGATATTTCATAATTATTTTTATTTTTCATCTCACTTAGAGGTAGGGATTTTGAACATGTCTTCATGTGCTTGTTCACCATCTGAATGCCTTTGGAGAAGGATCTGTTCATATCCTGTGCCAATTTTTCAATTGGGTTGTTTACCTTTATCTTGTTGTGGTTCTCAAGTACTTTATAAATTCTAGATGTGAGTTCCTTATCAAACATGTCATTATCAAATATTTTTTGCCAGTCTGTTGCTTTCCTTTTTCATCTGTTGGTGAAGTTTTTGAATGTGTGTATGGATTTAATTCTTAGAATGTCCTATTCATCTATTTTATCCTCTCTTGGTTGTAGACTTTTCAGGATGCTTGGAAGACTGCTTTTGTTGTGGATTAGGACTTCTATAGATCTTCCAAGCTTTTTGCTAATGAAGTTTACAGTCCTTGGTTTTTGTCCTAGGTCCTTGATCTACTTTGAGTTGGTCTCTGTGTATGAGATGCAGTGAGGTGTGGGTCTTGCTTGAGTTTTCCGCAGATGGTTTTCCAATTTTCTCAACACCATTTGTTAAAAAAGCGTTCATTTCATCATTTAACTGATTTCATCTCCTTGTCAAAAATCAGTTGACCATAGGCATATGGGCTGTTTTCTGGATTCTCAATTCTATTCTATTGATCCTTGTGTCTGTTATTGTACCAGTACTACGCAGCAGTGTAATAGGAATTCAAATCAGGGAGTGAGATGCCTCCTACTTTTTTTTTTCAGGAAAGCATTGCTTATTCGGGTCCTCTTTGCATTTCAAATGAAATTGAAGATTGCCATTTTCCATTTTGTTGAAAAATGGAATTGGTATTTATATTGGGATTGCATTGAATGTGTAGATTGTCTTTGGTAGGACTGTCATTTTCACAAGATTGACTCTTTCTTTCCATGAGCAAAGCATATTTATCCATTTATCCAGGTCTCTCTCTCTCTTCTTGTAGTAATAGTTTTAATTTTCTTTGAATAGATCCTTTATGCTTCTGGTTAGATTTAATCCCAAATATTTAATCCTGTTATTAGCTATTTTGAAGGGTATTGTTTTTCTTAGCTCCAGTTCTGTATTCTCTTTGTCACTGTAAAGAAATCCGGTTGATTTTTGTATGTTTATCTTGTATCCTGCTGTTTTGCTGAATTGGTCAACTATGTGCAGTAGTTTCCGTGCTGAATCTTTAAGTTTTTCTAAGTATACTATCATATGATCTGCATATAGTCATAATTTTGCCTGCTCTTTGCCAATTTGGAAGCCTCTTATTTCCTTCTCTTGTCTTATTGTTATTGCTAAGACTTCCAATACAATAGTGAACAGGAGAGGTGATAGTGGGCATCCTTGTCTAGCTCCTGTTCTCAAGGGGCATGTCTTTAATCTCTTTCCATTGAGAACAATGTTGGTTCTCAGGTTGCATATATACAATTTACCATGTTGAAGAAATTCTCCTCTAATCCTATTTTGTGGAGTGTTTTATTGAGCAAAAGGTGTTGGATTTTGTCAAAGGTCTTTTCTGCATCAATTTATTGGATCATGTGTTTCTTGTTCTTTGCTTTGTTAATGTGATGAATTACATTGATTGTTTTTATTATTTGAAACATCCTTGTGCACCTGTTATTAATCCCACTTGGTCATGGTGAGTTATTTTTTTTATGTATCATTGAATTCTATTGGCCAGGATTTTATTCAGGATTTTTACATCTATGTTCATGAGATATATTGGCCTGTAGTTTTCTATTTTAGTGATGTCTTACGTGGCTTTGGTATCAAGGATATGTTTGCTTCATAGAAGGAGTCTGAGATCATTCCATCTTTTTGTATTTTATAAAATAGTTAATGTGACAGTAATTCTCTGAATGTTTGATAAAATTAACTTTTAAAACCATCTGGTGCAGGGCTTTTATGGCTGGAAGTTGTTTTATTACCTTTTCAGTTTCTTCTTTTGTAATGGGTCTGTTCAGGTGTTCAATTTCAGTTTGTGTCAGTTAAATAAACTTAAATAAAGTTGTGAATTTCTAAGCATTTGTAGATTTCCTTCAGGTTTTTATATTTGAGTATAGTTTTTCATAGTATTCCATTGTTAGCCTTTTTATTTTAGTTGGTTCTGTTTTGATGTTGCCCATTTCATCTTTTATTTGGATTATTGTGTCTTTTCCTTCTTTTTCTTTGTTAGTTTTGCTAGTGGTTTGTCAATTTTATTGACAATTTTATTGACCTTTTCAAAGAACCTACTCCTAGTTTTGTTGAAGGTTTCAATTGTTTTTCTGTTTTCTATTTATTTCTGATCTTTTGTTTTTAATTATTTTTTTTTTTTGCATGTGTACTATCAAATCAAATCTGACTGGTACAGGAGGAGATTGTCCCTCCTTCTCTAGCAGAGCATCTGGTGGATTCGAACCATGTGCAGTTTCTTGCCACTAGGCTACCAGAGCTCCCTATTTCTGATCTAATTTTTACAGCTTGTTTTTTTAAAGTGTTTTCTTTTTCAGTTTGTTGGAGATGTTGGGTTAGAGAATTAATGCTCATTTTTCCTGATTTTGATGTGTTTTCTTATTGCAATAAATCGATCTCTGATATTTGGCTAAGTGGTGTTTTTCATTGTCATTTGCTTCAAGAAATTTTTTATTTCATATTTTATTTCTTCTACTATCCACTCATATTCAAGCAAGGTGTTGTTCAGCTTCCAAATGTATGGTTTTTTATCTCTTTTATTGTCTTGTTATTAATTTCTGTTTTTGTAGCTTTGTGGTCTGAGAAGATGTATTATTTCTATACTTTTGAATTTATTGATGTTTGACTTGTGAGCTAAAATGTGATCTATTCTGTAGAACATTCCATGAACATTGGAGAAGAAGGCATATGGTGCTTTTTAATGTGTGCATTATGCTATAAATATCTATATGGCCAAGTTGATTTATTGTGCAGTTTAATTCTTGAGCAACTTTGTTTGGTTTCTTTCTGGTAGTTCTGTCATTTCTTTAGAGTGGTTTATTGAAGTCTCAAACTACTATAGTAGTGTTGTCTATTTTATTTTTCAGTTTTGTTAATGTTTGTTTTTTTATATTTTGCAGGTATTTCATGTAGTGCATAGATATTTATTATTGTTATATGTTCTTGTTCTATTGATCCTTTAATCATTATTGTTACTTTCCTTGTCCTTTATGATGGTTTTTGAATTGAAATATATTTTCTTGGGAATTAGTATCACCACTTCTACTATTTTCTGGTTACCATTTGCTTGGTATATTTTTTCCCCACCCTTTTATTTTTAGTCTTTCTTTATCTTCATTTTTAAGTGCATCTCTTATAAAGAGCATATTGATTGATTTTGTTTTTTTTTATCCAATCTGCTACTCTTTTTCTCTTCAGTGGTGCATTTAAACCATTTACATTCAGTGTGATTATTGAGAGGATAGGTTTTGCTGCTATAATTTTGTTGAGTTCTTTTTGGTGTCATTGCTTGTCAGTTGGTTCCATCCTGCTTTCTCTGGCACCTTTGTAAGAACATCCTTCAGTGTTTCCTACAGTGCTGGTCTTGCTTTAAAAAGTCCCTTAGGTCCTGTTTTTCTGGGAATATCTTGATCTTTCCTTCATATTTGATGGACATTTTTGTATTCTCGGTTGACAGTCGTGTTCTTTGAGTGTTCAGTTTCTGCTAAGAAATCAGCATTTAATTGTCTTTGTTCTCCCTTATAGGTTGATTACTCTTTGTTTATCCCTAGCTGCTTTCAGAATTCTCTCCTTATCTTTAGTTCTGGCAAAGTTGACTATGATATGGCTTGGTTTATTTCTTTTGGGGTCCGTTCTAGATGGTGTTATCTCAGCTTCTTGAATATATATTCTCTCATTCTTCATTATGCCTAGAAAATTTTATTCTTGTAATTCTTCCACAACTTTTTTCGGTGACTTTGTTTGCCTCTTTCAGTTCTGGGATTCCAGTGATGCAGATGTTATTTTTCTTGATGATGTCCCATATTGTTCTCAGGTTTTTCTTCTTTTTCCTTCCTTTTTGATTCTACTTTTCCTTCTAGCATATCAGCAGTGATAATTCTAGTCTATCTCACTGGTTCTGTGTTCCTTCTTTTCAACCCTGTTCATGTGACCCTCCATCATATTGAGAACATCTAAAATATTGGTCCTCATATTTTGGATTGTGGTTTCTTGCTTTTCCAAAACCTCTAATACCTTGTTTGTTTTATCTGCATTGTTTTGGTGTGAGGTTTTGGGGTTGTTTGTTTGTTTTTGTTCTTTGGTGTGTGTGTGTTTTTTTTTTTAAGCTCCTCCTGGTTTCTTCTTGCAGTGTCCTGGAATTCTTCCAGTTTGTCTTTCACTCATTGAAAATATTTAATATTGTTCTTTTAAATTCTGTGTCAGAAAGTTTCAGCAGACTTTCTGGCTTCAGGAAATCCATCGATACTGTGTCACTTTCTGTATCTTGCTTTGGGCTTGCATAGAGGGTAAGGTAGTCTGCTTCCTACAAGCCATTGCTGTAGTAGAGTTTTTCATGCCTGAGGAGATAAGAGGTTCTTGATCTGAAGTCACTGCTCCAGAAGAGAGTAGGGCAGCTATTCTGCCTGGGTTTCTCTTAGTCAATAGAGAAAAGGCCTGTGGAAGCAGACTCCTCTGTCAGACAACTGCTGCAGCTAGGGTAGCCCAAAGTACTCTGGCTTAAAGGCAATTGATGGACTGGACATGAGGAGATGTAAGGTAGAGCACAGAGTCCTGATTGTAAAACCAGAAAGCCTAGGTTTTTTCTTCATCAACGAGCCCCTGCTGTCTCACTTCCTCCTCCTTGAGCTTAAGAAGTTCCACGTGATGCAGCCAAATAGTGGTGACCACCCACAAAGTACCTCAATGAAGTTCTAGAGTCCTGGTGCATATCCAGAACAGCATTCTGGGCTTGGACGGGCTGGCTACAATGGGACTGGAGTCTGGCCTCATACTCACTCAGATTCCAGCTTTTTTGCTCATCCGTGCTCATCACTTCCTGGTACATGTATTGTTAGCTCTGGCGCTTGACTGGTGTCAGGAAGCAGCTCCCCAGTGCATGAGTCCCAAGCTATATTATTTTCAATTGCCTCATATAAATGCAGAAGTTTGATAATGAGTAAAGAAGATGAAAGAAGAAATGATGCCTTTTTATTTTCAATTTTGTTTTAGATTTCATTATTATTTTTGTGTGTGTGTACCAACAGATCATATGTGACTGGTACAGGAGGGGATTATCCCTCCTTCTCCAGCAGAGTATATGGTGGATCCAAACCACATACCTATGGGATTGCAGTGCAGCTTCTTGCCACTTGGTAACCAGAGCTCCCTGAAATGATGCTTTTGATTATGGTGTTAGGGAAGAGTATTTAATATACCATTTACTGCCAAATGAGCAAACTAATCTTTGAAGCAAGTGCAACCAGGGTGTTCCTTAGAAGTAAGTTAAAACCTAAATTAAAAAAAAAGGGGGGGAAGCAACTAAACTATCTTTATTAGAATATTGTTAGATATTGCTATTTTACCTGTTATTTTAGCAGTAGCTCTTTTCCTGTATCTAGTTTTCATGTTTTTTGGCTTGTACTTTATTTAAAGCGTGAATATGTATATATATAATTAAAAAACAACTTGCCTTAAAAAAAACAAATTAACGTTTTTGGGGGATGGTTTAAGAAGGGGTCATTGGGAAAAGACATCATTTTTTGAAAAGTAGAGAGTCTGAGAAAGAAAGGAAGACCTTCAAGAGGAGCAACTGATAACGACTGCAACAAAAGATTTGAGCATGACAGAGATTGTGAGGATGGCATAGGATAGGACAAGGTTTCTATCTGTTGTTCATAAACTTGCTATGAGTCTGGATCAACTTGATCACATCAACAACAAGTTTATTTTCTTTGCCTCAGCCCAGGGCTGTCCAGTCCAGTTCAACTAATAAAGACCCATTGTCAGATTTCCAAGGGTGTAAATAATACTGGGAGCAGACTGCCCATTTCTTTCCTTGGAGAAACTGGTGAATTTGAAATTCCAACATTTTTGGCTATCTGGACCAAATAAGGAATAAAGAAAACACTTTAAAAATTAATCTGTTCTGTAATAATATGTTCTTAGGAAATGAGTCACCACTTCATCTGTCCATTTGTTTTACTGTGTATGTTGTAATTCTACAAAACGATGCCTCTTATATTTTTTGCATTTCACTGCCAGGAAGGTCACTGATAGGGGATACATTTCAATGGCTTTTCAAGACTAAGTCAGACTAGGAAGCAGGGCAAGTCTCTATTTCTGTAATAATGTACTCTTAAAACATCTTATGAATATTCAAGTAACAAAAGATGAGCCCCTTAGTATGAAGGCACTCAAATTACAAATAGGAAAATGTTGTCTTCTCCAAGTAGTGTTTACTTTAATAACACAGATGGAGTAAAGTTTTTAGTCAATAAAAGATCTTCATTTGCTCTTGTAGGATGACTTCAAATGAGGAGGAACCGCTGCAAATAACCACTAATAATTGGAACATGGAATGTGTAACGAGTAGATGTAGAAAAATTGGAGGATGTAAAAAAAAATAAATGGAATGCATAAAGAGTGGAATGCATCATCATTGAGCTGAAATGGACTAGAATTGGACATTTTAAATATGTAATGACAACTTGAAGAAGAATTTTGTAGTATTTGTGCAAGAAAGAGCATTTTAAGATCTATAAAGACCAAAAAAGAATGAATATCTGACTTGTGGTATTGATAAAGAATATTTATTTTATTATGGATTTTCAGAAAAACAAACTAATTTCTCTTGGAAGAAGTGCAGCCAAGGTGGTAGTGGTGGTATTAATAATTTTTGTCAAATTTACTACAGTTCAAGTTGATCTTGTGAAGAATGGATTTAAACCTTATCCTACACCAGCCTCATAATCTCTGCCTTGTCCAGACTCATTGTTGTAGTCATTAGGTCATTCCATCTCATTGAAAGTCTTGTTCTCTTTGACTGACCTTCTGCTTTCCCAGCACGATGTCTTTTTCCAAAAATTAGGCCCTCTTGACAACATATGCAAAGTATGTGAGACCAAGTTTCACTACCTTTGCCTCAAAGAAGACCGTAGCTGCACTTCCTCCAAGACCTGTTTACTTTTCCTTTTGGCAGCCCATGGCATATTAAAAAGTATTTTCAACATTCAACTCAAAGGCATCAATTCATCTTTGGTTATCTTTATTCATTGTCAAACTTTGAAATGCATAGTAAGAAATTAAAAACACCGTTATGGCTTGGATCAGGTGCACCTTAGTCTTTAAGCTGACAATCAGAGTGTTCATTCTGAAAATTCATTGCCATTGAATTGGAACTGACACATAGCTAATCTTACTGTAGATTTTTCTAAGGTTGTAAACGGTATGGTTCTTTCAGAGGTCAATCTTATTCCTATGTAGTCTATCAGGTGAGGTCAATGTATATAGTTGACATCTAAGTGTCTTAACAAATATTTTTCTATTTGTCCTTATGAGACTGCTTTAGTTCACGCAGTATAATGTTCTCCAGCTTGCATAAGACCATTATTGTAAAAATAGAAGGCTAACTAGAAAAACAGGAACTCAAAGGGGAATAGAGGTGTGCAGATAGGAAGGGGTGTAAACACAAGGATGCACAGTTTGGTGGGTTGAGAAAGAGGGGAAGCAAACGGGAAGGATCCAGGCAATAAGCCAGGGTAATAATGGGCAATATCCAGTGGTGTAATTTAATAAAACATAATCCATGAGAATGATTTTATGAAACACAATTTGACTGAATAATAGTGTGAAGCACAGTATATATAAACTTTGTAAGCAAACCAATTAAAAATATAATGTAAAAATATATTTGTGATGAATAAATCATTGAATGTGTCAAATTCAGTTATCAGCCTAATTTCTTTCAGCAAGGCCATAAGTTCCAATACAACTTCTTCCACTTTCTTTCCAACTTTTGCATTCCAGTCAATAATTATTATTAATGAAACTTGACTGCACATTTGATCAATTTCAGACTGCAAAAATTGGTAGAATTTAACAATTTCCTTTTGGGCTTTAGGTATTGTATGTTTTTGAATAATGGTTGAATTAATAGTTCTTTTCACACGGATGGATAATATCCTATCACACGCAGCATTGCACTTCAGGATAGATCCTGCAAGGGTATTTTTAACTATGAATGCAACACCTTTACTTCTAATACTATAGTTATTCACATTTCTCTATTGTTCATAGGGGTTTTTGAAGACCTGTTGTTTCAGAAGTGAAAGGCCAACCCTGCTTCCTAGATTGTATTAATATGGGAGCTCTGAAAATTGTAAACCATAGGTGACCCTTGTGGTATTTGAAACATCAGTCATATAACGTTCAGCATCACAAATTACCCTAGAACAACAAATCAGCAGACCACTGCTGTAGTGATAAGAGAAAAAAAGTAAGTAAATGGCTGGTGAAGGGGAGATAGATGTGAAGGAAAGGGGTAGAAGTGGATGGGTATCCTGCTGGATGGTGAAGCAGGAAATAAGTGGGTAAAGACGCGTGTGAGAAAGGCAGGGACAACACTGACACTAAAGTTAACTTCGCAATAAGGGATATACCTTTAACTTGCTGGTCTGTCT
>NW_006399809.1:2526588-2548975 GCF_000299155.1 Elephantulus edwardii | reverse complement strand
AACAATAAAACTCATTGTAGTATATAGATTTCTCCCAATAATAAACTTATTAATACCAGTTTGTGAACTTTATGTGAATGCTTCTATCTTTATTTATCGCTAAAAGTCTCTGATCTCGTACAGTTGGAACTATGAGTTGCCTTTTGCTTTCTTCTGCGAGGCTCAAAGTCTATAATTCTTTCAAAATAAAGCTGTCTTACTGTCTTATGTCTACAGTCAATTAAATGGAGATGTGCTTGTTTAATATTCAGAATATTGAATATTCATTTAATCTAAGATTAACATATAACTTATGTTCTTCACAAAAACCTATAATATTTATATTGCTTAAGAATTCTCAAAAAGTCCATCCCCTGATTTGCAAATGCCATTATGCTAGAAAAGTCCCAGTCATTTAAGTTATAGTTCTGGAAGAAATGTCTTACTAAATCACTGCAGGCATACAGTTGTATACAATATATTACAAAGGAAGGAAGAACCGAAGTGAGATGCATTGACACAGTGACTGCAACAATGTCCTTGAGGATGGTGGAGAGCATGAGGATGCTGAAAAACAGGAAAAGGTTTCTCTCTGTTTGTAAGCTCACTCTCAGGGCTTGCCTACCAATGACACCTAGCAACTACATTATAACGAAACATGCATTTGTCATAAGTTCTTAAATTACTTTAGTGACGCACTTCATAGTTGGTCACCATGCTCACTATTTCTAACTATATTCTTGCATCACTATTGTTGTTAGATGGTGTGTCTCTGCTCTTTGAAGTTTTCATTTGTACTCTTATTTTCATTTTTTTATGTTTTACTCTAATCTACCTACAAAATTTATATACATTGCACCTCACAGCAAATCTCCCTACTCCAATCCCTCCATCAAATCATGTGATCCTATGATTACCCCCCTTGGTCCCCACCCTCTGCTCCTCCCCTTAGATCATCATACATGTTTTACTAGTTATCTATTTCTACAATAATAGTCTTATACAGTATTATACAATAATGGCTTTATACAGTATTTTTCCTTATGGGATGGTGTTAGTTCACTTAGCATACTACTCTCCAGTCCCTCTCAAGTTACATAGTTTTGACTAACTGTTGTCAGTTTGCATTCATTTTTATTACAAACTCATTTTTTTGAAGAACACAATGCTCAAGGCAAACATTTTTTAATAATCTAAGCTATTAGATTGTTGTTTAGTTTACCAAATTCTTCATAGGATAAATCTGGTTCAGGTTTGAAGAATACTTCCAGGTATGGAATGTATTCTTAAAAACAGATTTATCTACAAAATGATGAACTTTAAATATGTTTTCCTTTACCTTTTTCTTTGCATTCATAAAATAGTCTTGAAGTAATAAAGTTTAAAAGAGAATGTATATAGTAGAGAAAAGGCTATATGCACAAGTTATTTAAAAACAATGTCAAACATGTTTAAATAAATGTATTTGCCTTGGAAATACATAATTTTGAAATGATGACAGTTGGCTGATGAATTACTTCTAAATTTTTATATTCCTGCCAAAACTGTTGTATAAATTCCAGACTTGCATAGCTAAAGACTGTGAACTGTCCCCTTGAATACCTTATTGTTGTTAATTGCCATCAGATCAGCTCTGACTCATAGTGATCTCATGTACAACTGAAGAAAAAAAATATTGCCCAGTTCTGTACTATTTGTATGATTGTTGGCATATTTGAATCCATTATTATGTGGAATGTATATTTTGAGTGTCTTCCAACATAGGAGTCTCATCTCAACACAGATACAAAAGATTCTTTTATATTTTTCTTACTCTTGAGGGCTATTCAGTCTCATATAATCTAGAAGCAAGCTCACATTCTGTGAATGAATACTTCTCAAACACATCTACTTTTCCAAAACACTAATAAAACTAGCCAGAAGCTCTGATGGCTTAAACCACAGGGAGTTGTCTTATTGGTTTTTTACATTCAAGGAACCTCCTTTTCTGCTCTTCAAGTTTGTTCTTAAATGTATACCAACATTTTAACATTTTCTTCTTATTTTTACTTATTTCCATGTATGAGACAGTGGCCTAGAGGTAAGCAACAGCACTACAATCCCAAAGTCACATGATTCGAATCCACCAGATGCTCCATGTGAGACAGATGCACAATCTCTTCATATGGGATATAGTGCTTCTGAAAACCCACTGTGGGGTCAGCTATCAGTTAGTTCCAACTGGCCATACACAATAATAACAACAATAACAATTTATACATTATTAAAATCAATTCATAAAAGAACTTGATTCTTTTATAGATGACTTTATTCTCTACCTTTTAACCATTGTTTGTTCCAGTACTTGTTTACCTTTTCTTATTCCTGGGAAACATTTTTAATCAATTTTACTTTAATACTGTGAATTCAGAGAACTATCAGAAATACAAGCTGGGTTTAGAAAAGGTTGTGGCTTCAGACATTTGCAAAAAAAAAAAAAAGAAAGAAAGAAAAGAAAAGGTTGTAGCACTAGGGACATTATTGCCACTATCAGATGGATCTTGACAGAAAGCAGAGAGTACCAGAAGAAGATCTAGCTGCATTTCGTTGACTGTGCAAAGGCATTTGATTGTATGGATTACGACAAATTGTGGCTAACTTTAAGGAAAATGGCAATCTCAAAACACTAGATTGTGCTTATATGAAACTTGTAATTGGACCAAGAAGCAGTCCTCAGAACAGAGCAAGGAAACTATGCATGATTACAAATCATAAAAGGAGTGAGTAAGGGATGCATATTGTTCTCATACCTTTATAATCTGTATGCAGAACAGATCGTTCAGATAGCAGGGCTTTATGAGGACTATGGCATTAAAATTAGAGGAAGACTCATCAATAACCTATGATATACAGAGGATACAACCTGCTTGTTGAAACTGAAGAAGACCTGAAGTGCTTGCCACAAAAGGTCAAGTACCTTTTCTTCAATATGGATTGAAGCTCAACATCAAGATGGCAAAGTTTCTCACCACTGGGCCTACTGGCAGCACAATTATAGATGGAGAAGAGATTGAGGTTGTTAGCAATTATAGCTTGCCTCTTATTTAGTGTAAACAAGACCTCGAGGAAGACCTTTGTGTTTAAAATTGGTTGTTATATTTTGGAGGAACAGCACTGTTCTGTCACTATGCTGTACTGAAATAACGTCAGGTAACTGTGATGCTGACCCTTGTGCCATTGGGGTGTAAGACAGTATAATGGTTACCCATGGTAGACAGTGTTTGGTATAGCTCCCAGTTGAAGACAGGTTTTGAAACAGGAGCGGCACCCATGTCCTAAACAACATGCTTCTGGAAACTCTATGACCTTTGATAAATGTCAATAGTTTTAGAAAGTCTTCAGGCCTTTTGTTCATAGGGTCACTATGATTGTGCTTGACTCGATTACAATCAACAACAACAACATATCAATTCCTCATTTCCTTCCATTCATTGTGTTTAAATCTCAATTTACTATTTAAATCTGAACACATGCATCTGAACCATTTCTAGTGTTATTTGTTTGAACATTTATGTTCTATTTTTTGCTGCATTTTATCTCTTTTATGAAAACTCTTCATTTCCTTCTCACATTTATCTTTGACTTTTTAAATTTTACCTTTCTATTCTTCTTAAAACCCTTTTCCTATTAATATAAAAGTTTATACAGTAATTAGTTTTCCATGTATAATTAAACTATTCTGGGACATTTACTGCCATCTCCAAAATTAGCCAGCATTCTCCTGTATCTCCCGGGTTCCCTGATTTTGTCTACTTGTTTTCCCGCTAGTCCTTACCTTTTCCTGTTTGCCTTTGAGCAGATATTCTCCCTTTGGTTGCTAACAGTTGATCAGGGAACACATTCCTCCATGGAGCTGCTTATCTTATAGGTTTGTCTATTATTTGGCTGAAAACATGGTTTCTGGAAGTTATTTTACTACCAAGTTAGAAGAATGCCTTTATTAAAGCAATGGTTTAAGGAGATTTTCCAGTCTCTGTCAGACAGAAAAGTCTGAATCTGAAAGTCATTCTACAATTTTCACCCATTCTAGTGTATACCTTCTATTGTATCCTGGTCAAAACTACCAAGAGTGATAGATGGGCATCATTTAGTTTTTGGTTTAGTTTTGGTCTTAGATTAGAGAAGACCAGAGTTCTTGTAGTCATTAGTCCTTCAGATTAACTGCTTCTTATTCTCTTCTCTTTATTCCCCTTCCTATACACTAGAAATGATCAGTAGTTGCATATTTACTTATATTTTGGAGTAATGTGGCATCAGGATTGGAGGAAGACTGATCAACAACCTTCGTTATGTAGATGAAACAACCTTGCTTGGTAAAATTGAGGAATATCTTAAGCACTTGCTGCAAAAGGTCAAGGACTGTAGTCTTCAATATGGATTTGAAGCTCAACATCAAGAAGACAAAGATGCTCACCACTGGGCCAACTGGAAACATCATGATGGATGGAGAAGAGATTGAGGTAGTTAACAGTTACAGTTTGTTCAGCTCTACAATAAACACTTTTGGCACCAGCAGTTAGGGAATCAAAAGATGAATTGCACTGGGAAAACCTGCTGTCAGGGGCCTTTCCAGAATACTGAAAAACGACAGTGTCAGTCTAGAGACTAAGGTGTGTGTGCCTGATCCAGGCCATAGTCTTCATAATCACTTGCTATGCATCAGAGAGCTGGACAGTGACTAGGATAACAGAAAAAAAAAATTGATGCCTTTGAGCTGTGGTACAGAAGAAGGGTATTGAACATATCGTGGACTGCCAAGAAAACAAATAGGTCTGTCTTAGAGAGGGTTAAACAAACTTTCTCCTTGGAAGGTAGGGCTTTGAAGCTCTATCTCACATACTTTTGGTATGTAGCAAGGAGCAACCCATCTTTGTAGAAGGACAACATGCTTGAAAGGGTGGAGGAACAGCACAGGAGAGGAAGACTCCGGATGAGATGGATAGATACTGTAACTGAAGCTATGGATGTAGGTGTGTCAGAGTCAGTAATACTAGCTCAATATGGGGTAGACTTTAGAGCTATTATACACAAGGTCACTATGAGTTTCTGGTGACTCAACAGCATATGACAACAATATTCTGGTATTCTAGTTTTAAAATGAATTATTAAATTTAACAGTCATTTTACAATGTAACTGCTAAATGCTATTTTTATTTTATATAACATTCTGTTCTTATTCTCTTATAAGATTGTTTTTTACATTTTTCCCATTTTATTTTTATATACTTTTCTTATTACTTCTGATCTTTGGTCAATCATTTTTATACAGCTAAAAACTGTTGTTGTGTACCGTTAAGTTAGAATCAGTTCATAAATGATCCTCCAGCAGCTTTTCAGAGGCAATAAATCACACTGGAGGAATAATTCACACTGCCTTTCTTTGTCCCACAGTGCAACTGGTGAATTTAAACCATGTGCCTTTGTGGGGGCAGCACAATTCCTTACCACTAAGCCCCATCACTCCCTCGTTTTTATTTCTGCAAAATTAATGATAATTACTTTATCATTATTAACAATGTTCTTTTCTCGTACACTGGAAAATCTTTGCAGCAACAATGAAATTAATTTGACTGATGAGATTGACTGTGCTGTTGTTCTTATGTTCTCTTGACTCTACTGCAACCTCTAGTGACCATGTAAACAACAGATTTGAACATTGCTCGATCCTATACCATCCTCATCACCAACACACTTGAGCCAATTGTGATAGTAATTTTGTCATTCCATCTTGTTGATGTCTTACAATGATCTTTTCAAACATGATGTTCTCCTCCAAAGACTGACCACTCTTAACATGCCCAAAGTATGTAAGATGGAATTTCACCATTGTGCCTCAAAGGAGCACCCTGTTTTCACTTTATTTAGGCAGGCCTTTTTGTTCTTTTGGCAGTCCATTGGATACTCAATACTCCAACATCACAACATTAAAGCATTGATTCTTCTGTAATCCTCAGTCATTGTCTACTTTTAAGATGCATAGAAAACAATTGAGATGATTATGGAATGAATAAGGCATACTTTAGACCACAAACTGACGTCATTGTTCTTTAGTACTCTGAAGAGGTCCCTGACCGCAGATCCTCCCAGTTTAACTCATAGTTCAATTTCTCAACTGTTGGTTTAACAAGGGAGTTTATTGTGGATCAAAGTAAGACAGAATCATCAACAACATCAAGCTTTACTCCATCTATCATAATGTTGCCCTTTGACCCAGAGGTCAATCTTTGCCTTCTTGATGTTCATTCAGATGGAATCCACCTTGAAGACCGTAGTCCTTGATCTTCTACAGCAAGTGCTTCAAGTGTTACTCATGTTCAGTGAGTAAGATTATATAATCTGGATTACACAGTTTGCTGATGAATTTTCCTTCAATCCTGAAACCACCTTCTTTTTTAAAAACATCTGGCACCTCAAATGATTTGTTCTGAATACAGATTAAAAAGATTTGGAGAAAGGATACATCCATGGCACACATCTTCCTTCATTTTAAACAATGTAATATTCCTTTGCTCTATTTAAACAACAGCTTCTTTTCCAAGCATAGCTTTCACATAGGCACAATTAAGTTTTCTATGATTCCCCTTATTTTCAATCTTAGATGTAGTTTGTTGTGATCCACAAAGTCGAATATCTTTGCATAGTCAATAAAACACAGATATTGTTGCATTCTGATATTCTCTTCTATCTACCAAGATCCATCTGACAATAGCAATGATATCCCTTCTACAATGGCCTCTTCTAAACCCAGCTTGAACTTTTGGCAGTTCTTTGTCAATGTAGGGGTGAGGGGTTTTAAAAATAATCTTCAGCAATATGTTAGTTACATGTGATATTAATGATATTTTAAAATAATTTTCACATTCTGTTGGATCATCTTTTTTTGGGAATGGGAACTAGATATCTTCTAGTTAGTTGGCTAGGTAGCTGTCTCTCAAATTTCGTAATACAGATGGGTGAATACTAGTGCATGTGTTCTTTGGAATATATCAGTTGGTGTTCCATCAATTCCTGTAGTCTTTCTATAACTATCATCATTTCCCAAAGTTCATAGTTTTTAGAGGATAGTTGTTTAGGAAGTGGATGCCACTCCTGCTTCCAAACCTGTCTTAAACTTTGAACTCCACCAAACACTGTTCACTGTGGGTTACCATTATGCTGTTTGACACTCCAATGACACAAGATTCAGATTCACAGCAACCACAGATTACCTCAGTACAGCATATTGATGGAAGAGGGTTATACCACTTAGAAGAATGTTCCTTCAAAAGATAACAGCCAACTTTTAAATACAAATTTCCTTCCCAAGGTCTTGTTGACTCTAAACAAGAGGATTAAATAAAACAACCAATAGAGTATGTTGTTGTTATGTGCTGTTGGGTACCCTGAAAAGTATAGTTACAATTCCCTGCCAGAGTCAATCTCACTAATCCAGACATACCAACCTCCATTGCTCCAGATACTGTATCAATCCATCTAATCTGTAGGCTTTCTCCCCTGTGCTGTACCTCCACCTTTTCGAGCATAATGTATTTCTCCAGGGACTAGTGTCTCCAAGCCATGTGCTCAAAGTATGTGGCCTAGCCTCCAAGGAGATACTTGGTTTCACCATCTCCAAGACACACCTATTTGTTTTCTTGGAAGTCCATGGTATGTTCAAGACACTGCTCCAGCACCACAATTTGAAGGCATCAATTATTCTTCTGTCATCCTTAGTTATTGTCCAGCTTTCTCAAATGTAACAAATAATTGAGAAGACCATGGCATGGATTAGGCTAACCTTTATCTCTAGACTGACATCATTGTTCTTCAGCATTCTGGAGAGGTCCATGACAACAGATTTTCCCTATGCAATTAGTCTTTTAATTTCCTGACTCCTAGTGTTAAGAGTGTTGATTTTGAAGCAGTGCAAGCTGTAATTGTTAACAACCTCAATCTCCTCCATCTATCATTGTGCTGCCAATTGGCCCAGTGGTGAGAATCTTTGTCTTCTTGATGTTGAGCTTCAATCCATATTGAAGACTGTAGTCCTTGACCCTTTTGCTGCAAGCACTTCAGGTCTTCTTCAGTTTCAGCAAGCAAGCTTGTGTCCTCTGCATATTGTAGGTTGTTTATGAGTCTTCCTCCAATCTTGATGCCACATTCCTCCTCATAAAGCCCTGCTTCCCAGATTATCTGTTCTGAGTATAGACTGAAAAGTTTTGGGGACAAGATGCATCCCTTACCCACTCCTTTCCTGATTTGGAACGATGCAGTGCTCCTTGCTCTGTTCTGAGGACTGCTTCTTGGTCCAAATACAAGTTTCACATAAGCACAATCAAGTGTTTTGAGATTGCCATTTTCCTCAAGGTTAGCCATGATTTTTTGTAATCCACACATTCAAATGCCTTTGTATAGTCAATTAAACAATGATAGTCAATGATAGGCCTTCTTCTGGTACTCTCTGCTTTTTGTCAAGATCCCATTGGTAGTAATGTCTCTTCCATGTACTCTTCTAAACCCAGTTTGTATTACTGGTAGTTCTCTGTCAATGTACTCTTCCAATCATTTCTGGATAATCTTTAGTAGAATTTTGCTAATATGTGTTATTAGTGATATTGTTCAAGAATTGACATACTCCGTTGAACTCTGTTGAGTTAACTTTTTTTTTTTTTTAATACGGGAATAAATATGGATCTCTTCCAGTCTGTTGGCCAAGTAGTTGTCCTACAGATTTCTCGGTACAATTTGGTGAGCACACATAGGGCAGCGTTTCTTTGTTAAAATATGTCAATGGATATTCCATCAATTCCTGGAGCTTTATTTTTTGCCAAGTCTTCAGAGCATCCTGAACTTCCTTCTTCATCACCTTTGCCTCTTGAACATATTTTGTTTCTTGAATATTTTCTGTGTCAGCAAATTCTTTTTTGTACAGTGACTGTATATTCTTTCTATCTTCTTTTAATCCTTCCTGAACATTTCAGTATTCTGCCCATAGCATCCTTAAGCATTTCAACTCATGGCTTGAATTTATTCTATAATTCCTTCAGCTTAAGAAATGCTGACTGAGTTTGACCCTTCTGATTTTCAGACTCTAGCTCCTTGTATATTTCATTATAATACTTTGTCTTGTCTTCTTGAGTTGCCCTTTGAAATCTTCTATTAATTCTGCTCCATAACTTCCTTATTTCTTCCCTTTGTTTTGGCTTCTAGGTGCTCTAGTGTAATATTCAGTGTCTTCTCACATCCATTTGGTCTTTTCTTTTTCTTCCTTCTTTGTAATGACTTTTTGCATTCTTCATGAAAAATATTCTTGATATCTTCCCACAGCTCATCTGGTCTTTCTTTGTTCATTAGTGTTCGAGGCCTCAAACCTATTCCTGAGTTGGTTTTTAAATTCATGAGGGATAGACTCAAGATCAAATTTTGATTCCTGTAGTTATGATTTAACATTATTTAACTTTAATTTGAACTTGCATATTAGCTGTTGATTTTCTGTTCCACAATCAGCATCTGGCCTAGTTTTCACTGCTGGTATTGAACTTTTCCAATGATTCCTGGTCGATCTGATTCCTGTACATCCTATCAGGTGAAATTCATGTATGTGTACAGCCTGTGTTTATGTTCCTGAAATGGTTCCATACCAGTTAATTCTTTTTGGTTGGAAAAAAAAAAGAAGAATTCTCTTGGTGTTTCTCTAGCAGAATGAACTGAAAAAACAAATTCAAGGCTCGAGTTGTACTGAAGGTTGGTATAAGTAAAATCTGGAATTATCCAGGGAGCATCAACAGAAGATACAAGGAATATATAGAGTCACTGTACCAATAAGAATTGAGTGGCATAGAAACATTTCAGATTCCCGTTTTCAAAGTTGTTACAGTGACTCTATTTCTACCATTTTCTTTTGATGTTTCCTAGATCTTTTAAGATTTTGCCTATGGAATCCTTCAGTATTGCAATTGAGATTTGAATTTATTTTTCAATTCTTTCAGTTTGAGAAATACTGTGTGAGTTTTCCAGTTGTTTGTACATTTCATTATATTTTAGTTTGTCTTCTAGAGCTGCCCTTTGAAATATTCTGTACAACCTTCTTACATTATCATTTCTTAACTTTTTCCTTTTTTTGCTTCTCTACTTCTCTATGTTCTGATGCAATTTTATAGTCTCTTCTGATATCTATATTGGGGTTTTTGTGCTGTGGTTTTTTTTTTTCCTCCCATGTCTTTGTAATGACTTTTTGCTTTCTTCATGTGTATATCATCCTACAGCTTATCTCATCTTTGCTCATTAATGTTGAATACCTTAAAACTAATCTTAAATTGTTTTAAAATTTTAGCAGGGTAGATCCAGGGTTGTATTTTGGTACTCATGGATAAGTTTTCATTTTCTGCAGCTTCATTTTGAACTTCCACATGAATAATTGATGGATTGTTCCACAGGTAGCATCTAGTTTACTTTTGACTACTACACCAACAATTCTTTCCACAGATATGGTAAATCTGATTCCTGTGTAGCAGATCAGGTACGATCCATGTGTATAGGTGTCATTTGTGGTTTGTTTCTTTTTAAATGTGTTTGAAGTTGATAAATTATATATTATACACAATTATATGATTTGATCTCCAACTTCATTTCTTTCACCAAGTCCATAATTTTTTTGCTACCAATCCTTATTCCTTGTTTCCAGGTTTTTAGTTTCAGTCACCAATTATTACTAATGAATCTTGATTGCTTCTTAGATCTACTAGACTAAAACAGTTGGTAGAAATTCTCAATTTCCTTATCATTGACTTCAATTATTGTTTCATTTATTGGACCTGTATAGTTTCACTGAAGGAATCCCTACTTGATATTTATACATTTCCTTGCCATTAGGGTTTTTTTTTAGGGGTACAACATATTTGTCAGTTTCTTATATTAGATGAGTAACTTACAAGTTTCTAAAGGTAGTCAGCTTCACTTTAGGAGGATTCATTTTCACTTGAGATATAACCAAAAAAGAAACTATGGGTCTATTTAATTCAGAAATCCACTTATGTGTATGCATTATGGCACAACTATACTCATTGTAATTTATTTTATTTATTAATTTTTTTTTGCTAGAGCCAGCTAATATTTTCTTTATGATTAAGCACTGGCTGTTTCAACTATTTCTATGAAGGTTGCTCAAAGGTTATAGGGAATCCACATTTTTAAATTATTTTACATTTTGACATTTAATACTACTGCTTTGAGCCCTATTTCTAATCCTAGTTCATTCTCTTTTAAGCCACTATTTCAATTTCAGGAGCTCTTGGGACATGAAATGAGCCAATTGGCATCAACTTTGTTTCAGTCTTCTGGTATGCCAGTTGGCAATATTCTAGGTTTCCGTTTTCTCTACTTCTTTCACCCATAACATGATACTATTCATGTTATTCTTAACTTTGTTACAGTCTTTTATTCACTAGTAATACTTCTCATTTTTTTTCATTCATAGAATTTTACATGTTTGTTTAATTTATTTTTATTTCAGCAAGATTTCAGGATAGAGTTAAGGAAATACAAATTCTCAAAGGCCCAAAGTTTTACTTGATATGTGTTGCTTACCCAACTCACTGATAGTGTGAATCCACCAGAAGCTTCATGGAAGATATATGAGCAATCTTCTCCCATGAGATTTACAATCTCGGAAAACCTGTTGGAGGTTAGAAGTTCACCTGAAACTCACTTTTGACTCGATGGCAATGAGAGAGATAATATAGATATACTTTACTTAAACATCATCCAAGGTTGTAGTCTTTCTTTTTAAATTGGATTTACATATTAAAATTATTTGTTTTAATTTTATATTGGTTTAAATAGAAAATTCCTATGCATTTTGTTTCACACTGTCCTTTATTCACATTGTGTTTCATGCGATCATTTCCATACATGTGTTTTATAAAATTAATCACCATTGATCTATGCCCACCATTACCTTGTCTTTTCAGGTCCATTTTCTTCACCCCTCTCCCTCTGCCCACCAAATTATTTGATCTTGTGATTTCTTCCTGCCCTACTCTCAGCTTCCCTGCTTCCTCTCCTACCCCCTTGGACCTTCATACACATTTTACTAATTAAACTAAGTGCTATATTAGTATTCCATCATGTAAATGTGCCACAATTTCTCAGTACATTTGTTTGCTGTTGGCCATCTGGGTTGTTTCCATGTTTTTAAATTTGTGAATAATACTTCTGTGAATATTTGTGTGCAAATCTCCACTTTGTGTCTCAGTTCTAGTTTATTTGGGATAGAGTCCTAGTAGTGGAATAGCTTGGTCATATGGAATGTCTATGTTCAGCTCTTTGAGGAAACACCCAACTGCATTCCAGAGTGGTTGTAACATTTTATAATCCCACCAACATTGTATGATGTTCCAATCTATCTACATCTTCTTCAACATTTATTGCTTGCTGTCCAATTATACTTTGCCACCTCTACTGGGATGAGATGGTATCTCATTGTGCTTTTGATTTGCATCTCTCTGAGTGTCAGTGATTTTGAACATTTCTTCAGGTGTCTGTTGGCCATCTGAATAACTTCCTCTCTGAAATGTCTTTCCATACATTTTGAACATTTTGTAATTCAGTTATTAGACTTTTTCTTGTGTAGGCCCTTTAGTATTTTGTAAACTTTTGTCATGAGACCCTTGTCTGAGATGGCATAGCCAAATTTGTTTTCCCAGTCAGCAGGATTTCTTTTCATCCTGTTGAAAAAGTTTTTAATGTGTACAGAGATTTAATCTTTACAAGGTTCCATTCGTCAATTTTATCCAGTTCTGGCTGTACCTTTCTTTTATTGTATTTGCATGCTGTATGTACCATCTGGCTTGGTTTAACCTCCATGAGCTCCTAGCACACTCCTCCATAAGCAACATTCCCATTGGCTCTCACCACCCAAAAAAGGTCATCTAAAAACATTCTACTGCTTCCTCAATCTCCAACCAAATTTAAAAACCATACAGTATTTGTCCTTTTGTGATTGAGATATTTCACTCAGCATAATGTCCTCTGGGGGTCACGCATTTTGAATAATATTGCATGAATGAGTTCCTTGTTTTTCAATGCAGCATAGTATTCCATTGTGTGAATATACCACAGTTTCTCTATCTATTCGTTTGTTGATGGGCACTTAGGTTGTTTCCAACTCCTTGCTATTGTGAACAAAGATGTGATAAATATGGGTGTGCATATATCTGCTTGGATGTCGGTTATGGTCTCTTCAGGGTATATTCTCAGCAGTGGAATTGCTGGGTCAAATGGTATCTCTATTTGTAACTTTTTGAGAAAGCACCATACCACCTTCCACAATGATTGCACCATTTTACACTCCCACCAACAGTGAATAAGGGTTCCAGTTTCTCTACAACCTTGCCAGCATTTGTTGCTTGCTGTTCTGTTAAATTTTTCTAGTCTTACTGGGGTGAGATGATATCTCATAGTTGTCTTGATTTGCATCTCTCTTAGAGCTAGGGATTTTGAACATTTCTTCATGTGCTTGTTGACCATCCAAATGTCTTCTTTGGTGAGTGAAATATCTCAGTCACAAAAGGACAAATACTGTATGGTGCCACTGTTGTAGAATGAGACTGGCATCAGGGTGGGAGTAAGACTGAGAAACACTGGATAAATTATTTATAGTGCATTGAAACCTATGAGGGAGAGAACAGTTTAAAAGTAATATATTTTATGGCATTATGATTACCATAAGAGTTCGGAATGAGGGTTGCAGAGTGGAGTATACTGGGGATGGAGGTAGAGGGAGGTGCGGGGGGATTGTATACCAATGAAGGAGTTTTTCTTTTGCTTTTCAAGGAGAAGAGTGAACTGGGGGTTGGGGTTGGGTGGGTGGGGAGAAAAGTGCAACAATGAATGAATGGAAATCCAAAATTTTTGTAAATGTTCATTGAAATTAATATAGAAAAAACCCCCAAAACAACAAAAAACCACCACCACCACCAAAAACAACAAAAAAACACCAAGGCATGGTTTAAACTCCATGTATTCTGTTTTGAGGACTGCTTCTTGGTCCAGGTGCAGGTTTCACATAAGCACAATCAAGTGTTCTGGGATTGCTTTTTTTCCCCAAGGTGAGCCACACTTTGTTGTGATTCACACAGTCAAATGCCTTTGCATAGTTAATGAAACACAAAAACACAAATAGACTTTCTGGTACTCTCTGCTTTCTGCCCAGATCCATCTGACATTGGCAATAATGTCTCTAGTGCCACATACTCTTCAAAACCTAGCTTGTATTTCTGTTAGTTCTCTGTCGATATACTATTCCAGTCATTTCTGGATAATCTTTGGCAGAATTTTGCTAGTGTGTGATATTAGTGATATTGTTTGATAATTGCCAATCTATATTTCGTTATCTTAATTGTTGTGTTGTTTTATGTGCCGTCGAGTGTATCTTAATTACAGCCTCTAAATGCATCTATTACTTTATCATGAATTAAGTATAATAAGAGACTACTAAAGTAGATGTCTGTAGACCCAGAGGACAATACCATGATGTATGGGGAAAAAAGATTGAGGGTGCTAACAATTTTATATTCTTCCTGTCATAGTTAACATCCTTGGCACCAACATTCAGGAAATCAAAAGATGAGTTATTTTAGGAAAGTGTGCTGTCAGGGACCTCACCTGAGTGCTAAACGGCAATGATGTCAGTCTACAGACTAAGGAGCACTTGACCTAGGTCATGGCTACTCAATTGCATCTGAGAGCTAGACAATAAATAAAGATGACTGAAGAATCTATGCCTTTGAACTGTGGTGGTGGAAATGAGTTTTAAGATACCATGGACTGCCAAGAGAATGAAGAGATCTGTCCTAGAAAGGGTCAAACCAGGTTGCTTATTGAGCAATGATTTTGACACTCCATCTCACATACTTTGAGCATATTGCCATGAGGGACCAGTCCTTTGGGAAGGACATTATACTTGAAAGGATAGAGGGCCAGCACAGGAGAGGAATACCCTAGATGAAATGGATTAACAGTGACTGTGGCAGAGAGGTCATGCATGTCAGAGATGGTGATGTTGGCTCAGGATAGAGCAAGATTCAGAGCTACGTTCTAACATCACTACAAGTCATAGTCAACTCAAGGATTAAATTACTTAGAAAGGTTAATTAAAGTATTCATTGTTGGGAGCTCTGGTGGCCTAGTGGCAAGAAGCTGCACTGCAATCTGAGAGGGTTGTAGTTCAAATCCACCAGATGCTCTGCTGGAAAAGGAGGGACAATTTCTTCCTGTACCAATCAGATCTGAAAGGAAAAGAAAAGAAAAGAATAAAATAATTCATTTTTGGTGCTTAGTACTTCCTTGACACAGAGCATTCAGTAAGTACTAGAAGAAGATTATATCCCAAAAATTTTCTAGAGACACCTATAGAAAGGCTAAAGAAAATGGTTCACTGGTATTAGGTATAAACAGAATGATTCACTCAATATGTTGTTGTATGGAATCTTCATTAAAATGTAGTTATTATTGTTATTATTGTTTTAACTTGCCATTGAGTCACCTGAAACTCATAGCACCTAAGTATAACAGCTTTGAAGCTGGCCCAATCCTGAGCCTGTCACACTGATTCCGATACATCTACCCTCATTACCCCAGTAACTAAATCCATTAATCTCATCTGGGGTCTTCCTCTCCTGTGCTGTCCTTCCACCCTTCTGAACATGATGTTCTACTCCAAGGATCAGTTCCTCCTGCCCACGTGGCCCAATGTAGGTGAGACAAAGCTTCAAAATTCTAGCCTCTAAGGAGAAATTTGGTTTCACCCTCTTTATGACAGACCTATTTGTTTTATTGACAGTCCATGGTATGTTTAAGACTTCTCTACTTGAAGGTATTGATTCTCCTTCTATCATTCTTAGTCATTGTCCAGCTCTCTGATGCATAGCAAGTAATTGCAAAGACCATGGCCTGGATCAGGTGCACCTTAGTCTCTAGACTGACACTGTTGATTTTTAGTACTTTGAAGAGGCCCCTGACAACAGATTTTCCCTGTGCAATCCATCTTTTGATTTTCTGACTGCAGAAGAATTTAAACAACAACATATGGTCAAGAGGCAATGGTAATGATGGTGGATGTTTGGGATGCTCTGAAAGACTTGGCCAAAAGAGAAAGCCCCAGAAATTGATGGAATACCAATTGACATATTTCAACGAACAGATGCTGCCCTGGATGTGCTCATCAGGTTATTCCAAGAATTCTGGAGGAAAACTGCCTGGCCAAATGATTGGAAGAGATCCGTATTTATTTCCATTAAAAAAAAAAGTGACCTATAACAGAGTATAGAAATTATCGAATATCACTAATATGACACAAAAGCAAAATCCTGTTGAAGATTATCCAGAAAGAACTGGAAAGGTACATTGACAGAGAACTAACAGAAATGCAAGCTGGGTTTTGAAGAGTACATGGCACTAAAGACATTATTGCCTATACCAGATGGATCTTCGTAGAAAGCAGAGAGTACCAGCAAAAGGTCTATCTATGTTTCATTGATTATGCAAAAGCATTTAACTGTGTGGATCACAACAAATTGTGGCTAACCATGAGGAAAATGGCAATCCCAGAACACTCAATTATGCTTATGTGAAACCTGTATTTGGACCAAGAAGCTGTCCTCAGAACAGAGCAAGGAAACACTGCATGGTTCCAAATCAGGAACCATGTCAGGGATTCATTCTGTCTTCACACCTTTTCATTTTACATGCAGCACAGTCCTTCAGGAAACTGGCCTTTATGAGGAGGAATGTAGCATCAGGAGACTCATCAACAACCTCTATTATGCAGATGATATAACCTTGCTTGCTGAAACTGAGGAGGACCTGAAACACTTGCTACAGAAGGTTAAGGACCATACTCTTCAATATGGATTGAAGCTCAACATCAAGAAGACAAAGATTCTCACAACTGGGTCAATTAGCAGTACAATTATAGATGGAGAAGAGACTGAGGTTGTTAACCATTTTCGCTTGCTTGGCTCCACAATCAGTATATGGTAATCAATTTATAGGAAAATTGAGACCTGAGGGATCTTTTATCTGAGAAAAGAGACTCTGAGAGGTATTGGGTTTCATTTTCATTACCTTAAAGTAAAAAGTAGTAAAGGGTCCAAGATATCACCTGGTGTCAGAGTAGCTACTTCCCGAGGCTGTATAGACTTACATATGAAGGGATAAAGCACTCCCAAGGTGTGCACTTATTGTCCACCACAAATTTAAAAACATTCTTTTGGATACATTGAATAATTGACACAAATGTTCCTAAATTATCTGAAAACCACTATCTTTTCTTTTTTAATTTAAAAAAGAATAAATAAATCAGCGCTGCACTGGTTGGTTGTTGGTGAGTGTGGGCTGGAAGCCTCTTGTTGGAGTGCAGGCCTGTTTTGAAAAATTAATTTGGGCCCTTGGGCCTGCAACCCTCTGGCCCGGTTTTAATTGTGTTTGAAATGAATATATTCCTATGTGCTACACAGATTGTGTGTTATTTCAGTATCCTGAGGTAACTTGAGATTGCTGTGATACTGAATGATATGCCATCAAATGCTCTAATGGTTGCACATGGTTGACAATATTTGGTAGAGTGTACAGATTAAAACAGTTTTGAAGGAGAAGCAGTATCCACTTCGTAAACATGCCTGTGGAAACTCTATGAACTTAGAGAAAGAACAGTAATTATCCAACAGTGTTAAGGTCTTTTGTTTATAGGGTTGCTACTTGATGGTTGCAATCCAGACTGGGAAGTCATCTGGAGCAACTGGATTCTACAGAGGTTTGTTTTCTGGTTCTGGTAAAGATTAGAGTGGAATGTTTACTTGCCATTGGATGTGAGTTTGATTTTATTCAGCCTCCTATTTAAAAAGGCTTTTGAGCCCTTGGGCCTGGTTTTAATAATTTTTGGTCAAACATTCTTCTAATTGGTATAGCACTGCTGTAGCAGTAACTCATGACTGATGTGTCAAATATGATAAGGGTTACCCAAGGTGGACAGAGTTTGGTGGAGCTCCCTTATTAAAACAAGCTTGGAAGCAGGAGTGGCATCCGCTTCTGAAATAGCTTGCCTCTGGAAACTCTATGAACTTTGAAAAATGATGAAAATTATATAATTGTTCAGGTCTTTTGTTCATAGGGTCACTATGACTTGATGGCATTTAACAATAACATATGTACCATAGCCTAGGCCTTCTAATTTTGGTTCCATTTTGTCTGTTATGATTTTTCTGGGTTTGGGCTATACCCCTAGGTCTCAGATCTACTTTGAGCTGATTTCTATGTATAATGCGAGGTATGAATCTTGATTCAGCTTTCTACAGGAGTAAAATATTGTTGGTACCATTTGTTGAAGAGGTTGTTTTTTCCCCACTTGATAAATTTTGTTTCCTTGCTGAATACAGTTGACCATAGATTGTTATATGCCATCAAGTCACCTGTGACTCGTAGTGACCCTGTGTACAACTTTGAACCCTGCTCTATCCTGAACCAACCTTATTGTCTCTGACACACTTACCCCCATTAACCCAGTCACTGAGTCAATTCATCACATTAAGGGTCTTCCTTTTTAGTGCTGTCCCTCCACCCTCGCAAGCATAATATCCCTCTCCAGAGACTGGGCTCTCCTTGCAACATGCCCAAAGTATGTCAGACAAAGCTTCAAAATCTTTGCCTGTAAGGAGCAGTCAGTCTGGTTTCACCTTGTCGAGGATGAACTTGTTTGATCTCTTAGCAATCCATGACAGACATAGTCAATACTCTTGTCCAACACCATAGCTCAAAGGCATTAATTCTCTTCTATTATCCCTGGTCATTGTCCAGCTTTGTAATGCATAACATGTAATTGCAAAGACCATAACCTAAATTAGGTGCACCTTAGTCTCCAGACTGATATAATTTCTCTTCAGTACTATGGAGATGTACCTACAGCAGATTTTCTCAATGCATTTCATCTTTTGATTTCCTGTCTTCTGGTATCAAGAGTGTTGATTGTAGAACCAAGCAAACTAAAGCTTTTAACAATCTCAATCTCTTCACCAACTATCATGATGCTGCCAATCGGCCCAGTGGTAAGAATCTTTGTTTTTCTTGATGTTGACATTCAATCCATATTGAAGAGTACAGTCCTTGACCTTCTGCAGAAAGTGTTTAGGATCCTTCTCCTCAATTTCAGCAAGCAAGGTTGTGTCATCTATATAATGCAGGTTGTTGATAAGTCTTCCTCCAATTTTAGTGCCACATTCCTCTTCATAGACCCCAAACTCCTGGATGGTCTGCTCTGTATACAGATTGAAAAGGTATGGAGATAGGACACGTCCAGGTATGCATCTCGATTTTAAACCATGCAGTGTTCTGGGTTCTCATTTCTGTTTCATTGGTCCATGTGTCTGTCATTGTATGAGTACCATATTGTTTTGCTTGTTACAGCTATTTATAGTAAGTTTTGAGATCAGAAAGTGCCATCTCTTCCAAATTATTGAGGAGTAATTATGTCATTGTGAGGACTAAGGTGCATCTAATTCAGGCCATAGTCTTTTTGATCATTTACTATGCATCTGAGAGCTGGATAGTGAATAGAGATGACAGAAGAATAACTTCCACACAGCCTTTGAGCTGTGGCATTGGAGAAGAGCAATGAGTATCCTATGGACAGCCAAAAGAACAAATAAATATGTCTTGGAGAGGGTGCAGCTAGAGTGTTCTTTGGAGACAAGAATGATGATTATTGTGTCATCTGCATGATGTAAGTTTTTATGAGTCTTCCATTTCCCCTCATAAAGCCCAGCCTCTCAAATTATCTCTTCTGCATATAGTTTGAAAATGGAGAGAGTACACATCCTGACATACCCCTTTCCTGATTTTTAACCCTATAGTGTTTCCTTGCTCTGTTCAGAGTACTGCTTCCTTGCTGGAGTACCAGTTTCACATGAGCATAATCAAGTATTCTGGAATTCCCATTCTCCTTTTTTGTCTGTTGTTGTTATGTGCTCTCTAGTCACTTGTGACTCATAACAACCAACAGCTCTATACCCTGCTTTATCCTGTGCCAATCTTATTATCTCTTACACACCTACCCTCACCACCCTAGTGACTGAATCAATCCATGTCATCAAGGGTCTTTCTCTCTTGCACGATCCCTCCAACTTCCTAAGCCTGATGTCTCTCTCTGAGGACTGGTTTCATCTTAACAACATGCCCAAAGTATGTCAGACAAATTCCTAAGTATCTGAAATTGTGGCTGGTATTGTAGATGGCATTGCTTTCTCAGTTTCCTTATCTGTGTCTTCTTTGTTACTGTAGAGGAATCTCACTGATTTTTATTATTTATATTGCAGCCTGCCACTCTACTAAATTGGTATATTAGGCATAATAATTTTTTGTTGCTGTTGTTGGTTACTTGGCATTTTCTCTGTACACTATCATATTTTCACCTTACACTGACAGTTTTATAACCTCTTTCCTGCTCTGAAGGCCTCTTATTTCCTTCTTTTGTCTTATCCCCCTAGCCAGTACTTCCAATAAAATATTAAATAGGTGTAGTGAAAGAGTGCATCCTTGTCTCCTCCTTGTTCTCAAGGAGAATGATCTTCTCTTATTTGTCTCAATTGAGATATTTTTGCTCTTGGTTTTGCATGTGTACTTTTCACTATTTTGAGAAAATTTCCTTCTGAGTGTTTTAATCAGGAAGTTGTATTGGATTTCTGCATCAATTGATAGGATCATATATTTTTTGTTATTTCCTTTATAATGGGATATAATACATTGTTTTTCTTACATTGAATCATCTTTGCTTACATGTTATGAATCCCTCTTGGACATGATCAATTATTATATTTTATGTAGTGTTGGATTCTATTGTTGGATTTTATACCTATATTCTTGAGAGGTATTGGGCTGTTGTTGCTGTTGTTGTTGTTGATGCATCAATGTCACAGTGTTCAGCATCACAGCAACCACAAGTTACCTTTACAGCAAATGGACAGACCAGTGCTATACCACTTAGAAGACTGTTTGACCAAAAACATTTAAAACCAGGCCCACAGCCACAGATTAAAATCACCCACCTTTAACCTGGTAGCATAACTTTCTATCTACCAGGTCCACAGAGCTCTCTCTATGTTGGTGTTGTTGGTAACTGATGTCGAGTCTTAGACAACTCATAGTGACCCTATGAATGAAAGACCTGAACAATTGTTCATCCTAGAGAGGGTGAAACCAGGTTGCTCCTTGGAGACAAGGATTCTGATGCCTCACCTGACCTACTTTGGAAATGTTGAAAGGCAAGAGCAGTCCCTGGAGAGAGACATCATGCATGGGAGGGTGAAGGGAAAGCACAAGAGAGTAAGACCTTCTTCAATGAGATAGTTTGATTCAGTGACTAGGGTAATGGGTAAGTGTGTTAAAGATAGTAAGACTGGTATAGGATAGAGCAGGGTATAGGATGTTGTACATAGGGTCATTATGAGTCGCAGGTGGTTTGACAGCACATAACAACAACAACAACAACAGTCATCATCTCTTACTGTTGAGAAGGCCTGGGTCCTTTCACATTTTATCTCCATATTGTAGACATTTGGAGGGGTCAGAGTCTTCTCCCTGCCAGGACATCTTAGGAAGCTTTGTAGAAGGGGAAGTAGGCACTGGAGGTTCGAGAGACAGGTAATGAATTAGAACCTATTGAACTAGGAAGGGGATTTCAGGCCAAGGGAGCTCCATCAGCCAAGGGAGAGGATATGTGTAGGAATAGACAGAGAAAGAGTGAGATCAGCTGGTGGAAACCTCTAAGAAGATTTAGTCAGATAGTGGTGGGTCATAAAGGGGACCTGCAGAGATGTCTCTGTGTGGTTCAGTGGGCAACACTTACTCCAAGGCCCTGGGTTCTGTCCATCACCATCTGGGGCTTCCTTGATCGTCCCTGAAGCCCATCTCAAGGCAGCACAAGACCACATGCCCAGGTGGGCACGTACAGAGGGGTCAGTACTCCTTTTCCTGTGACCTGAGTCAGACCAGGGAAGGATGCCCATTCAACTAATGTAGAGTAACACAAGTTGAGACAGGTCTAGGGAGTATGGAAAGAAAATTAAGACCGTGCTGTCAAACATCAGAGTAAGGAGAGAGGTTGGGGTAGAGAATATTCTAGAGCATCTTGTGACTCATGCTTACCACTGTGTCTCCAGCATAGCACTACTGCAAGCACACAATAAGAACTCAATCAGTCTTGGTTGGTTGGTTGGTTGACTAGATGCATGGATGAATGAGGATTAATGGATGGGTAGATAGATGGGTGGCTTGATGTGTCATTGAAGGAACCTGTGAGGGACTGACCCAAAAGTAATATTGACTGGTACAGGAGGAGACT
>NW_006399809.1:2513074-2525394 GCF_000299155.1 Elephantulus edwardii | reverse complement strand
AAAACAGTCATTCGGATGGTGGGGAAGAAGAACAAACTGGGGAGGAGGGTGGAGAGAATGGTGCGGCAATGAAGGAGTGAAAGCCCAGAATCCCTGTGAATGTTCATTGAAACTAATAAAATTCAATAATAATAAAAAAAGATTAAAAAAAAAGTAATATTGACTGAGTTCCTAATCCAAACAGGACACCACATATGTCTCTCTCTGTATGTTCCTCATATATGCCATAGAACTCTTCTAAGACCAGTGTTAAGATCCATTTTCTATTCTGGTTTAGACAAAGTCTGGCTTCCAATGTGTGTCTCTAAGATACATTCAACCATCATCATTATGTGTCTTTGCTGAATCCTAGCTACATCGAGAGGCCTATGACTATGTCTCTGTCTGGAAGAGTCTGTGACCTGGGGTCAAAGGGAGCACAGGGTTTAGGGAGGTTCATGGCCCAGATAGACTAGTCTATCTGACAGAGCTTGGAGAAGGCTTCTCCATGACTGTGGTATTCAACCTGGATTTTGAAAAGCAAGCTAAGAGTGTACTAAATAAGGAAGAAGGGTAGAAGGGATGGGACATGCAAAGTCAAAAGTTTTGAAGGAAAGTTAGTTTTTGGGAAAGCATCAAAGTATTTGCCATGAGTTAGAATCAACTTTAATTTATCTTCCAATGTGTTTCTGAAACTGTGATCTCAAGGGAGGATATTGCCCATTTTTCTCCCAAAGAGCCACTAGTGGATTTGAATCGCCAAAGAGGTATGACCTTTGGGTTTGCTGGTGGCAGTGATGGGGTGGCATGACAGGAACATTGGATGATGAGGCAAGAAAAGGAGGTTGAGGTCAAGCTGTGACAGGCCAGGAAGTGAGGATACATATGCAGTGAGAAGCATCAGGAGTTAGAGCCAGGTGTGCCATGCCCAAGTGTACCATACCCAGGTGTGCCATGTCCAGGTGTGCCACGCACAGGTGTGTGAGTGAGAAAGCTCAAGCAGTATTGTAGGGGGAGGATGTCAAGAGGCTAGGAGTATCATGTCTATTGGGCTGTGGTTTCTTTTTTTGATAATGTCTTTACTGTTTTGTTTTTTTTTTATTAGGGGTCTACTTGCTTCATAGAATGACTCTAGGAATGTTCCTTCTTTTTATATTTTTAAAAATAATTTAAGTAGAATTGATGATAGATATTCTCTTCATGTTTGGTATAATTCAATCATGAAGTCATCTGGTCCAGGATTGGGGTTTGTTTTTGTTTTTGTTTTGTTTCCTTTTTATTTGTGGAGTTGTCTTTTTATGACCAACTCAATTTCTTTTTTTTTCTTTTTTTTTTTTCTGTTCAACTCTTCTGCATCTATCCATAACAATCTGGGTAAAGCGTGAGTTTCAGCAAATTTTTTAAGCTCCTCTAGATCTCGGATTTATCAGAGTATAACTTTTGATTTATTTTCATCTGGTTCAGTTGTGATATCACCTCTAACATTTCTTAATCAAGTTATTTGTGTTTTCTCTTTTTATTCTTTTGTTAAGTTTACCAATGTTTTGTCAAATTTATTGATCCTTTCGAAGAACCAGCTCCTGGCCTTATTAAAGGTTTCAATTGTTTTTGCTTTCTATGTGTTTGATTTCAGCTCTTGTCCTTACAATTTTCTTTCTTCTAGAGACTATGAGGTTAGATTGTTGTTCTTTTCCTATTTAATGAAGGTGCTGAGTTAGATCATTAATTTTGCTTATTTCTTCCTTTCTTTATGTGTTTTTCTATTGCTATGAGCTGTTTCCTGAAGCCTACCTTAGCTGCATTCTAGAGGTTTGCGTATGTTGTATTTTTAATTTCATTTGTTTTGAATGACTATTTTATTTAATTTTTAAAACTTTCTTCTATAAATTCTAGGAAGATGTTATTTAGCTTCCAAATGGGTGGTTTTATAAATTTTATCCTCTTATCATTAATTTCTAGTTTTATGGAATTGTGGTCATAAAACATATCTTATTTCAATGTTTTTAAGTTTATTGATGTTTTCTTGGTATCCTAACACATGATCAATTCTGGAGACTATACCATGTACACTTGAGAAAAATGTAAATTGACTTGTAGTTGGCTGCTGTACCTTGAATACATCCAGAACACTGAGTTGGAGGAATGTATAGCTTAGATCTTCTTAATTTCTTTTAAGGTGTTTTTTTTTTGTTTGTTTGTTTTTTTTTTTTTTAGTTGACCTGTCATTTGGTGAGCGTGGTGTGTTTAAATCTCTTGGAAATATTGTGGTGATATTTCTTTTTCAAATCTGTTGACTGTTTATATATATATTTTACAGGTCTGTCTTTTGGTACATAGATGTTGACCAAGATTATGTCTTCTTGCTCTACTGTACCGTCAGTCATTATATAATGCCCTTGCTTATCATTTATAGTGGTTTCAATTCTGAAGTTTATTTTGTCAGAGATTAGTATTGTCACTCCTGCTTTTTTTGTGGATCCATTTACTTGGTAAATTATCCCCCCAGGCTTTGATTTTGAGTCTATTTTCTCTTCATTTCTTAGATGTGTGTCCTGTAGGCAATGTATTGATGAGCTTTGTTTTTGATTTTTATCTGTTCTGCTAACTCTTTTTCTCTTAATTGGCACATTCACATTAATGTGATTATTGACACACCAGGTCTATCATTGCCATTTTGATATGTTTCCTTTATGTTGTTTCTGGTTACTATGGTACATCCACTTTCCTTTGGTTTCTCTGTGTGAAGGACTTCTCTTAGAATGTCCTGTAGAGTTGATCTTGTTTTCAAAAATTCCTTGTTGTTGTTATGTGCCATCAAGTTGCTTGTGACTCATAGAGACCTGATAGCTTTGAACTCTGCTCCATCCTGAGCTAACTTACTGTCTCCAAAACATCTACCTCCATCACTCCAGTCATTGAGTCAATCAATCTCATTGAGGGTCTTCTCCTCCTGCATTATCCCTCTACCCTCCCAAGAATAATGTCCCTTTCCAAGGACTGTTCCCTCATTGCAACATGCTCAAAATATGTCAGATGGAGCCTCAGAATCCTTGCTGCCAAGTAACAGCCTGGTTTCACCCTGTCCAGGACAAACCTGTTTGTTCTCTTAGCAGTCCATGGTATATTCAATTCTCTTCTCCAATGCCACAATTCAAAGGCATCAATTCTCCTTCTATCATTCCTAATCACTACCCAGCTTTCTTATGTGTAGCACGTAATTGTGAGACTGTGGTCTGGATCAAGAACACCTTAGTCTCCAGACTGACATCATTGTTTTACAGTACTCTGGAGATGTACCCGACAGCAGATTGTCTCAATGCATTTCATCTTTTGATTTCCTGTCTTCTGGTATCAAGAGTGTTGATTGTAGAACAAAACAAACTGAAGCTTTGAACAATCTCAATCTCTTCACCAACTATCATGATGCTGCCAATTGGCCCAGTGGTAAGAATCTTTGTTTTCTTGACATTGAGCTTCAATCCATATTGAAGAGTACAGTCCTTGACTTTCTGCAGGAAGTGCTTCAAGTCCTCCTCAGTTTCAGCAAACAAGGTTGTGTCTTCTGCATAATGCAGGCTGTTGATGAGTCTTCCTCCAATTCTGGTGCCATATTTGGCTTCATAGAGCGCAGCCTCCCAGATGATCTGTTCTGCACATAAATTCCAAAGGTAGGAGATAGGACACATTCTTGACACAACTCCTTAAGTTCCTGCAAATTACCCAAAGTTTCCTTCATCTTTGTTGCATGCAAATTTGCTGGCAAGTTACAGAATCTTTTTTTTTTTTCGTATGCAACCCAATATTAATGTATTTTTTTCCTTCTTTTTTCTATAATTATATTTTATTAATTTTCATAAACATTTACAGAGATTTTGGGCTTCCACTCATTCATTGTTGCACTATTCTCTCTACCCTCCTCCCAGTTTGTTCTTGTCCAAATGCCACAGTGCTTGTCAAAGCCAGTTCTGATTAATCTTCTTTGTCAGTGTATCCTTTGCCATTCCCTATCACTCCTCCCTGTGAGAGACTTCACCCTGAGTCATAAAGAAAAGGGGACGGCGTATTCTCTTAGCTACTTCCTGCTGAAAAGGGACGCTGTGGGTTTCAGGGTGAAGATCTTCTCTCACTACTCTAAAGGGCCCCTTTGGCAGTAGGAAACACATAGACTATTATGGAGATTGATTTTGGAATTCAGATGCACTCTTATTGATTGTGCTTGGCTGTACATGTACATATCCTTCAAGATGTGTCATGGGGGTGTTGCAACCTAGAAGACACAAATTTGACTAACAAGTTATAAGTACATGAGTCAAAAATTATGGAAAAGTAAAAGAAAGGATTCTTTCATTGTTTTACAAACCCTCCCCCAGGCCCCCTCCACCATGTAGCCATCGCTCTAGACTCCTGTGATGACAGAAATACCTAGTCACATATCTCTTTTAAACAGTTTTCTCCCTCCTCTGTTTCAGTGCAGTATACATTACTGAACCCATCTTACTCAGTCTCTCCCCAACCCCAAGGACAGTCCCATTCTACAACAGTGGCATCATGTAATATTTGTCCTTTTGTGACTGGGATATTTCACTCAGCATAATGTTCTCCAGAGTCAACCATTTTGAATAATATTGCATGAGTTCCTTGTTTTTTAATGCAACATAGTATTCCATTGTGCGAATATACCACAGCTTCTCTAGCCATTCGTTTGTTGATGGGCACTTAAGTTATTTCCAACTTCTTGCTATTGTGAACAAAGCTGCAATAAACATGGGTGTGCATATATCTGCTTGGATGTCAGCTATGGTCTCTTCAGGGTATATTCCCAGTAGTGGAATTGCTGGGTCAAATGGTATCTCTATTTGCAACTTTTTGAGAAAGCGCCATACTGCTTTCCACAGGGGTTGCACCATTTTACACTCCCACCAACAGTGAATCAGGGTTCCAGTTTCTCCACAACCTCGCCAGCATTTGTTGCTTGCTGTAAGTTACAGAATCTTTGGCTTACAATTATTTTCTTTTAAACTTTTGTATGTGCCATCAGATTGTTTTCTTGCTTCATGGTTTCACCTTAGAGATAATAAGTACTGCTTTGTAGGTGATTATTTTTCTGACACTGCTGTTAGAATCCTATCCTTGTTTTTATTTTGGGGAGTTTTACTGTGAAATCTTTTTATGCTTTTCTTTTTGTGTCTAGTCCATTTGGTGTTCAGTGAGCTTCTTGAGCTTCGTTCTTCATAATACCTAAAAAAATTTCTTGTAGTACAGTTTTATCAGTGCTTTCCCAGTCCTTCTCATGTTTTGGAATTGCAACTGTCTGTTACATTGTTCCTTTTGATATCATCTCATATGATTTTTCTGTTTTCTTAGTGTTTCAACCATTATATTTCTCCTAGTATCTGCAGTTAGGGACCTCTCTGAAGTACTCAAGAGCAATGGTGTCTCTCTGGAGACTAAGGTGCACCTGATACAGGCCATGGTTTTTGCAATCACTTGTTATGCATCAGAGAGTTGGACAATGACTAGGGAGGATAGAAGGAGAATTGACGCCTTTGAGCTGTGGTGCTGGAGAAGAGTGTTGAAGGTACCCTGGACTGCCAAGAAAACAAACAGATTCATCTTAAAGAGGGTTAAACCTGGCTGCTCCTTGGAGGCAAGGATTCTGGGGTTTCGTCTGACATACTTTGGACATGTTGCAAGGAGAGACAGGTCTTTAGAGAGGGACATCATGCTGGGTAGAGTAGAGGGACAGTGCAGGAGGGGAAGACCCTCTATGAGGTGGATTGATTCAATGACTGGGGTAATCAGGATGGGTGTGTCAGAGGCAATGAGATTGGCACAGGATAGAGCACGGATTAGGGCTGTTGTACATAGGGTCGCTATGAGTCGCGAATGACTCGATGGCACATAACAACAACAACAACAACAACAACAGTATGTTCTCATTGAAGTTCTTGTCTTTCCAGAGTGGTGCGTTACCAGGGGCTCTAACTTAAGCAGTTTCTGTTCAGGTGGCTTTGAAGGCAGCTGGCTCTCTAGCACTTCTGCCATCTGTGAAAGTGAGTCTCTCACATGATTGCAGTCCTCTCTCGCTCAAATTATTTTAAAATGTGTGCTTTTATTATTTATCAACATGGTTAGGTTCCAAATATCACATTGCTAAGCCAAAATGGGCATTATTAAAAATGGTGGATGAATGCATCACTTCATAATTGCCAAATTTCATCATTATCTCCTTTTCAAAGGACTGATAATCATGGCCCAGCCAGTTTTACACATAGCCTTGACTATCAAAGCCTACATTACTTATATACATTGTTCATAACTGCTAGACATATATTTGTTGTTATTGTTGTTGTTGTTGTTGTTGTTGTTAGGTTTTGCTGAGTTGAGTAAAGCCCATAGCAACCCTGTGAGCAACAGATCTGAACTCTCTCCTATCCTATGCCATCCTCACACTTCCTGACACATTAGAATCCTTTATGGCAGCCACCATGTCAATCCACCTGGTCGAAGGTCTTACTCTTCTTCATGACCTTCTACTTTTCTGAGCATTGTGTCCCTCTTAAAGGAATAGTCCCTCCTAGCAACATGCCCGAAGTATGTGAGACTGTCTCATCATTTTTACCTCCAAAGAGAATTCTGGTTATACACTCAACAAGACATTTATTTGTTCTTTGGCAGTCTATGGAGTATTAAGTACTTTCCAACACTACAGCTCGAAGACATCAATTAAACTCTCAGATGCTTAACAAGTGATTAAAAATATCATGGCCTGAATCAAGAGTACCTTAGTCCTCAAACTGGCATCATTACTCCTCAATTTGGAGAGGTCCTTAACTGCAGATTTTTCCAGTGCAATATGTGTCCTGATTACATGACTGCTGGAGCCAAGTGTGTTCACTATGGATCCAATGAAGATGTTCACACTTTAAATCATTTCTCCATTTATCATGGTGTTGTCTATTGGTCTAGTGTTAAGAATCTTTATTTTCTTGACACTGAGATTCAATCCATGTCAAAGACTGTACTCTTTGATCTTCTGCAACCGTGCATCAAGTCCTTCTTACTTTAAGCAAACAAGTTATTTCATCTGCATAATGCAGATTATGGATGAGTCTCACTGCAATCGTGATGCCACATTTCTCTTCATAGAGTCCAGTTTCCAGATTGAATATGCTATGGACACTTTTGCATAGAACTCCCAGATTAAAACAAACTGGAAAGTGAGACTATTCATCCACTTCTTAAATAGTAGGCCTCTGAAAACCCTATAAATAGAAGAGAAACTCTGATAATCAGTTCTAATACTTGTGGCAGAGCCCAGAGTGGAAGCCAGTCTAAATGAGAAAAATATTGACAAACATCCTGTAATAATTGGAACATGGAAAGCTTGAATGTTGGTTAGAAATTGTGAAAAATGAAATAAGATGTATGAACATCAACATGCTAGGCATTAGTGAGATGAGATGCACTAGCCTTGGCCACTTTGGGAATGAAAAGCAGAAGACTGGTGTTGCATTCATAGTTAAAGAGAGAATTTCCAGTTTTATTCTGAAGCACAATGTTGTGAGTGATGGGATATTATTCATATACATAAAAGAAATGGCTGTTAATAAAACTGTTACTCAGATAAACACTCCTAAATCTAGAGCCAAAGAGGAAGGAATTGAAAATCTTACCAAGTCTTGCAGTTCAAAATTGACCAAACATGCAATTAAGATGTATTAACGATAATTGGTGACTGGCATGAAAAAAAAATTGAAGCTGTGAAGAAGGAAGAGTATTTGGAAAATATATGTGTGGTGATAGAAATAGAATGATTATTGAATTTTATATTTTTCAATGATTTATTCATTGCAAATACCTTTTTAAAAAGATACAAATGGCAACTTTACACATGGATCTCACCTGATGCACTGCATAGGAATCAGATTGACTACATCTGTGGAAAGAATTGTTGAAGCAGCTCAATACTGGCAGTCAAAACTAGGCTGGGATGGATTGTGGGTCATAGCATCAATTACTCATGTGCATTTTCAAATTGAGGCTAAAGAAAATGAAAATAATTCCACTAGAACCAAAATATGCTCTTGAATATATTCCATCTGAATTTTAAAATCACCTTAAGAGTAGGTTTGAAGTATTAAACATCAATGATCAAAGACATATATTACTTATGTACAAAATAGTCAGATGGTATATTGTTTACTTGTTCTGTACCATCAAATCAGAACCAACTCAAAGCTGACCCTCCAGGAGCTTTCAGAGGCAGTTTATCACATCGAAGGAAATTGCCCAACATTCTTCCACAGAGCAATTGATGGATTCCAACTATGTGTCTTTGGTAGCAAGTGTTAAATACCAGATATTGAGTTAGTTGATTAAAAATGAAAGAATAAAAAGTAAGTCAGAACAGAATCTAGAGTAAAAATGAGGAAGGATACATTATTCAAATTATCATCATTCTCAGGAGAAGGTAGGTCTTGTTTCCCAATATGAGCACATTTGTGCATTCCTTCATATAATTGAATAAAGTCCAAATTTTGGAAAACTATTATTATATTGGGACATTTTAATAATGGATGTAAAAAAGAGTTATACTGAGCTGCAGAGAAAGGCAAATTTCAGACATGAGTTGGAAATTGCCATTATTCTGTAGAGAATAGTATGTAGCATACAAAGACATGGTTTCATGATTTTAAGGAATCTGTGTATTTACATCAGCAGTGGTATATACAAGAATGTATTTATTAATAGAATTCTATAAAAACTTAATGTATATTGTTTCTTTACTGTGTTCCATGATGTTATCCACATATATTTTGAGATTATCTGTCCTTCCTTTGAGATATCCAAATCTATAGTTGTTGTATTTGTTATGTACCTTCAAGTTGCTTGTAACTCATGGCGACCCTATGTACAACAGCCCTAAACTCTTGCTCTGTCCTGTGCCCATCTCACTGTCTGCAACACACCCACCCCAATTACTCCAATCACTGAATCAATCCACCTCATAGAGGGCCTTCCCCTCTTGCGCTATCCTTCCACCCTCCCAAGCATGATGTCCCTCTACAAAAACTGTTCCTTTCTTACAACATATCCAAAGTATGTCAGACAAAGCCTCAGAATCCTTGCCTCCAAGAAGCAGCCTAATTTAACCGTCTCCAGGTTGAACCTGTTCATTTTCTTAGCAGTCCATGGTACATTCAGTCCTCTTTTCCAGCACCACAGCTCAAAGGCATCAATTCTCCTTCTATTCTCCCTAGTCATTGTCGACTCTCTGATGCATAGCACGTGATTGCAAAGACCATGGCCTGTATCAGACACATCTTATTCTTCAGAGTGACACCATTGCTCTTCAGTACTGTGTAGAGGTCCCTATCAGCAGACATTCACATTGCAATATGTCTTTTAATTTCCTGACTACTGGTGCCAGAGTGTTGACTGTGGAGCCAAGCAAACTAAAGTTGTTAATAATCTTAATCTCTTCACCATCCATCCTGATGCTGCCAATTGGCCCAGTGGTGAGAATCTTTGTCTTCTTGATATTGAGTCTTAATCCATATTGAAGGTCCTTGACCCTCTGCATCAAGTGCATCAGGTCCTCCTCAGTTTCATCAAGCAGGGTTGTGTCATTGCATAATGCAGATTGTTGATGAATCTTCTACCAATCCTGATGCCACACTTCTCCTCATAGAGCCTATCCTCCTGGATAATCTCTTCTGCATATAGGTTGAAAAGGTATGGAGATAGGACACACCCCTGGCATGCACCCTTTCCAATTTTGAACCATGCAGTATTTCCTTACTCTGTTCAGACGACTGCCTCTTTGCCCATGTATAGGTTTCACATTAACACAATCAAGTGTTCTGGGATTCCGATTCTTCTCAGAGTCAGCCACAGTTTGTTATTATCCACAAGGCTTGGAAAAGATATATGAGGCAGAAATTTAGTTTTTTGTATGTTTTCATTGCTGCTTTCATCTGATTTGTTCTTCCAAATGCTAAGCAACAGACATGTAAATAGCAGCTAAACAAATACCCATTTACTAAATGGGGAACCAGAGGGAAAATATGTAGAAGCAACATGTTCCTCAATGTCCTACTTGTGCATAGAGGAATAAGAAGTGACTAAGGCCATGAAACATGTACACTTTTTAGTGTTAGACAGTTCACATAAGCGTAGATTTACATCCTGGTTATAATAGTTACTAGTATGTGGTGTAAAGCACACTTGGTTATTGGTTTTGGGTTTTTGTTGTTTTGGTTTGGTTTTTTTTTTTCTTTCCTTTTTTTGGTGTCTTAATATCTTATGTGCATAATGAAGACAATAAAATCCATTTCCTCAGGTTGTTGAAAGTATTGCTTCGGTTACCATGTTTTGAGAATAGCTTAATGTTTAGCACATATACTGCAAGCTTCAAGAAATATGTAGGATAAGAAACACCAATGCTTTTGTAATCATAATAGCCATCATGTCTTACTCATTTTATGGGTTACCTAATGCTTACTCAAAACCTTCTATCCACTAGTTTATTTAAATCTTTAAATTAATTCTATACAAAGTTTATAATTATAGACTATGAAATATAAACAAGGTAAGCAATTTGCTCAAGATCGCTTTGCTAAAAGCTTTAAGAACTGAGACCAAACCCATGTCATTCCCACAATGAGGCTTGCACACACAACCATTACTTACTGTCAAAGGCATCTCTGTGGTCTGGCTGAAATTTAGTTGATCTACAAAAACTAAGAAAAGAGGAGATAAAAAATGAATACTGCATGGGAACAGATAAAATAAAGAACTGTTTAAAAGGAATATGAGATTAGGCATTATTTGTATAACAATTGTCCCGAATAAGAAGTGTATAGCAAAGTGTACTAGGGGAGGGTGAAGGGGAGGGAGGAAATTATACAACAATGAATGAATTTTTTTTTTAATGAACTGAGGTGAGGTAGGGAGGAAAATGTACAACAATGAATAAATGAAAATCCAACTTTTCTGTCAACTTTTGTTAAAATCACAGTACAAAAATTTAATACAACAAGAAAAAACCCTATGAAACAACATCTTATACAGTAGACCAGCAACTAGTGGCTGTTGATGGTGATGACATGTGTTTCAGAGTAGAATTGCACTCCACTTGGGTTCAAAGATTGATTTTTCAGAATTAAATTATCAGGACTTTCTGGTACCCATTATTGGGCTTGATGTACCAACTTTTCAACAAACAACCAAGTCTACTAACTGATTACACCAAGGACTTTTAGACTATTTTAATAGAACCTAAATAATAGACTTCTATGTTGCCTTTCTGTAGAGTCTGATATCCAGTTTCTTAAGAGACACTGTACTTCTGTAGTTGTTACTCTCATGGATCAACTGAAGGATTTTGCCTTGAGAATCTTTATGAAAGGGCTAATATCTCTGAATCTCCTTCAACTACACATTTTGGAGGAATATGAGCACTGTGCAACTGGATGAACTTGAGTCAGGAAAAGCCACATATGAGATCATTGTTCATCTTAAAGTGGTAGTATATATGGAAGGTTGAACTAAGTAGTGATATTCTTGACATTCAGTGAAAATATTTCAGGCTGCTTGAGTAATTAATTTCTGAGGATTAGTCATTAACACACTTCCTGATTTCTTCTTTCTTTGACAGGGCCAGCTGTGAGATACAACATGTTCAAGATGTCAGAGGCTAGACCACCTCCCCTGCTTGGGCAGCACACAGTGCACATCCTGAAAGAAACCCTTCAATATGACGACAGCATCATCAGGGAATTGCTCAGCACTGGAGTGGTGGCCCAGTATGAAGCCAACTAACCAAAAGGAAAAAAAATCATCATTAAAGGCATAATCTGAATGCACTTTGCTGGCAATGGCAAATTTGTCTCTGGACACTTCTACCCAGTTCTGATGCCACTGAAAATAAAGTGTACAGTAATTCCAGAGTTCCTGCTTGATATCTCTAAAATGGTTCTAGTATTAATCAATTGCCTTTAAATGCATCCTATCATTTATTTTCATACCCTTTTTCTTCTTCAGGTTGTGGTTTAATTATAGCTATGTGGGATAATTATATTTTCTGGCAAAATATATTCATAATTTTAATTATGTTAATATTCTAAACATTTACACCTTCAATCTACACAGGCCTGAAAGATCATGTGCCATTCTCTACTTTCATATAACATTTTCAGAGAAATCTTTGCTAGAGAGTCAAAGTAATAAGCAGACTAAGGGATTTATCTTTCACTGCTCCACAAATTGCTTGTCTGTCAGATACTCCTCTAAATCTGAACATTCAGATTAAGACAGACTAGGAAGAAGGATTGGCC
>NW_006399809.1:2501098-2509114 GCF_000299155.1 Elephantulus edwardii | reverse complement strand
GTGTCAGAGGCAGTGTGGTTGGCGCAGGATAGAGCAGGGTTTAGGGCTGTTTTGCATAGGGTTGCTATGAGTCACAAACGACTCGATGGCACATAACAAGAACAAACAGTGTCTCTGATTGATTTTAAAAAGCTAAACTGTAATTTAAACCATGAACTTTGTAGATATCCATTGTAAAACTGAAAACTACTATCCATTGTGGAGTAAACATATGCCTTATGCTGTATTTATCTGATTATTATATGATACGTGGCAAAAAACATTAAAAAATAAATTTCTCTCCATTTTAGAATGTAGGTATCTCTCTGTTACGGTGGCCAAGAAGTGGTTCTTCATCTGGTGCCTATTTTAAGCCATGTACAAAAGCAGTATGTTTTTAACTACATGCTACATAGGTATTAAATCATGTATAATTAATGACAAATGGTAGAATGAAAGGAAAACAGCCGTGTTTGTTTTTTTTTTTATCAAAACTTTCACTGAAAAAGAATATATCATTACTTCATATTCAATATTTCAATTTGTCCAAGTTTTAAATAAACTAAAGCATAGGTCTGTCCAGGATGTGAATATTGCTATGCATACGTCTCGGTGTAAATGGTCCTTCACTTCGCTAATCCCCAATCCTAGGTACAGTCCAGGAAAACAGATGACCCATCATCAGTATCCTGATATAACCTTAGTGCATGCCTCCTAGCACAACTATTAAAAATAATTACATACCAAATGGTAATTTAAAGTTAAATTATGGATGTTCATCTTTCAAACTGTGATTTAGAACTCATAGTCTTTGTGTGTTCTTTTTATTGGAATGAACTGAGTCTTTTCTCCATGCCGTAGGCTCAATATGTTTCTAGAATCAAGACTTCCAAATAAATAGAAAATTCATCATCTCAGAAGGGCTCTGGGGATTTTTTAGAAAAAAATCCTACTAATTTTTAAAACCATTATTATCATCCCCACTTAGGTATTTTTTTAATTTTTTTTTTTTAGATGTCTTATTCTGAAGATTTCCTGCTGTTTCCCCACTAGTTAAAATTTCAACATACTAAAATAATTGGATGCTTTTACACTGTTTCCCCTCAAGGGCTAATTCATAGATCTAAATTTGGAGACATTCATATCAGACAAGGAATCTAAATAAAAATTTTCATGTATATATAATTAGTATGGAAAATGGTAAAAGATTAGATCCCAAAGACTAGGCAAAATCATATAACTTAAATGGCAGATAAATCATTTTACTATTAAATATAGACCTTTGATGAAGGTAGATGTCTTGAAATGCAGATTGCTTGGTTTTCAAAGATCTACTTGTGCAGGACATTGATCAGACATGAAAATCCAGAAAAATCACTGAAAAATCTTTACAACAAAAACATTGTACTCTTCAAACATAGCAAAGCCATCATTGAAACAAAGACTATTTTAGTGTTCATAATTACTGATCTAACTATCCACTTCCAAAGATGCATTTATAGGCCACCCAAAAGAGAGCATTTATTCTATTTATTAAGTGAAATAACAAATTTCCAGTTCAGATACAGCATAAGTACTGAAAGAAACATTATTACTTGATAAAATTTCTGGAATCCTAGAAATATATCACAAAGCAAGTTATGCTTACAAACAAATGTGCTGTTTTAATTATCAGGGAATATTATCTTACACATTTACAAAATGGAACACACGTGTAGTTTGTGTCAAGACCTGCCTTCTGACAACTTTTTGACTAAGATTAGCCCATAAAATTCCTTGAAACTATACATGTTATTGTTGGTGTTTGTCTTCAATTCAGAACTGACCCATAGTTGATGGTACACTGAGTCTTTAGAGACAAGAAAATGCTTGGGAGAAAATTGTCCATCATTCACCTGCAGAGCAATTGGTGGGTTTAAACCCTGTGCCTTTTTGTATTACAGCACAACTTCTCACTACTCAGCCCCCAGAGCTTGTTGTTAGGAGATATCAAGTTGACTGTAACTCATGGTGACCTGATGAAAAACATCTCTCAACTCTGTCAACTCTGCCCTATCCTGAACCAATATAACCATCTTTGATATTCCTGACCTCATTGCTACAGTCACTGTGTCAATCCATATTATCCAAGGTCTGTCTTTCTTGTGCTGACTCTCTACCTTTCCAACCATAATTCCCTTCTCCAAGCACTGGTACCTCCCAGCAATATGCTGAAAATATGTGAGATGGACTTTCAAAATCCTAGCATCCAAGGTGCAACGTGGTATTACTTTCTCAAGGACAAACTTGTTTGCTCTCCTAGTAGTCCATGGTATGTTCAATAGTCTTCTCCGGCTGCACAAGCCAAAGACACATTCTTATTCTGTCATCATTATTCATTGTTCAGCTCCCAGATGCAAAGTAAGCAAAAAAGAAGATCAAAGTCTGAATCAGACACACCTGGTTTCTCTTCAACACTGTGGAGAGGTCCTTGACAGCAAATTTTTCCAGTGCAGCTCATCTTTATGTCCTGACTGTTGGTGTAAAGAATGTTTATTGTCAATCTGAGCAAGATGAAATTGTTAACAACATCAATCTTTTCTCCACCTATCATAATTTTGTCTATTGGTGAGTATCTTTGTTTTCTTGATGCTAAGATGTGAACCATATTAAAGACTATAGTCTTTGACCTTCTGCAGTGAACACATCAAGTTCTCAGTTTTGGCAAAAAAAAAGTGTGTCATCTGCATAACACAAGCTGTTGATGAGTCTTCCTCCAATCCTGATGCCACATTCTTATTAATAAAGTTCCACCTACCAAATTATCTGTTCAACATATAGTTTGAAAAGGTACAGAGAAAGGATATATAATTTGATGCACTTTTTTTAAACTATTGTAACTTTCCATTGCTCTATATCAACAACAACTTCTTGTCCAGGTACAAATTTTTCATGAGAACAATCAAGTGTTCTAGAATTTTGATTCTTCACAATGTTGGCTACAATGTGTTGGTACACAGTCAAATGCCTTTGCATGGTCAATAAAACGCAAATAGACATTCTTCTGGTATACTTTACTTTCAGCCAAGATCTATCTGACATCTGTAATGATGTTCCTAGTGCCATGACCTCTTCTAAAACCAGTTTGCATTTTTGGCACTTCTTTTTAGATGAACTGCTCTAGTAATTTTTAGATCATCTGCAGCAAGATTTTTCTTGCATCTGATATTAGTGATATTGCTTGATAATTTCCACATTCTGTTGTATCATTTAAACTTAATTATTGTGGAATTTGAGAGGATGTTCATTGATTCCTTCCCTGAGTTATTTTACCAACTTTTTGTCGTTATAATTTTCTGATTCATCAAGTATTTTTTGGTATACAGTCTCTAGCTGAAGATAATGCAGTATTTACCAATTTTGATTGATTATTCAGGTACTTGGTAGTATCTTGATCCAGGGACTAAGAGAATAATAATGATTTTAGAAATAAATAAGCAATAATTCTCACATAGACTGTTCCATATTAGATCAATAGACTAATCTTAGCACAAATGAAGGACTTAATCATATATAGTTTGGTTCCTCCCCCTTTTGGGTAGCCTTAGAGAAATTTACATTCATCCATTATTTTTCTGAAATTGCTACTTCTTCATATTTAACTTTTCATGATCTGTCTTTGACAACTTTGTTAATGTGAAACTCCGATGTTGCTAAGATGACAGATTTAAAAGATTTGAAAGAATTTCAGACACAGAGTTTAAATTTCCAGATATTTAGTCTCTTCTAACTGTTTATTATTGATTCACAACTGACAAGGGATATGAGTGTGGCAAGAAGTGAAGAATGTAGACAGCTTATGTATCAGAGTACAATTATGCTCTATTGGGTTTTTCATGTTCATTTCTTGAAGGAGACAATGAGACCTTCTGTCTAAGATGTTTTGTAGTGGCAATCCCACAACTTTTCAATTAGTAGTTGAATGTGTAACTCCTTGCATTACCCAGAACCCAATTATTATTCTTGTTTGATTCCATCAAGTCAGCTTCAACTTATATAAATCCTGTGTGCGACAAAATGACTTCTTGTGACATCTTCACAATCTCAGCTCTATTTAAACTAATTGTTGTGGATTTGTTGTGCTTTTAGTTTTATTTTTTTGATTGCCACTTAAGTTAGTGAGATGAAATATAATTATATCTTGAAGTCTAATGTAGGGGGGAAGCAAAAGCTAAAAGAAATTAAGCTTAAATAATTTTTATAACACTTCTAGATCTTGACCAGAGCCTTGACTTTTCAGAAAGGTATATTTGTATAAGTGGAGTATAAAGAACTGAAAAAGACACTTTCTCCACATAACCCATTGAAAAAAAAAGTCCTTCAGGGCTGTGCTGCTCAGCCTGAAGTGGAAATGCTGAATGACAGGAAGATGTGTCACTGTATACAGTATTTTGAGGGATTACTATTCTTTCACTAGACCAGGCAGCTTGAGTGGAAGGGATCCAAATAGCGCAAGCAGCTCTAGTGAGGCGGATAAGCCAGTTCTGGAAGGGAAAAACCAAGGCTTCTCTGTTTTCCATTCAGGTACTTTGGATGGACCAATGCTGTTTAGCCCTTGGTCCTGCAGGCCTTGGGCCAAGAAGAGAGCACACATATATAGATCCTTACAAAACATTGCCAAACTTTTGGTCACTGTATAGTTACAAGGCCCTAACATCTACTAAGAAAAGACTCATATAATGTCAAGAAAACATCAATCTGCCTCAATTATCATGAAAAAAACCCTCTTTTCCAGAAAAAGCAGACCCAAAAAATTTCCCAGATAAAAGAATAAGAAGAATGTTAATACGGAGTTGTTTGAACAGCTACAGAAAAAGATGCGAATGATGGAAGAAACATTTAAGAAAGCAAATGCCACAGAGATAACTTTCCAGAAGAAATGTATTAGTGAGGAGAATCTTGAACAGCTACTGAAGAAAATGCAAAGGATGGACGAAAGACTTGATAGGATAGATAAAGAGGTACAAGAACTTAACCAATCATCACAAGTTAGAGAGGGTACAGCCAACACCGTACTAGTAGTAACAGAAAAGAATGAAAACACAATCCAGAATATTAAGACTGAAATTGCACAAGTATCCAACATGCTGGTAAGACAAAAATGCAGAAATGAAGAGGTAGAACAGAACATCAGTGAACTGGAAAACAAGAACCTCACTGAAAATTTACTAGAAGAAAAATCAGAGATGAAATGTAAAGAAAATGAAGAAAACATAAGGATCATGTGGGATGACATCAAATGGAATAACATATGTATGATTGGAATTCCAGAACAAGGAAGTGACATGGAAATCTCTGAGAAAAATGTGGAAAATCAGTAGTAGAAAAAACTTCCCAGGTAAAGGGGAAATCCACATTCAAGAAGCAGAGTGAACATCAAATAGACTAGCTTCAAGAAGGGAGACATTAAGATATAGTCAAATCTTGACATTAAAAGATAAGGATAGAATTCTAAAAGTACTACAAGAAAAAGAGTGACCCACAAAAGGGAAATAATTAGATTAAGTTCTGATTTCTCAGCAGAAACAATGTGAGCTAGAAGACAATGGGATGACATATACAGAAAGTAGAATGAAAACAATTGCCACTCAAGGACACCAAAGGAAAGTATATGGACCATAGTAACCAGAAAAAAGAGAAAAATAAACATGGAAAATGGCAAAAGTAAAACCTTCCCTGACAATAATCACACTTAATGTGAATGGACTAACTGCACCATTTAAAGGAAAGAAAAAAAAAGAGTAGTAGAATGAATTTTTAAGAACCCTATCAATATGTTGCTTAGAAGTGGATTATATTTGGGGGTAGGGGGTGGGGTTTGGGGAGGTGCAGGGGGGATGGTGTACCAATGAGGGAGTTTTTCTTTTGCTTTTAAAGGAGAGGAGCAAAGGGGGGGCAGGGGGGAGGGGTTTGTGCAGGGAGAAGGGTGCAACAATGAATGAATGGAATTCCAAAATCTCTGTAGATGTTCATTGAAATGAAAAATAAACAACCTAAATTAAAAAAAAGAAAAAGAGACACATTAAAAAAAAAAAAACACAGTCAAAACCAAATGTTGGGAAAAAAATATACCAAGCAAATGGAATACTCAAAAAAGCAGGAGTGGCAATATTAATCTCTGATAAAATAGATTTCAGAATGAAAACAATCATAAAAGACAAGGGAGGGCATTACATAGTGATTAAAGACACAACAGATCAAGAAGACATAACATTGGTCAACATATATGCACCAAGTGATAGACCTGCAAAATACATAAAGCAACAGTCAACAGAACTGAAGAAAAAAATAGAGAGCACCATAATAGTGGTAAGAGATCTCAACACACCATTATCACCAAAGGATAGGTCAACCCAAAAGAAACTAAATAAAGATACAGAAGACTTAAACTATATAATCAGCCAACTCAGACTTGTGGATATATTTGGAGTACTGTACCCAATAAAAGCTCAATTTATGTTCTTCTCAAGTGCACATGGTACAATCTCCAGAAATTATTGCATATTGGGACAAAAAGCAAGCCTCAACAAATTAAAAAATCAATGAAATAATACAAAGTATCTTTTCAGATCACAAGCTGTAAAATTAGAAATCAACCACAGGAGGGTAAAACTTTCAAAACCATATGGAGGCAAAAATGAATGAATGGTAATCCAAAGTGTGAACTTTCATTAAAATTAATAATAAAAAAATGAAAATAATCAAGATGATAAAAGCAGCAGGGAAAAAACCAAACAACATACATGTGGAAGCTCTCTGCTTGGGTTATAAAAGAAATAAAGAATGGAATTAAAATGTTCTTTGAAATAAAAGAAATGAAAACACACATACCAAAACCCTTGGGGCAATTTCTAAGGATGTCCTCAGTTATAGCAATAAGCACACATACATAAAAAGAAGAAGTAAAAAAATCAATGATCTAACTCAACATCTTCATTCAATAGAAAAAGAACAATAATCTAGTCCTGCAGCTCCTAGAAGAAAAGAAACTATAAGGACAAGAGCTGAAATCAATGAGATAAAAAGCAGAAAAACAACTGAAGCCACCAATCAGACCAGGAGCTGTTTTTCTGTGTTTGTTTGTTTTTTTAAAGACACAATAAATTTAACAAACCACTGGAAAATTTAAAAAAAAAAGAGGAGGAGGAGGAGGGGAGAGAGAAAGAGACTAATAATTAAATTAAGAAATTATAGAGGTGATATTACAACAGAACCAAGTGAAGTTAAATCTATAATATCAAAATATTATGAAAAGCTATACTCTTAATGAATCAAGAAATCTAGAGGAAATGGACAAATTCCTTGAAACTCATTGCCCAGATTGGCAAGAACAGATATAGAACACTTGAACAGATGCATCACAAAAAAAGAAATTGAAAAGGTCATAAAAAGACTTCCCCGGGGCAGAGGGAAGGGTGGGCAAAGTGCAACAACAAAAGAATGGAAATCCAAAGTCTCTGTAAACTTCCATTAAAATTAATTACAACACCGCCCCCAAAGAAAAAACAAAACAAAACACAGAAACACCCATACACACAAAAAGCTTCCTCATAAGAAAAGTCCTGGACCAGATGGTTTCATAGCTGAATTCTACACCAAACATTCAGAAATAAGCTATCACCAATTCTGCTTACATATTTTTTAAAAAACTGAAAAAGAAGGAACACCCCTGAAGTATTCTGTGAAGCGAGGATCCTAATACCAAAACTAGGCAAAGATATTGCCAAGAAAGAAAACTACAGGAAAATATCTCTCATAAATATAGATGCAAAAATCCTTAACAAAATCCTAGCAAATAGAATTCAAATACATAATAAAAAAAATAATTCACCAAGGCTAAGTGAAATTCACAACAGGTATGCAAGGAAGGTTCAACATAAGAAACACAATTAATGTAATTCACCATATTAATAAAGTAAATAGTAAGAATCATATGATTTTAGCAATTGATAGAGAAAAGGCATTTGACAAAATCCAACACTCTTTCCTGGTTAAGAC
>NW_006399809.1:2492867-2496856 GCF_000299155.1 Elephantulus edwardii | reverse complement strand
GGGTTCCAGTTTCTCCACAACCTCGCCAGCATTTGTTGCTTGCTGTTTTGTTAAATTTTACAACTTCTTTTCAATATTGTACTGGAAGTGCTTGCTAGGGCAGTAAGACAAGAGAAGGAAATAAGGCATCCAGATCAGCACAGGAATGGTTATGCAGATGATATCATAGTTGTACACAAAAAAAGCACAAAGACTCAACAACAACAACAACAAAACCCCACAACTATTAGAGTTAATAGGACAATTTAATAGAATAGCAGGATATAAGTCAATATCCAAAACTCAAAAGGATTTCTCTACAGTAACAAAGAGAACTCAGAAAAGTAAGTGAAGAAAATAACCATTTAAAATAGCCAACCACAATTTGAAATACTTGGGAGTAGACCTAAAGAGATACAAGAGAGCTATATATGTACAACAGTTCTGGAGCCTGTCCTGTCCTGAGCCAGTCTCACTGACTCTGACATACCAAGCCACATTGCCCCAGTAACTGTATCAACCCATCTCATCTGGGGTCTTGCTCTCCTGTGCCATTGCCCCACCCTTCCAAGCATGATTCACTTTTTCAAGGATCGGTTCCTTTTGGCGACATGCCCCCAGAGTATGTGATACAGATATTCAAGTTCCTAGCCTCCAGGGAGAAACTTGGTTTCACCCTCTGCAAGATAGACCTATTTGTTTTCTTGGCTGTCCATGGTAGGTTCAAGACTCTTCTCCAGCACCACAAATTGAAGGTATCTTTCTTCATCTGTCTGTAATCCTTGGTCATTGTCCAGTTCTCTGCTGCATAGCATGTAATTGTGAAGACCATGGCCTGGATTATGTGTACCTCAGTCCCCAGACTGGTATAATTGGTTTTTAGAACCCTGGAAAGGTTCCTGACAATACATTTTCCTAATGGAAATTGTCTTTTGATTTCCTGACTGCTGGTGCCAAGAGTATTGATTGTGGAGCCAAGCAGCTGAAATTGTTAACAACCTCAATCTCTTCTCCATCCATCATGGTGCTGCCAGTTGGCCCAGTGGTGGGAATCTTTGTTTTGATGTTGAGCTTCAATCCATATTGAAGAGTCCAGTCCTTGATCTTCTGCAGCAAGTGCTTCAGGTCCTCCTACTTTCAACGAGCAAGAGTGTGTCATCTGAGTAATGTAGATTGTTGATGAGTTTTTCTCCAATCCTGACGCCACATTCCTCCTCATAAGGCCTAGGTTCCTGATGATATGTTTTGCATATAGATTGAAAAGTTATGGAGGCAGGATGCATCCCTGAAGCACTTCTTTCATGATTTTGAACTATGCAGTGTGTCCTCATCCAAGTAAGTATGCATTTCACATAAGTGCAATTAAGTTTTCTGGGATTCCCATTTTCCTCAAGATTAGCCATAATTTTTTTGTGATACACAAAATCAAATGCCTTTGCATAGTCAATGAAACACAGATAGAAATGTCTCTGGTATTCTTTCCTTTCTGCCAGAGTACCAGATCCATCTGACATTGTAGATTGTTTAGAATATTCAGTCTTTAGTCACTAGACCACTGAGAAACCAAAGCAAAGGGAAGAAATCAAGAAGTTAAGCTGAATAGAAGCTTTCAAAAGGCAGCTTAGGAAAACAATACAAAGTATTATAATGAAATGTGCAAGAAGCTAGAGTGGGAAAATCAAAAGGGCCAAATTTACAAGACATTTCTCAAGCTAAAGGAAATAAAGAACAAATTCAAGCTGTGAGTTGCAATGCTTAAGGATGCTATGAGCAGAATATTGAATGATTCAAGAAGCATTAAAAGAAGATGGAAAGAGTATACAGTCATCATACCAAAAAGAATTGGCGGACACAGATTTTCGAGAAACAACATATGACCAAGAGGCAATGGTGATAAAGGAAGAAGTGCAGACTTCTCTGAATGACGTGGCAATAAATAAAGCCCCAGAAATTTATGAATATCAATTGACATATTTCAACAACAGATGCTACCTGGATGAGCTCACCACATTGTGCCAAAAAACTAGAGGAGGATTACCTGGTCAATTGACTAGAATAGACCCACATTTATTCTTATTCCAAGAAAAAGATGACCCAACAGAGTGTGAAAATTATCAAACAATATACCTATATCACAAAATCTTGCTGAAGATTATCCAGATATGACTGGAACAGTACATTGACAGAGAATTAGCAGCATTTCTGAGTTACGAAGAAGTCATTGCAAATAAATTTTTTGAAAGACAAACTATGACTTTACACATCAACCTCACCTGCTGAGCTGTCTAGGAATCAAAATGACTACATCTGTGGAAGAAATAGTTTGAGAAGCTCAATATTGTTAGTCAAAATTAGGCTAGGAGCAGATTATGGTCAGACCATAAATTGCACATATACAAGTTCAAATTGAGGCCAAAGAAAATGATAATAACTCTATAAGAATTAAGATATGATCTTGAATATATTCTATCTGAATGTCAAGATCATCTTAAAAAAATAGGTTTAAGACATTGAATATTATTGATCAAGGACTGGATGAATTCAGGGATTAATATCAAGGATATCATCCATAATGAAAGTAAAAGGTCATTACAAAAGCAGAAGAGAAAAAGAAAACTGTAATGAATGTCAGAAGAAACTTTAAAAATTGCACTAGAGTATCAAGAAGCAAAAACAAAGGAAAACATACCAAAACAAAAGAGCTAAACAGATTTCAAAGGGTTGCTCAAGAAGACAAAACAGATTATTATAATGTAATGTAGAGACAGCTAGAACTGGAGAATAAAAAGGGAAGAACTTGCTCTGCATTTCTTAAGCTGAGAGAATTGAAAACAAAATTTAAGCCTTGATTTACAATATTTAAAGATGTTATGAGAAATATATTGAATAATCCAGAAAGTTTAAAGAAGATTAAGGGAATACATGGAATCACTGCACCAAAGAGAATTGATTGACACTGAAAAAATTTAGGAAGTTCCATATAAGCAGGAGTCAATGATAATAAAGGAGTAAGTGGAAGCTGCATTGAGCCTTTGGGGGAAAAAAAGCCCCAAGAATTACTGGCATACCAATTGATTTGCTTGCATTAACATATGCAGCTGTGTATATGCCCCCAGTCTAAGCTAGGAATTTTATAGGACAGCTTTCTGGTCAATGGATTGGAAGTTGTTCATATTTGTTTCCATTCCCAGTAAAGGGGATCTAACTGAATATGGAAACTATTAAAAATAGCTTTAATATCACATACAAGAAAAATAATGCTCGTGATCATTAAAAATGGCTAGAATAGTACATAGATAGATAGATAGATAACTTCCAGAAGTTCAAGCAGGATTTTGAAGAGGCTATGGCACCAGGGATATCATTGCTGATGTCAGATGGATCCTGTGTGAAAACAGAGAATATCCGAAGAGTGTCTATTTGTGCTTTATTGACTATGCAAAAATGTTTGTGTGTAAATCATAGTAAGTTGTGCCTGATATTGAAAAGAATGGGAGTCCCAGAGCACTTAGTTGTGCTCTTGCTAAACCTATGCATAAACCGGGGTGAGGGGGAGAACTAATAAAATGAAGAAGAGAGTGTGCCCGAGTTATATTCTCTATCCATATCTATTCAGTCTGTATGCTGAGCAAATTATTTGAGAAGCTGGACCCTATGAAGAGTAATGTGGCATCAGGATTGGAGGGAGACTCATCAATAACTTGCATAATGCAGGTGACTTGCTTGTTGAAAGTGAGGAGGACTTGAATCACTTGTTACAGTAGATCAAGGAATGTACTCTTTGATATGGATTCTTTCCCAGTGTCAAAAAAACAAAGATTCCTACCACTGGAGATATAGGCAACATCATGATGAATGGAGAAAAGTTTTAAACTGTCAACAACTTCATTTTACTCAGAGCCACAGTGAGGAAATCAGGAAACACCTTGCACCAGGAAAGTCTGAAATTAGGGACCTCTCTAAATTATTGAAGAGCAATGATATCAGTTTGAGGACCAAGGTACACCTGA
>NW_006399809.1:2491698-2492237 GCF_000299155.1 Elephantulus edwardii | reverse complement strand
AAGGACCATGAGGTTTCACCTCATATACTTCTGCCATGTTGCTAGGAGGGGCTTATTCCTAGGAGAGGGACATGATGCTTGGAAGGGTGGAGGGTTGGCGAAGGAGAGGACGACCTTCGACCAGATGGATTGATATGGTGACTGCTGCAACAAACTCTAGTTTTTCAGAAAGTGTGAGAATGGCACATAATAGGACAGGGTTCAGATTCATTGTTTATAGGGTCGCTTTGAGTCATACTTGACTTGATGTCACCTGACAACAACAACAATAGCAGTGATCTTAGATAAGTGACTGGATATGGAGTTCTTTGACAACAGCAGGCCACTTCTCTTTACAAACCAGGGAAAGAAATCAATGAATATACCAAATACAACTCTGAGCTGTGACAGATTCTTCATGCTTACCACCTGTGTTTTGCTTACTTTCAGTTCTAAGGAAGCATAGCAAACTATAACATATAAAATATAATATGGATCATAATCTAGATTTATTTTTCCAGTAGATATTTTAGGTAAATCTATATGTTGCTATATTATAT
>NW_006399809.1:2473220-2487694 GCF_000299155.1 Elephantulus edwardii | reverse complement strand
TTTTCCTTTACATTGAAATTACCACCTGTTAAATAAGGTGTAAGGTTATTATTCCACCTTTTGCATTCTTCTTTAAGCAACATGAAAAAAATTTTTACTTTTTTTTTACCCTTCTCTCTTTCTTTGTCCTTACAAATGACCCGCTTGATAGACTGTTCATCTTAAGTTGGTTTCTATGGCTCCTTACTATGTATATTAGAGAAGCAACATTTTACTACTACTCATCCAGTCACCCACACCCTTTCTTCTTGCCAAAACTTTTATCCCATTGCTCAGTATAAATCAAAATATTCAGCTTCAGAACACTACCCAAGATGTTTAAGGAAAAGAAATTTATTTAAAACTGGCCCAGCAAAATAGTTTTCTATAAGTTCCTTTACCTCTATATGAACTCGAAAGAAAAATCTGGATTTTCATAGCATCTTATGGTATAAGATGTGTCCACATATGTGACACACATTCTTCCTGACTGTCTTGAATTTATGGCTTTAGATTTTACAAAGATATCCCTGGCTGTTCACTGTGGGGATTTTCAGTATACTATTAACTAGTATTATTATGATTGCTTCCTTAGACAGTCCAAGAAAATTGTATTTCTCTATTTAAGGCAACTTTTATAGGATCATTGGAGATACTGCTAGGTCACAAATGCACTCAGTTGCTAACTAAAGGTACAAAGGTTTGATTCTACACAGAAATGTCTCAGAAGTCTAAATTTCAAACACTATCCTTTGAAATCCTTATGGACTGTATCAGCCCTACTCTGATATACTAGGGATTGTCATAAGTCAGAGTCAACTCCAAGCATCTGGTTAAAAGATCATGATTTCTTGAGGTAAAGAAATCAACTGTATTCTACTTCTTGGATAAGACTTCTGCTAAATCTAAGGAAGCATACTTAGGTTGGCATTGGCCCAGATAGAAGAGAAGGACATATACTCAATGACCTCCTGATCAACCTTGGAACATACTGCCCACTGGCACGGTGGTCTAAGAATCTTGTAAGTCAGCTTTGTTAAAAATTGTAATGTAAAATATTTGATTGAATAGAAAATTGAGATATCCTATACCTTAAAAACTCAACATAGTTTGAAGCATACAGTTTGAATTTCCATCACTGGCTCACACATTTCATTTTATAAACCCTAAGCATTGGTTACCTGCCAACCTCTGCCTCTTGGTTCCTCTGGATCAACATGGGGCATTGAAGACCAATGAACAAAGATCAGAGGAACAGTGGGAGAATAGCAAAAATTTCATCCATGATGAGAGCAAAAGATCATATTACCAAAAATGAGGAGGGGGGAAAAAACCCCAAGCAACCAAAGCAAACAAAAAACCAACAAAACCCAAAATGAATGTCAGAGAGACTATGACAATTGTATCAAGACATTGAGCGCTGTTATGACAGGAAGATTCAATAGTATGAAAATGACAAACTTACCAAGAGCAATATACATGTTCAATGCAATCTCAATAGAGATACAAAATTCATTTTTCAGGGAGATGGAAAAAAAAATTGTCAAGTTTATTTGGAAAGGCAAGAGACTCCAAATAAGCAAAACACTTCTGTGAAACAAAAAAGAAGTGGGAGGCATAGCATTCCCTGACCTCAAAACCTACTACACAGCAGTAGTAACCAAACAGCATGGTACTGGTACAATGAGAGGCACATCGACCAGTGGAACAGAATCAAGAACCAAGAAATAAATCAATTTATCAACTGGTATTTGACAAGGAAATAAACCCTATCAAATGGGGAAATGACAACCTATTCAACAAATGGTGCTAGCAAAACTGGACCGCTATCTGCAGAAATTTGAAACATGATCTACGTATCACACAATACACAAAAATCAACTCAAGTAAGATCAGAGACCTGAGAGTAAAACTCCAAACTCCCAAAAGTTCATAAGAGACAAACTGGGATCAAACTTAGAAGGGTTAACCTATGGTACAAAGAGACTGCCAGATACAGCCAGAAATGTGCAATTTGGAATCTAAAATGTAAAATAAAAGTGATAAAATTGGTAAAATTGATGAATGGAACTTTCTAAAAAATAAATCTCTGTGCTCATCAAAATTTTTTCAACAGGGTGAAAAAAAGGACTACGGTCTGTGAATAAACATTTAGCAATAGCATCTCAGATAATGGTCTCAACAAAAGTTTAGAGCATACTCTGGCCTCCAGATGAAATAGATGGATAACTCAATTACAAAACAGGCAAAAGACGGCCATGAAAAAATATGAAGAAATGCTCAAAATCTCTGGCATTAAGAGAGATGTAAATCAAAACTACAATTAGACATCATCTCGCCCCAGTAGAAATTACAAAGTTTAATATAGTAGCAAGTGATAAATATTGAAGAAGATGTGGAGAGGGGGAAACTCTCACACATTGTTGGTGGGATTTTAAAATGGTACAACTTGTCTGGAAGACAGTTTGGTATTTCCTCAAAAAGTTGAACATAGAAACTCCATATGACCTAGCTATTCCACTTCTAGGCATATACTCCAAGGAAATTAAAACTGAGACACAAATGGAGATCTGTATACCAGTGATGATGGCAGTGTTATTTGTCATCACAAGAGTGTGGAAACAGCTCAGATGTCCAACTACGATTGAATGGATTGAGAAATTGTGGTACATTCATGTAATGGAATACTATGCAACACTCAGAGATGATGACTTTGAAAAATATTGCATAGCTTAAGAGATGCTGGAGAGCATTATTCTGAGTGAACTAATGTAATCTTGTAAGGACAAATACAGCATAAGACCACTATTGTAAAAATAGACGGATAACTAATAAAACACAAAATAGAACTAAAGGAGGGGTGGGGGGGACAAAGGGCTGAGGATGGCAGGGGCAAAACCATAAAGTTGAACAGTTTGGTGGTTGGAGGGATGGGGGAAGAAAATGAGAAGGATTGGGTGAAAAGACAGGGTAATGATGGACAAGACCTAATGGTGTGTAATTTTATAAAACATAATACATGAGAATGACTGAATCAAACACAGTGTGAAAGAATAGTTTAACACAAACAAAATAAGTGTCAAAGTAAGAAAGTTGAACAGAAGATTTCAGAGGACAGCCAGAGAAGATAAAGCAAAATATTACAATGAAATGTGTAGAGAATAGAAGGCAGAAAATAAAAATGGAAGAAAGAAGTAGCTTGGTATTTCTGAAGCTGAATTAATTGAAAAACATATTCAAGCCTTGTATTGCAATATTGAGATGCTATAACCTTTTATTTTTAAAATTTTAATGGAAATTTTTAACAAAAATTTACAGAGAATTCTCCTCCCTCCCCAGTCACTTTGTTATGCATCTCTTATTCTGGACTGTTGTCATGCAAATAATATCCAATCATATATTGCTTTTAAACTATTCTTTCACTCATTTATTTTAATGCAGCGTACATTATTTATCTCCTCTTTCCTTATTTTCCTCCTCAACCCCCATGTCAGTCATGTTTTATAACATTGGTGCTATGCAGTATTAGTTCTTTTGTGACTGAGATATTTCACTCAGCATAATGTCCTCCAGGGTAACCCATTTTCTATAATAGTTTTTGAGTTCTTTGCTTTTCTGTGCTACATAGTATTCTATTGTGTGAATATACTATGGCTTCTCTATCAGTTCATTTGTTGACGGGCAATTGGGTTGTTTCCATCTCTTTGCTATTGTGAACAATGTAGCAATAAATATAGATGTGAAGATAGCATAGGATAAGGCAAGGTTCAGATCTGTTATTCATAGTTTCAATTGTAGCAACTTAATGGCACTTATCAACAATAACAAGAACCTTAATTTAGTTTAGTTTTCCAGTTTTATTTAAACAATATACATGAAAAAATTTGAAATAATTCTCAGGCCAGGCCAGAGGTGATGCTAAATAAAGCTTATTTACAAAGTAATTTAGATAAATTCACTGACACAATTATGAATAAAAGAGTGATAAAAATGAGAAGGATCCCAGTGAAAAGCCAAGGTAATAATAGGCAAGGTCCAATGGTGAGTAATTTTATAAATCATAATCCATGGGAATGACTTAATGAAACATAATAGGAATGAAGAATAGGGTGAACCACAATGTCTAAGAATTTTGTAAGTAAACTAATATATAAAACAAAAGTAGTAAAATATCCAACCAAAAAACAATGTATATTCACTTTATAAGTAAACCAGTAAAAAATAAAATTTTAACTTTAAAAAACAAAACAAAATGTAATGCTTTACTAAGCTACTTGAACACAACCTAAATGACATGAAATCTTATCATCTGGCATCAGTGTTTGCCAATATTTTGTAGTTTCTGCAGTTAATATGAAATTTAATGCTGAGTAAGAATAGTAACACCAGTAATAATTAACATTAATTTCTTGTGTGCACGGCAATATTCTACATTAATCTTATTGAGTAATTTAATAAATGTGCACCAGAAGGGCTTATGAATTCTCTGCCTGAAGGGAGAGCTCCGTTCCCATGTTTCATGGGGTTAAATGTTCCCAGTTAGTATTGTCATAAACAATTACTCTCAGATTTTTCTCTTAAAATTTATGAATTCTAGGAATTTCAGAATCTTGTCAAAAGATAAAATGGGAGGAAAGTCAAGGACAGAACACTATGAACCAATCATATCAATCTTTGTACATCCTGTAGAAACATCAGAGTTCCAAAGAGAATTAACTTTGTTTAGATACTATTGACAATATTCTCCAAATAAAAACACCTCAGGTGGATTTCTTCATTTTATAATTTATCACTAACAGATGAAACTAAGTGTGGTAATATACCATGTTTCTAATCTAAGTATTTCAATTTATGAATATTTTAATTTAATGATTATTTCATATTACATATATAAAATGGATGTAGGCAGCTTGAAGATAGCCTGGTCTGATATCTACTAACTTCGCAAAAAGAGTTAGTCCCATCAACAACATTCACAGTGCAAAATTAATTCCTGTTAAGAAGAAGACGTCGTCTCCCACACTCCTGCACCTACTTAGACTAATTCCAGCACCAATCTTACTGCTTTGCTGGATCCAAACTCCACTGCAATGACAACACAGACTTCACAGAACCATACTTACAGTTAAGGGATTGATTAGGGAAGTAAATAAGCTATAATTCAGGTTGCCAGAAGGATACAATCCTTAAATCAAGACTACTTCTCAAGTGTGGTCACAGGCCCTTGATCTTCGACTTCAAGACTTACATCAGTGTTACAAAGTTCCATTATTCCTTCCAGTTATGGTATCTTCCCTCAGTCTTCCAGCAATCTTGGGTGAAGGTCTCTGGATCTAGCTTTATGGATTAGCAGTCCCTGCCACCTCTGTCTCGTATTGATCTTTGGTTCTCTGATGAGGCTGTTCTTGCCCTGTAAAGAATCAGGACTGGCTGGTACAGAAATGTTTGACCCCTAAGGAGGCCTGATACATTCTCTGCTTAATCTTCTTTGCTGCTATTGATAGTCCTAAATTTCTACCACTGGACTTGCTCAATTTAAAGTAGGGGAATGGCAAAACTAGCTTATCTCCTTATGGATAGATTAACATACCCTATTTGCATGACCCTTCCCAGCTATGTGGCAAAATCAGTTTGAACAATTAACATTAATATCACAGTAGATAGGTCCCCTGAGGATCTTTTCCCCAAGTACACACATCTTTGACTTGTCTTGGCCACTTTGTATCAGGATTGGTATATATCTTCTGATGAACAAGTGTGTATGCTATAAGAATGTCAACAGCTGGTGTTTTGTTGTTGGTTTTTTGTTTTGGTTTTTTCTTTTCTTTTCTTTCAAAAGTAGAATCTAGACCTTCCTGACAAGTTACTGTGGTTACTGGATCTTCCAAACTTGATAGGCAGCCAAATGCTTAACTATTTGTACTACTCAGTAACTCTATTATATTTTTGTTGTTATGTGCTGTCAAGTCAGCACTGACTCATAGTGACTCTATGAACGATGGATTTGAACCCTGCCCTCTCCTGAACTGTCCTCATCATCTCTGATATTTGAGCCTATTGTTAGTCACAATATCAATCTATTCTGATGAAAGTCTTCCTCTTTTATATTAACATTCCACCTTTCCAACAATGATGAAGGACTGACCTGTCCTCACAACAGTTCCAAAGTATATTAGATAAAATTTCACCATCTTTGCTCAAGGAACACCACATTTATACTATCTCTTAGCCATATTTATTTATTCTTTTGGCAGACCATGAAATATTTCATTCTCTTCTCCAACACCACTGTTCAAAGGCATCAATTTTTCTTAGTCATTGTACAACTTTCATTTGTATAGAAAGTAATTGAACATGGCTTGGATCAGATGTGTTTTAATCTTTAAATTGATATCATTGCTCTTCAGCATTTGGAGATGTTCTTCACAGCAGAATTTTTCAAGTAAACCCTGCTCTTGTTATGTGCCATCAAGTCACCTGCAACTCTTAGCACCCTATGCACAATACTTCTGAACTCTGTCCTTTTCTGAACCAGTCACTCACTGTCTCTGATACATCTGCATCTATTAGTCAATGTATCAATCCATCTCACCCAGGGTCTTTCTCTTCTGCATTGTCCCTCTACTCTTTCAAGCATGATGTTCTTCTTAAAGGACTGGTCCTTCATGGCAACATGCCAAAAATATGTGAAATGAAGGTTCAAAATCCTTGCCTCCAGAGAGCAACTTGGTTTCGCCCTCTCTGGGCAGAGCTGTTTGTTCTCTTGGCAATCTATGGTATGTTTAATGCTCTTCTCTGGCATCACAACTCGAAGTCACCTTCTATCATCCATATTCATTGTCCAACTCTCTAATGTATGGCAAGTAATTGAGAAGACCATGGTCTGAATCAGGCTTCCGCTCGTCTCCAGACTAATACCTTTGCTCTTCGGCTTTCAAAAACTCTGTAAATACATTAAACCTTAGTCTTAAAATGTTTACACTCCCAAATATGCTGCAAACTTAGAACCAGCTAAGCCACTCCCAAATTGCTGAACTTCAGAATATAATGATTAATATTTCTTTTTTAACCTTTTTTTTTAAAATTTCTGTTTAGTTTAACTTTACTTTTGGGACAATCAGTTATAGCAATAGATTACAACTATCGGTTAATGACAAGAAGTTTATTTTTTTTTAAAGTACAACTCCAGCTTGGACCACTAATGCTGTATTATCCTTAAATTATCTCTACTCTTTGTCAAGTATAATATACCAGTTTGGTTACATTTGGAGGTGTTATAAAGAATAAAGCAGAATGTAAGTATGGTTGGCTGTATATCATCCTATTTGTGGAAGTCTAAACTAGAAATAACAATGGTAATAATAAATATATGAATGTGGGATGGGACACAGAATACTGTGAAGCAACTACTGAAGGTATACCTCAGAAGAATTCCATACTTAGAGTTGTTTACTAAATCAAAGATTGTCAATAGAGATAGAGGGTGAATTTTCATTCCTAAAGAACGTTTGGCAATGTCTGGAGACATTTTTACATTTTCTGTGTTCATAACTTGACAGGAACTTTTTGCTACTGAGATGTAGTTAATGGCTGACAGAAATACTTCCAAACATTTAGCAGTGCACAAGAGAATACCTATCACAAAAATTACTCATTTCTAAATGTCAATAGTGCTTAGGTTTCTCTAATCTAGAGAAAGTAGGTCCTTGATACAAAAAAGTAAGTGTCTGACTGGTCACTTGGTGTTTGTTTTTGTTTGTTTGTTTGTTTGTTTATTGTTTTACATAAGACAATGAAATTTATGATATCTATAATTTTCAAACAAATTCTACACATTTTCTTACTAATGCAAAATCACTGTTTTGGCTTCTTGCAGTGGGCATGTTTCTAGTTAGTGGAAGATATTTTTAGTTGTTTTGAAAATTATGCTTATGTAAGATGTATAAGTGAAATTTTAGGAAGATCTTCATCTTTAATATAATCAGATTCCCCTTCTTTACTAGCTTCTCTTCTGGCTTTCACTAGATAGTTCTTGAGATTCTTATTTTCAGCTCTTACAAGTGTTTCATTTTGATTCACGCTGTAGATGTTCAAAGGATGACATAAGCACCAACTAAAGTGTTAGGCAGTTTTGAACAATGACATTTAAAGAAGAAATATACTAGATAAGATAACTGAAGCCTCACAATTCTCTCATTAGGTATCTGGGGATACAGAACTGTAAAATATTATAGTGTTTAAGAAGTTAAAAGGGATAATCTATACATTCCCTGAAACGTTTTCATTTATCTGTGCTGCATACATGCTACAGATGTCTGCTTTAAAAGAGCTAACATATAATTACAGATGAAGCTGAAATGTTAAGTTTGAGAAGGACCTGGAGTCAGAGTTAGTTGATGGGATTTCAGCCGAAGCCTGAGTAGAACCCAACTGGCCTTTGATTAGCACATGTCTACTGTTGCTCCTCATGTCCCTAAAAATCTGAAAGTTTGTAAGTTATAGGACTTTTATAACATAAAGCTTTATGAGATAGATCTGAAGACATGAAAAAGAAAAGCATATGTGAAGAAAACCGTGTCTTTTTCCTTATTAAGTCCAATTGTTCTAACAAAGTTAAAGTTAGGATCAAAAAAAATCACCAACAATCTTCCTGTTGGAAAAAAAATTGCTTCAAAGGAAATGATATTTAAAAGAATTGAATAATTGAAATAACATTTAAAGGTGCTGATCATGACTTTTTTGGACATAATTGGCAACTGTATAGATCTCTAGGTGTGGCAGATCGTCACACCTAGAAGATACACAAAGGGAAAGGGCATCTGGCAACCAGACTTCTGCACAGGTTTGTTGATTTTACACAGCTATCAGGGCATGCCCAGGCTCCCTGCTCCACCCATTCCTTCACATGTTCTCAACTCCCTTTTAACTATGTTTCTTGCTTTCTCTCCTTCTTGTTCTTCTGGAAGAAAAAAAATCACTTACACAACTCTGTTGAAACAATCACTAAACAATTTAATTTTAAAATTAAACATTTTCTAAATAATCATTTCTTTCCATGCTGATTATAATGGATTGTTATGTTATTCTGCTTAACACTTAGCCTGACTTCATTTTATCATCCATAACATTGTTGAAGAGTTATGCATAAAAATAAAATTGAGACAACGTATTTATTGTCAAAGAATTTGAAGCTCAGTTATATGGGGAAAGCAAGACATTTATATAAATTTGATAAGTCACTTTTACAAAATGTCAATGTTATTGCAGTTCAAAGGAAGAAACAGTATTTGGAATCTATTTGGTACAGGAAAGAATATATATATATATTAGCCTTCATCTTTAAAAAAACAAAAAAAAAACTGGTAAGATTTTTCTACATGGAGGAAGGAAGAGTATAAGGTTGAGGAATCTGTGAAACAAGTAAAATCATTGGAAAAACTGAAAATAAAAATCTTGAATAAGCAAATTTAGGTAAAGGAAACATTTGAATAGTAGAGACATAATTATATTGTTAGTAAATTGGGGGGAAAAAAGTAGGGAAGATGTTAGATTGTAGTTTCCCAAAAACCATATCCATTGTCACCAAGTTGACTCCAAAGATTCTTGAAAAGAGGGTATCAATTTTTCTGTAGATGTTGCTTTTGTTAAGTATGTTTGAGTAGACTCTAACTTACAATAACTCTATGACCAATAGATCAAAACCTTGCTCTTCCTTACACCATCCTTATAATCTTACCCATTGTTACAGTCATTGTTGTCAGTCCATTTTATTGGGAATCTTTTCTTTCATTGACCAAGAATTTTTCCAAGTATAATATCCTTATCCAAGGACTGGCCTTTCCTCATAACACGGATAGAATATGTGTGATTAAATGTCACTCTTCTTGCCTCTAAGGAGTACGCTGACTCTACTTCTTCCAAGAGAAATTTGTTTTTTCTTTTGGATGCCTTGATATACTTAATATTGTTGTCCTATTGAGATATGATTACAGATTTTCCAACAAGGAGCAGATATGCCCAGTGCTGTTTGGACAGATGGTCCTGGGAAGTATATATAAAGTATACTTAAGGACAAGGACTGGAGTCAGAGGCACAACTGTCATAATTTGATTGTGTAACAGTAAGGGTTTACTAAGAGTAAGGGCAGTGGACTTTTATTGTACTTTATAAATTGGTTCCATGTTCTATAACATACTATGACAGGTTTGGAAGAAGGAGTGGCGTCCACTTCTTAACCAACGTGCCTCTGGAAACTCTATGAACTTTGATAAATGTCCATAGCTGTTGAGGAGATTCAGGCCTTTTGTTCCTAGGGTCGCTGTGAGTCATGCTTGACTCGAAGGCAATCAACAACAACAACAACAATATTATTATATTAGGTTAGTCATATTCTAAATCTCCACTAAATCAGATATTTTACTCCTCTTGTTCATATAGCTTGGGCTTCTAGCATATATAATGCTCAAAACTAAGTGCCTGTTAATAAGGAAAAAGTTATTGTTATAGTCACTTTGTGATGTCAATGGATTAGTTTGAAAATGATTTTTTTTAGCCATTGACTTTGACTTCGCCATATGGCAGGGTGGGATCATGAAATGAAGGTATAGTGACAATAAGCTACACTGTAATCCTGAAGGCACATGGCTCCAGGCTCGAGCTGCTTGTTGGGAAAAGGATGGACAATCTTCTCCTCTATGATTAACTGCCTCTGAAAACCTAGTTATGGAAATTTCTGACTCTATGGTACAAAACAACAGCAACAAAGTCTGTCCACAAGGGGATTGGCTGGTCTTACCATTTCATGGGGTTTAAATTGAACAGTTTGAGCTGTAGAAAGTTGAGGAATCTCAATACTAGCAAGCAAGAGGCATCAGAAAGTAATGTGCATGTCCTTTGGGGCTAGAGTTTCCTGCACCATCCATACCTGAATCTACACAATCATAGCCACAGCCTCAGCAGAGAACCAGAGACTAACATGAGCCAGAATTGACTTAGGACTACTGTCTCCAGGAGCCAGAGCAGGAGGGATTCACCCTCTGACTTTCTGGAAGATTGAAAGAAGACACCATTATTGTCAGAACTAAGGTAACTTTGAGTGTGGTCACAGATCCTCTGACCTTCAGTCTCAGAGTGTTCTGACGTAAATTCATGTTGAAGATAAAATTAAAACAAATACAAACATGATTGCTTCCCACCAAAATTTAAAGATCAACTCAAGAGTAAAAGTCTCTGAATATTGCACCAGAACACTGAGAGAGAAGCCAAAGCATAGGGAAGAAATAAAAAAGTTAAGGAGCTGAAAAGAATATTTCAAAGGGCAGATCAGGAAGACAAAACAAAGTATTATAATGAAATGTTCAAAGAGCTGGAGTCAGAAAATCAAAAGGGACAAACTTGCTCAGCAATTCCTAAACTTAAGGAATTCAATCTTTGACTTGCAATATGTAGGATATGATGTAGGAAGCATTACAAGAAGATGGAAGGAATATTCAGAGTCATTGTGCCAAAAAAAATTTGGCTGACACAGAATTTCATGAAACAACATAGGATCAAGAGGCAATAATGATGGAGGAAGTTTAAGCTGCTCTGAAGGAATTAGAAAAAAACCCAAAAATTAATGGAACACTAACTGACATATTTCAGCAAAGAGATGTTTCCCTGGATGTGCTCACCAGGTTGTACCAGGAAATCTGGAAGACAACCACATGGTCAACTGACTGGAAGAGATCCCTATTTATTCCCATTCCAAAAAAAAAGATGACCCAACAGAGTGTGGCAATTATCGAACAACATAATTGACATCATATGCAAACAAAACCCTGCTGAAAATTATGAAAAAAAAATGACTGGATATACCTAAAATATAAGCTGGGTCTAGAAGAGGACATGGCAAAAGAGACATTTTCATCACTATAATATCAATCATGACTGAAAGCAAAAAAAATACCAGAGGAATGTCTATCTGTGTTTCGTTGAATATGCGAAGGCATTGTTGTGGATCACAACAAGTCATGGCTAACTTTGAGGAGAATTGAATTCCAGAACACTTGATTGCATTTGTGCAAAACCTATACTCAACCTATACTCAGGCCAGGAAGCAGTTCTCCAAAAAGAGCAAGGACGCACTGTATGGTTCAAAATCAGGGAAAGTTTGTCAGGAATATGCCCTCTCTCCGTAACTTTTTAATATACATGTAGAACAAATCATTAGGGAGGCTGGGCTGTATGAGGATGAATGTGGTATCAGGATTGGAGGAAAACTCCTCAAGAACCTGTAATATGCAAATGACACAATCTTGCTTGTGTAAACTGAGGAGAACCGGAAGTGCTTGCTGCAGAAGGTTAAGGATTGTCTTCAATATGGATTGAAGCTCAGCATCAAGAAGACAAAGATAATCACATTTGGGTCAATTGACAGCACCATGATAGATAGAGAAGAGATTGAGGCTGCTAACAATTATGGTTTGCTTGGCTCCACAATCAACAGTCTTGGCACCAGCACTCAGGAAATCAAAAGATAAATTACAAAGGGAACATTTGTTGCCAGGGACCTTACCAAAGTACTGAGACACAATAATGTCAGTCTAGAGACTAAGGTGTGCTTTTCCCAGGTCATGGTCTTCACAATTACTTACTATGCATCAGATAGCTAGATAATGACTACAGATGACAGAAGAAGAATTGATGCCTTTCAGTTTTGGTACTAGAAAAAAGTATTGAACGTTTCATAGATCACCAAGAGAACAAACAGGTCTGTCTTGGAGTGGGTGAAACCAAGTTTGCTCTTAGAAGCAAGGATTTTGAAACTCTGTCTCACACACATTTGGCTTGTGGCTGGAGTGACCAGTCCTAGGAGAAGGACATCATGCTTGTAAGGGTGAAGGGATAGCACAGGAGAGGAAGACCTAAGATAAGATGGATCGACACAGTAACTGGGATAATGACGATACGTGTGTTGGAATCAGTGCGACTGGTTCAGGATAGTTCAGGCTTCAAAGCTGTTTGACATTGGGTCAATATGAGTCACAAGTGACTCCATGGTACATAACAACAACAACCATATGGTTGTTAAGTGCAGTTGAGTTGTAGGCGACTCATAGTGACCCTATGAATGAAAGTCCTCAACACTGTGTGACTCTCATCCTTTTTCCAGGTTCATAGGGTTTCCAGAGGCAAGCTATTATGGAAGTGGATGCCACTCCTGCTTCCAAGCTTTTTTAAACTAGGGAGCACCACCAACCACTGTCTGCCATGGATAACTATTAACACATTTGACACATCAGTGTCACATTGTTTAGCTTCACAGCAACCACAAGCTACCTCAGGTGAACACAGGAGGGCTATACCACCTAGAAGGATGTTTGAACAAAAACAATGAAAAACATGCCTGAGGGTTGTCTATTTAAAGTCACCCACCTTTGGCTTGGTAGCATCACTTTCTCTCCACTAAGCCAACTGATCTCTCTCTATGTTGGTGTTATTGTTGTTCAGTGTGGTCAAGTTGTAGGCAACAACAATAGTTTGCATTTTATTAACTATGAAAGGGCACTAGATAGTGTGAATCACAAATAGTTATAGATATAAAAAATGAATGGGAATTCTAGAACCCGTAATTGTTTTTATAAGAAATATGTACATAGACTAAGCAGCTTATAATTAGGGAAAGTCCATCAGAGTTGTTCCTTTCATCAGACACACTCAATCTCTATATTGAACAAGTATTCTGAGAAGCTGAATGATAAAAAAAATAGTGTGGCATCAGAATTGAAAGAAGACTAAAAACCATTTACAACATGCAGATTATACCACTTTCATGCTGAATGCAAAGATGATTTGAAAGACTTATTTATGAAGATCAGACTACACTCTTTAGTGTAACACTATATCTCACCATAAAGGAAACAGAAATCTTTACAATGGGACCAATATACAACATAAAATGGTCAATAGAGAAAATATTGAACTTTTCAAATATTTCCTTTATGTGGATCCACAATCAACACTGATGGAAGCAGAAGTAAAGGAATTAAAAAAGGCATGATTTTTGGCAAATTTGCTGAAAAATATTTCTCTAATTTGTTAAAAAAAACTTTTAGGACTAAGGTGCTTCTCACCAAATTTATGGTATTTTCATTTTTCTCATATGTATGCTAAAGATGGATAATGAATAAGGAAACAAAAAAAAGTATTAATCAGTTTAAATTATGTTTGCAAAGAATATTGTATAGACTTTTTATGAGGAAATTGACGCTGGGTTTCAAGAAATATAGAAAATAGTCTCAAAATTGGTGAAGCACTGTGTAATTTTTTTCTAATTTTATATGTAGGGTCTGAATAAGTCAGAACTAATGTATCCAAACTGAACAATAACATCTTCACATGCCTTTGATTAATTAAAGGAACTAGGTCATTTGTTCTGTAGATGTCCTACATTCAAAAATTGACTGTTTCCTTAGGTATTATTTATTCTTTCATGTCCCATCTTTCCTGGAAAC
>NW_006399809.1:2465552-2466329 GCF_000299155.1 Elephantulus edwardii | reverse complement strand
ATTTTCTGACTCCAACTCCTTTCACATTTCATTGTAATATTTTACTTTGTCCTTCCATGCTGCCTTTTATGATCCAGAAAGCAATAAAAGAAGATGGAAAGAGTGTATAAAGTTACTGTACTGAAAGGAGAGTTTAATGATACCATGTATGATCAAGAGTTTGTAGAGATGAAGGAAAAATCACAATCTTCCCTGAAGGAACTGACAAATACAAGGCACAGGAATTGATGACATATCAATTGACAGATTTCAACAGACATTGCCCTGGATGTGTTCACCAAGGTGTGTGAAGAAATCTGGGGGCAACTACCTAGCCAACTGAGTGGAAAAATGCATATTTGTTCCTATTCCAAAAAAGGTGACATGACAGAGTGTGGGAATTATCAAACAATGTAATAACTTTAATATAACATGTAATCAAGGTCCTGTGAAAATGATCTCAAAATGCCTGGAACACCATATCAACAGAGAACTGCCAAATGTGCAGAATGGGTTTTGAAGAGGCCTAGTACTAGGGATATTATAGCTAGTGTTAGATGCATCTTGGCTGAAATAAGAGATACCAGAAGAATTTTGAGTGTTTCATTAACTACACAGAGGCATTTGACTATGTAGATTACAACAAACTGTGGCTAACTCTTAGAAAAATGGGAATCCCAGAACACTTGATTGTGTTCTTGGACCAGGAGGCAGTTTTCAGAAGAAAGGAAACACCGCATGGTTCGAAATCAGGAAAGGTGTATGCAAGGGGTGTATCCTATCTTCATACCTTTTCAA
>NW_006399809.1:2459501-2464237 GCF_000299155.1 Elephantulus edwardii | reverse complement strand
TAATTTGTCAGGAACTTTTATGATACACCTGATCTATGCCATTCTATTTTCAGTTGATCAGTACATGTGTCAGTCTGATTCCTTTTACAATTTATCTGCTGAGGTTCATCTATAAAGTCACTGTTTGATTTAAAAAAAAATGTGAAAAAGCAAGAGGCCATGGGCCATGGGAGGACATAAGTAACTGAGCTCTATTAACTGGACAAAAGAGAACTGCCCCCAATAACAGCATGAATAGTATAAAGACCATTCCCATGAGGTCAGACACGTCCTCCACTCTTCCATATCTCTTTCTACTCATCTTGACATCAATCTTTCTGATTTAGTGAGTCCAAAATCAAACGTGATAGCTCATAGATCACAGAGAATCATATTGGGGACGTCAAAAGGTTATCATACAGTTTAACAAAAAAATACAATTAAGAGAGTTCCTGAAATGTGCACACAGACAACTCGACCTCAATCATCTCGGCTCTAAATATTCTCTCATTCTCAGTTCTGCCGATATTGACTCTCCTCCATAATTGTTTAACAAAATTTTCAGTCCTACCCATATAGACTTCCTCCTCCCTGTATCCCTCAAAGTCTCATCTCAGTTCAATTCCCCAGTTCAGCCATGGCTGCTGTGTTTCCTGAATTTTCCTGCCACATCTCCATTGGGATGAGGAAGGTCTCTTTCTTCTTCTTTGGCTGGGGATGATTCCTTCTCTGCTGGTAGAGTTATTAAATTTACTGATGAGACTAATGAGTCATCTTTTAGATTGTTGACACTAACCTTGTGGAATATTAAATAGACAAAACCTTTGTGGATAAGTCATCATTCCTCATTCACATAGTACTGCCCAATTGGATAGTCAGTCATCCATGCTATAAAAGCCATACTAAAGAAAAACTCCATTAAAGGTATTTGCAATGAATAAATCATTGGCATACAAAATTTCATCATTCCATTTCTGGCCTCATTTCTGTTACCAAGTCCATACTTTCCAATTATCATTCCATTTTCATTGTTTCCAACTTTTGCATTCCAGTAAATAATTATTATTAGGGTATCTTGATTGCATGTTTGGTCAATTTCAGACTGCAAAATATAATTTAGTGGTAAGAATTGTGCTGAGGACCTGAAGGCACATAGTTCAAATCCACCAGCATCTCCATGAGATAAAGATAGGCAATCTCCTCCTGTGAAATTTGTTGTTGTTCTTATGTGCCATCAAGTCGACTACAATTCACAGTAGCCCTAAGCACAATAGCTCTGAATCCTGATATATACTAAACTAATGATATCACTGTCTCTGACACACTTAACCTCATTACTCTAGTTATTGTGCCTATCCTCTCCTGGATCTTCTACTCTTGTGCTGTCTCTCAACCTTTCCAAGCATCATATTCTTCTCAAAGAATTGGTCCCTTCTGGAAATATATCCAAAATATTTAATACAGAGTCTCAGCATCCTTGCCTCCAGGGAACATCTTGGTTTCATCCTTTCCAAGACAGACATATTTGTTCTTTTGGCAGTCCATGATAAGTTCAATACTCTTGTCCAGCACCACAACTCAAAGGCAGCAATTCTTCATCTATCATCTTTGGTCATTGTCCAGCTTTTTGATGCATGGCAAGTAAATACTAAGAGCATTTCTTAGATCAGGCACACCTTTGTTTCTATATGACATTGATAATGCTTAAAAGCCCATTGGTGGGTCAACTGATTAGGTTCCCACTTGACAGTACATAACAATAATGACGTATTTTACTGCAAAAATAAAGCAATTCATATCCTTGAAAGAACCAACAATTTTTTTCTTCCTACTTCAGATAACTGTCCTGGCACCTAGTAATGGGAAGAATCTATAAAACTTTCTCAGTCTCCAAGTAATTCTATTTCCTGAAAATTAACTAGCAGAAAAAATCTGCACAGTGTCAATATTGCACATAAAAAGGGATACTATGATCATGTTTTATAATTCCATTCTCATTTTCTTGTAACCTTTGTGTAAAAGGAAAAAAAAAAATCAGATTTTCCAGTATAGGAAAGGTTTGTATCCACATTTCCTGATATTTGATTGCTTTCACCGGGATAAATCTCATTTCAAGGTAATTTATGCAGAAAAGCGCAGAAAAAGCCCATCGGAAACTTTCTCAAGTCAGTAGTTGCAGACTATTACTTGATTTATCCTCTCTTCTGTTGCTGGTATAAGCAGAGAAAGGAAGTAGGAACTTTCAACAAACTGTTTATCGCACTGTCAACAGTAACAATTTGACATGCATGACTGAAAATTATTTTTTAGGTTTCCACATTCATCTGTGTTTCCTCTACCCATTGGGTCTAAGCATGTTTGTCAAGTCTCATAATCTTCTGATGTTGTTGTTAAGTGTCACTGAGTTGAGCATGACCCATAGCAACCCTATGAACAAAAGACTTGAACCCTGTTCTATAATTATCATCATTTCTCTAAGTTCATAGTTTACAGAGTTATGTTGTTTAGGAAGTGATGCCACTCCTGCTTCCAAGCCTGTCTTAATCTGGGAGAGTCAACAAACACTGTGCAAGATGGGTAACCATTATGGCATTGAACACACCAGTAGCACAATGTTCACAGCACGACAGAAATGCCAAGTTAACTCAACACAGCAGATGAATAGACCAGTGCTATGCCACTTAGAAGACAGCATTGGTCTGTCTATACCACTTAGAAGAATGATCATCCCATAAACTCCAGGCCCGAGGGTCCAATCCGAATTTAAATACAATGGTCTGCCCATCATGTCCTGATTTACTGTAAACAAGATGTCTTCAGTCCACAGTTCTTAGTCTTCTGAGGAGAGAACAAATTATTTTAGGTACCTCCCCTTAGGACTACACTTCTTCCAATTATGTGCCACTCCTTTCCATTGTCTCTGTTCTCTGTGGTGTTAGATATTAAAAAAAAAAAAAAAAGCTAGAGAGAAATAAAGGAACTGGTTTCAAGAAATGAACAGGCCTTTACTGCATGGTCTGAGAGGAACGCCAAATGACCTGGCTGCATGGCATGCAGACAGGATCAAAATAGTGTGCAGGCAGTTTGGGGAGTTTCCTTTTTGTAGGGGTCATGGGGAGGACTAAGATGGCACTTCTCAGAATTTGGCCTGTTAATTAAGTTTTAGCAAGTTTTAATCAAGCCCAGACTCTTATCAGGATCCTTGTCTGGTCTGGTCTTTGATATGAAGAGCTTAGGTGTTATCAAGTTTCTAAGGAAGTGATCAAGCTTGGGGGTGGTGGGGCAACTGCCATATTCTTTCGTCATATGGTTGTCATTGTAATGATACTGGCAAATGCCACTCAATGTGATTCAATCCTAACATGTTCAAGTTTGGCCGGTGCTGGGTACTTGGTGGGAAAAAGACTTTCGTTATGCATTATATTCCTTTTCCTTCATTTGTTGTATTTTAATTGAAAGTTCACAGTGCAAATTCATTCTTCATTAAACATTTTATTTCACAACATGGCTTATAATCAATTTAACATAACAACAATCTTTCTTTTCCTCTCTTAGTGGTTCCCTATTCGTATTTATCCTTTGTTCCCACCCTTTTTGTCATTTGAGCTTTGTTTTGGGGCAAATGCTGCCATTTTGGTTTAATATGATTGAGTGTACTGAGAAATGCATTTCTCCTTTTGCTATTATTCCCTTTATGAGTCTATATATTGTTTGGATGAAATTTAGTCCCAAGAGACATATGCAGTTCCACATTTGAAGTGTATCTAAAAGCCACAGTCTGGGGGTTGAAGATAGAAATTCCGCTAGTCTTTTTCAGACAAAAAATATCAAATTTTCACACTTTTAAACTTTGTTCTTTTTATTCCCCCTCAATCCTAGTCCAAGAAAGGTTATTATTTTTATTTTTTTAAGTGAATTCTTTTTCTTGGATTTTCCACACAGAAGTCCAAGTGTCCTACTTAGAATGCAAAATGGCTACAGCAAATTAGAACAGAAGAAACATGACAATCACTACTTTCTTAGTAGAAATGGACTTAGGAGTGACAACTACAGTAGAGAAAAAAGGGGAAACATCTGTTCTAAGAATGGGTTCTGAGTTAAGAAATTTATGAGAAAAAAAAAAAAGGTGAGAAGTAGCTAGGGAGAGGAGACATAAAATAGAACTGATCTTTTTGTAAAAAAATATTCATTTGCATACAATAATTTGTTTCTATTGTGTTTCATTAATGTACAGTATGTATTGTGTAATTTTTCAATTGCATTGTGTTTCACACAATTATTCATCTACATTGTATTTTCTTTAATTAATTACTGTTGATTGATATCTATTGTTACATCATCATTTTGAGTCTCAATTAAATCTTTTCTATTCCTTCAGTCCCCTCCTTTTAAGGATGCTTTGTTGTTGTTGCTGTTGTTGTTATGTGCCGTCAAATCACTTGCGACTCACAGTGACCCTATGTACAACAGCCCTAAACTCTGCTCTGTCCTGTGCCAGTCACACTGTTTCTGACACACCCAGTCACAGAATCAATCAACCTCATAGAGGGCCTTCCCCTCCTGTGCTGTCCCTCCCCGCTACCAAACATGATGTCCCTCTCCAAGGACTGGTCCTTCCTTACAACATGTCCAAGGTATGTTAGACGGAGCCTCAGAATCCTCGCCTCCAAGGAGCTGCCCTGTTTAACCTTCTCCAGGATGAATCTGCTTGTTTTCCTAGCAGTCCATGGTAGCCTCAATACTCTTCTCCAGCACCA
>NW_006399809.1:2441948-2457044 GCF_000299155.1 Elephantulus edwardii | reverse complement strand
TCATAGAGGGTCTTCCCCTCCTGCGCTGTCCCTCCACCCTCCCAAGCATGATGTCTCTAGTGATTCTTATAGTTTGGGAAATTATCTCTTGGTCTCTGATTTGCCTTAGTTAATTTTTTTATATGGTTTGAAATGTGGATTCTGTTTTGTTGTTTTTTGGGTGGTTTTGTTTTGCTTTATCTGCAGGTAGATGTCCCATCTTATCAGGAGCATTTGTTGAAAAGGTTATCATTTCTTCATTTAAATGGGCTATTTCCTCTGTTCTTGATTTTATTCCATTGGCATTTGAATCTGTAACTGTACCAAAACCGTTTTGTTTTGGTTACTACAGCTGTATAGTAGATTTTAAGATCAGCATGTGCTATACCTACGACATTTTCCCCTTTGTTAATTTGAACTCTTTTCTTCCTTTAAGCCAATCTTCTACCTGACATAGTAGCTAAGAGCAAAATCTTTGTATTAGACACACTTGGATGAAAATTTCACCTCTGAAACTCTTAAAATGCTTACTTTGGTTAGATTTCTCCTCAATAATTCCTGACTACAGAGTTTCCTAGTGAAAGAACTCTGATCAAGTTTATTGATTGTAGATACTGAGAGGAGGATATCAATCCTTACTACATTTATCATGATATTGCTTACCAGTCTAATGGAGAGTATTTTTGTTTCCTTGACTTCAATTAAACCTGTTTTGGAGATTGCAGTATTTAACCTTCTGTACTTCAAGTCCTCCTCATTTTCAGCAAGCTAGCTTATGCTATCCTCGTAATGAAGGTTATTTATGAGTCTTTTTTCCAATTTTTATATCACATTCTTCTTCATATATTCCAGCTAATTTGTTCAGTATACAGATTATATAGGTATGGAGAAAGGTTATGACCCTGATATACACTTTTCCTAATTTTGAGCTGTACAGTGTTCCTTTATTTTGCACAATAGACTTTTTTCTAGGTATAGGTTTTGGACAAACACAATTAAGTGTTCTGGAATTCCTATTCTTCTCAATGTTAGTCATAATTTGTTATGAACTATATGGTCAAATGTCTTTGCATAGTCAATAAAGCACAAATAAATATTCTTCTGGTATTCTTTGGTTTCAACCATTATCCTTCTTTCATCAGCAATGATATCCCTAGTGCCATGACTTCTTTTAAATCTGTAAAAGCAGAGACACTAAGCCACAGGAAGATAGTCCTGAAGCAGAAGCTCAGAGACAAGGACCTTCCTCTAAAATTACCGAAGAGTAAAAGACTTCTCTTAGAGCTGGTGCCTGGGACTCAGACATGAAGCCTCCTAAGCTGTGAGACTTATCTGACTGTTGTATTGGGAAATTGATCTACTTATTGCGTATTACTTTATAGCTTAGATACCTGTATTATTGCTTGTTTATCGTTATTCTAATAGTACAGCACTTGTCTATAAGTTTACTGTATTTGTGGGTTACTGTGATGTAATAATGAAAGCTATGTCATTGATGTGTCAATGGTAGACAGGTTTTAGTGGAGCTCCCAGATTAAGAAAGACTAGGAAACAGAATTGGTTATTCACTTCTGAACTAACAGGGCTCTGGAAACTCTATGAAAAGTAGAGGAATAATAATAATAATAAAAATAATAATAATAATAAAATTATTATATTTTATATGTTATATATTATAATTAATATAATTTCCTCTTCTCCTTTTTCTTCTTCTTCTTCTTCTCCTTTTTCTTCTTCTTCTTCTTCTTATTATTATTACTGGTAAAGCCCAGACTGGAAGTCACTCAAAATGAGGATAAACAGCTGAAAAATCTTTTAATAATTGGAACATGGAACATACAGAATATGAGTGTTGGGAAACTAGAAGTTGTGAGAAATGGATAACATGAACATCAATCTTTTAGGCATAAATGAGATGAGTTGAATTGGTTTTGACCACTTTGAATCAAACAATTACTTTGTATCCTAAGCTGGAAATAAAAAACCGGGAAGAATGTTGTTGCATTTCTAGTTAAAAACACAATTTCAAAATCTATCCTAAAGTACAATATTGTGAGTGATAGGATATTATCCATATGCGTATAAGGACAACCTGCTAATATGACTGTTGTCAAACATAAGAACCAACAGTTAAAGCCAACGAGGAGGAAATTGGAGAATTTTTTTTCAAATTTTACACTCTAAAATTGACTAAACATGCAATCAAAATATTCTTCCTAGGGGAGTTCTATTCTGAACCTATGACATAATTGCAAGTTGAATTTGAGTTTATAGGAACCAAAACCAGTTTCAATAATGATGGCAGGATTTGTGATGGTGGCATTAATGGGGATGAAGATGTAGTGATTTATGGTGTGGGTTGCACTAGTTGTAGTTGTTATGATAGCAAAGATAGTGATGGTTGTGGTGACCAGGGGGTGAAAATGTTATTGATGGAAGTGATGATAGAAGTAATAGTGGCAATGTTGATAGAGGTATTGCTATGAAGGGAGGAATGTTGCAATAATGGTAATACAAGTGGAATATCTAGCTGTAACACGTGCTATTCTAGTTTTTGCGCTATTTGATTCCATGTTCTTCCAGGGGTTCCACAGAAGATGTGCTAGCTTAAATCTACTTGCCTCATCTCTCTACTGCTTCTAAGTACATTTCCCCAATATTTCTGTTGTTCTTAATAGAACCAGATTTAAAAATGGAAAAATTTGAGTCTATGTTTCTGACACCTGCCTTACCTGAGCTCCTCAGAGACCTGGCAGTGATGATTTCCTAAGAACCCTGGTTAGAGACAAGCCTTTGAGTCTTCCTCTTTAGGGACATCTGCTCCCTTTCCTGGATCCCCAGCCAGACAGGCCAGGTGTTGAAGCAAGAAACACTGGTTTTCCATGCCATCAGACTGAGCTCAGATCCAACCTCAGTTCTCAAAGGGAAAGGTACCATTTCCTTTCACCAATCCCCTAGAGTCAACTTCCATCCTGTGATTGGGCCTTTCCCAGAGTGATTCATCTACCCAGTGTTTGGCCTTGTGTTGACCCCTGACGTCTTCCTGAGATGGGGTGAGACCTGCTGGGAAGAAAAGCAATCATTATATCATCCCTGAGCTGAGGCCACATAAACACTTCCCTTCTTTAACGAATGGGCTCCAAAGGGCAGACTGACTTGTCTTGGTGTGGCCTTCCGAGGCCAAGGGTGTGGATGAGAATTTACATGATTTGATGTTGGGAACATTTAGATATCAATTTTCCAACTTTTTCTCATTATATCATTCTGTTAATGTTGTTATAGAAGGACCATCACCTTCTTTTCCCCTTTTTAAAAGACCTTTACAGAAGCAGAAGAAGAAAACATCCTGTTAACAGTTCATGGCCTAAAAATGTCAGTGTTTCACATTGTATAAAGTCCTAGGATATACGAAGAATAATTTGTACCTTCAAAGATCATAAGACATACAAACATGCTTGCAAATGAGGTAAAGTAATACAGTAACTATGACAAAGTATAATTTGTTAAATACCATCAGGATAAGTATGACTCATAGCAACCACATAAACAGCAGATCTGAACCCTATCCTGTGCAAATCTCACAATCTGACACACTCAAGATCATTTCTGCAGTCATTATGTCAGTGCACTTGGTTAAGGGTCTTCCTCTCCTTTGCTGTCTCTACACCTTTCAAAGCATAATGTCCTTTTCCAAGGAATAACTTTTCTTAGCAACATGTCAAAATGTGTGATATGAAGCTTCACGATCCTTGCTCCCGAGGGCCAAATTAAGGAAATATGTGTCAGAGTTGTGTTTTCCTTTTCCCATACCTATTCAATCTGTATGCTGAATAACTTATTCAAGAAATGGGGTTCTATGAAGAAGAATTTGGCATCAGGATTAGAAGAAAAATCATCAATAACCTTCGTTATGCAGATGATAAGTGTATCTGAAAAATAAGAGTGTGAATTTTGACTCTGAATATATGACTGTGTTTTTTAAACTTCATTGCTTTCTCATAGGTGAATTGAGCATAGTGGATGTGTCTCTATTAGTAAGAGATGAGTCATGAGTTTGGGAGTCCAGAAGAGAGGATGCTAGATGAGAGAATCTTGTTGGAAGGAATTCCTGGATTTGGAGTATTGACCAAAGAACACTATCTGAGTAGTGACTGAGGAAATGTCTGGGATAGAGAACTAGCACAGAGCTGTGAAAGCTTACTTAGTCAGGTAAATGATTTGGTGGATAAGAATTCAAAGTGGGTGGGGACACTGATAAATGAAACTTGAGTTAAGTTAGAATTTGACCAGGAGACTTGAATAACATACTAAAAAACATTTTTTTTTTCAGAGCAGAGAGAGATGCCTTCATAGAATCCCTCTGGTTTGTCAATTCCCAGGTTTAGGTATCAAAAGACAAAAAAATTAATAAATACCTGTATTATGTGTAGTGATCAGCTCAGCAAATGCCTTTAGACATGTTTCTATCATGTGGTATTTAACCTCATTCCTGTCACCAGGACTATGCCTCCCAACTCTCAGTCCTTCTTTTTTGTTTCCCACTTTGGCATTCTAGTCACCAATTATTATTAATGCATCTTGATTGCATGGGCCATCAATTTCAGAGTGCAAACATTTGTGCATTTGTGGAAACTTTCAATTTCTTTACCTTCGTCTTTCATGATTTGTGCATATATTTGAATACTGTTACTATTAAAAGGATTTCCTTATATGTATATAGATCACACACAACACCGCTCTTTAGGGGAGATCTTGAAATGCTCTTTGTGATGATATAATTTCAAGCATAGTAGGTCAAGTGATTGATTAAAAAAGTCAATATCAGTCCATATCAGCTTGTGCCTATGATATAAATCTTGACACATTTCATTTTTTATAACTTACAATTTTTCTGGATTCATATTTATAACTTTGTGCTTCATCTGTCAGTTTGCTGTACTATAATGATTTTTGCGTGACTGTGATGTTCAGTTATACCAGTGGTATTTCAAATATAAGCAAGGTCACTCATGGAGATTAATGCACTTTCTAAACTAAGACAGATTATGAAACTGAACTATCCACTTCTGAAATAACCAGTTTTCTAAAACTCTTTGAACAGTGGAAGAACATGGTTGTATATAGTGCTGGAAGAGGAGCCCTTCAGGTTGGAAGGCATTTAAATGTGACTGTGAGAGTTGTCTCCTCAAAGTAGAGTCATGCATAATGACGCAATAGGGATAAAGCTTTCACCCTATGAAAAACCTTCATTTGCTAAGGTGGGAAGAGTAAAAATGAAGAGAAATAGTTATAAAAACGTAATTCCTATTAACTCCAAAATTTGAAGTCTAAGAGGAGGAAGTGGAGTCAGCAAAGACAGGGAAGAGACACAAGAGTGCAAATGAATAAACAGAATGTTGCAACCTGAGCATGGATAATGAAGAGTGTTTTCAAGCAAGGGTTGTTGTTGTTAATTGCCTTTAGTCTAGCACAACTGATAGCGACCCTATGAACAAAAATTTGAAGTCTAAGAGAAGGAAGTGGAGTCAGCAAAGACAAAGAAGACACATAAGAGTGCAAACAGAATGTTGCAATCTTAGCATGGATAAAGGAGCATGTTTTCAAGCAAGGGTAGAAACAGAAATATCAAGAGCTGGTAGATGCTCCTCTTGGCAGACATCTTAGTAGTCATCTTTGTAGTATCTCACTTGATCACTGAAATAGTGAAAATAAAAAAGAATAATAAAATAAATCAGTTGGTAAATTACTACCTAAAATGGGAGGCACTGGAGAGCATTATGCTAAGTGAACTAACTCAGTCTCATAAAGATAAATACTGTATAAGACCATTATTGTAGAACAAGCATAAAGGTCCAAGGGGAGATTAATCATAGGGTTATAGAATTTGATGTGTAGGGGGGGGTGGGTAAAGGAAAGGTGAAAGACCTGATGTGAAAACACTGCATATGAACTTTGTAAGTAAACCAGTATAAAACAAACAAACAAAAAAATCAGTTGATGTCAAATTGGTTCCAAGTGTGGTGATCCTGTGTGTGTCTATTCTTCACAGCATTTTCAGTGGCTGAATATTTAGAAGGAGACTGTCAGGTCTTTCTTCTAAGGTATCTCTGGATGAGCTTGAACCTGCAACCTTTTGTTTAACAGATGAACAGGATAACTATTTACATCATCCGCTCTGAAAGAATAGAGCTGAGGTTTAAAACGATCGGCCTGCGTGTAAGGAGGTACATCCTAAGACTTCTAGAATTGAGCACCCTTTCTGTAAATATAGTTTGTTCTGCCACCTCCTCCTTCCTCCTTGCCCTCCGCACTAGTGTAAGGTGCTCTGGGAATTAGGATACTGTTCTAATTTAAAAAAATAGAGATATCACTAATATTAGTGATTTATTTAGGGTAAAATAGTAAAGATAGATTTATTAGAAACTTACATCCCCAAAGGGATGGACTTTAGTCATTGAAAAGAAATAAAGAGGAGAAAGGCCTCTTGTTAGTGAGGTCAAACTCTATTTAAAGTCTCATTGTCTGAGGGGCCCTTTCCTCTGGACTTTGGGCCAATGAGACTATACCATAGAGAGTTGAAAGTATTTGCTATATTTTTGAAGAACCCAATGAATTTGATTTATTTAAGATGTGATGATGAATTCAAATCCTAGCCTGATGCTTTAAAACACATTTATAGGTTTCTGGTGGTAGTGTCCCAGAATATCTGAGACCAAGAGGATTTGGGATATGAAATTCAGGATCATCTAAGCAAGGAGTTCAGGGACTGGTCATGTGTACTTACTTATTTTTTTATTTAAGTCATTCCTCAGTAAGTAGGATTTATGGCAAGCCACAGACTTTAATCATTGTCTAACAAGAAGGAATTCTGAGCTGCACCCATGTTATTCCACACTGATGAGAGTATTGGAAGGACCTATATGTAGCTCAGGGTGGTACCATCCCCTTGTCTTTTTAAAAAATCTGTGACTGCTGCTCAGTTTGGGGCATTCTGTGCTCTCCTCCCTGAGCTGTCAGAGTCAGTTAGGCTGAGACAAACAGCCTGTGGCCTGATGCTGCGTGATTGTGCTTTATTTGACTGATTTTACTTTGGCACCAAGAAGACAGGAAAATACAAACAGGCTTGACTGTGATGGATAGAGTAGAGGGATCCAGGAGTTACGCTGGGCTTCATGGAAAGAGGATGGCTATGCAGGGAGCAGGGTTCCAGCTGTGGAAGCCCAGGCTCTGGTAGGCAGACTGACGATTCAGCCAGTCACTTTTGCTCTATAGTCACATCTGAGAATGGTAGAACATCAGTCTATGGCTTCTAGCTGTACTGAACAGTTTGGTAACATATGGCCTAATATTCTCCCTGGGAAATAACTAGTTTCAAACTTTGAGCAAAGTGCACAAGATGACACCACCACCTTAATTGAGAGCAGCGTGTTCCACCAAAACTCTAAACTTTATAGTGGGCCTGGAAAGTTCAGGACTCATCTCTGAGTTTCCAAATTCCACCAAGAGTGCTTCCCAAAAACTCTGTTCCTACGTGACCACATGCCTTAGATGTCTTCAAAAGAAGTCTTGGAGCTCATGTTCAGTCTTTTACGCCCTGCCAAACTGTCTTAGTAATCTGAGAGAAGATTCTTGTCCTCACAGAATATGACCATTTATGAGAGTATATTTATTTAATTTCCCTATTACCAGCCTCTTTGGATTGAATTGTTTCATCTAAAATATGCATTTCCATCCTAATCTTTCTATCTGTGGATGTGTTCTTAGTGGAAAAAAATGGGACTTTTTATTTTTCCAAATATTGAAGTTATTATAAAGTGTGTTCTAAACCTAGTACCTTCTGAGTTATAAGAGTGATTTTTTTTTCAGCAACAGATCCATGCATGTACTGAGGATGAGAAATGCACAATCACCAAGAACCGAAGAAGCTTCAGATCTACTAAGAAAGAAAAAATCGACATGACCAAGACCCTTACTTGAACTTTTAGCCTCCAGAATCATGAGAAGAAAAAATTTTGTTCTAATATTTGTGTTACAGGAGCACCAGACCAATAACATATCCAGAAACTAGAAATCAAACCTGCTTTTACTGACATTATAGTCTTCAAAAACTAGCTCTAACCTACTGGGACACTTTCCAGAAAAAAAAAAGATTCTCTTAAAAGTCTGCTCCTTTTCTTCTTTTTATTCACACTCCACAGCCTAAACTCTTCTATATTAATCACCAGTAGACAGGAGTGAGAAAGAGTGTGATGTGGAGGGGTCTTCCCAATATCTCTATGTAGCCAATGGTATTCCACTCTCCTTTGTGGAAAATGGGTGAAGTTCCTGAGTGGGGCAAACACTTAAATACCCGGCTACTACAGACACTTCAAAAGAAAATCAATTGATCTACTTCTCCCTCAAAAAACAATTCTCTGTGATTGCATCTAAAGAGCACCCTGTCTGCCCTCCTTCTAAGACAAATATGATTTTTCTTTTGTCAGTTCATGGGATACTCAATACTCTTCTTCAAAGCCACAATTCAAAGACATCAATTATTCTCTAGTCACCCTTTTTACATTGTTCAGCTTTCACATGCACAGGGAGTAATTGAAAATATCATCGCTTGAATCAGGTCTTAATGTTTTAACACAGTTTCACCTTAGTGTTCAAACTGATACACTTGCTTTTTCAGAATTTTGAAAGGTCAATGACAGCAGATGTTTCCATTTCAACACATCTTTTGATTTCTTGACAGATAATGCTCTAAGTATTGATTGTGGATTCAAGTAAAATGAAATAATTTATAATTTCGATTTTTTTCTCCATTTATTATAATTTTGTCTGATTCAGACTATAGTCTTTGTAGTTACTTACTATACATCAGAGAGCTGGGCAATGACTAAGGATGACAGAAGGAGAATTGATGCCTTTAATTTGTGGTGTTGAAGAATAGTATTGAACCAAGAAAACAAGCAGTTTTGTCCTGGATAGGGTGAAACCAGGCTTCTTCTTGGAAGCAAGGATTTTGAAGCTCCGTCACACATACTTTGGGCATGTTGCCAGGAGGGACCAGTTCTTGGAGAGAAACATTATGCTTGGAAAGTGGAGGGGCAGTGTTGGTGAGGAAGACCCCAGATAAGATGGAGTGACGCAGTAACTAGGGTAATAGGTATAGGTGTGTTGAAGACAGTGAGACAGTGAGACTGAGTCACAGATGGCTTGATGGGACATAACAACAAAAAAGTAATAATGTCAAAATTTTGCCCATTAGTCCAGTGATTTTTGTTTTCTTAAAGTTGAAATGTTATCTATTATAAAAGCTGTATTCTGATCATCTTTATAAGCACTTCGCCTTCTTCCCTTTTTTGTACATAAGAAATTAATTTGCATAATGAAGGTTGTTGAGGTTGTTATTGTTATTAGATACCATCGAATGAGACCCATAGCAACCCTATGAACAATTCTGTTCATATCCTGCGCAAACCTCACACTTCCTGGCACATTAGAGCCCACTGCAGCAGTCACCATGTCAATCTACTTGGTCAAGGATTTTCTTCTCCTTCAGTGATATTATACGTTTTAGAGCATCATGTCCTTCTCCAAGGTATAGACCCTCCTAGCAACATGCCTAAAGTATGTGAGTATCAAATTTGCCTCCAAAGCACATTCAGACTCCAAGTTCTCCAAGACATATTTGTTTGTTCTTTTGCTGTTCGTGGGATGTTTAGCGCATTCCTCTAACACCACATCTCATAGGAATCAATTCTTCTTTATTATTTTTCAGCTCTCAGATGCACAGCAAGTTATCAGAAAGACCAAGGCCCGAATCATACTCACATTAGTCCTCAAACTGATGTCATTACTCCTCAATAATTTGGAGAGGTCCCTGACTACAGACTTTCCTAGTGCAATGTTGTTGTTGTTGTTGTTATGTGCCATTGAGTCACTTGTGACTCATAGCGACCCTACAAACAACAGCCCTAAACTCTGCTCTATCCTGTGCCAATCGCACTGCCTCCAACACACCCATCCCAATTACCCCAGTCACTGAATCAATCCACCTCATAGAGGGTCTTCCCTTCCAGCGCTGTCCCTCCACCGTCCCAAACATGATGTCCCTCTGCAAGGACCTGTCCCTCCTTACAACATGTCCAAATTATGTCAGACGAACCCTTGCCTCCAAGGAGTAACCTGGTTTAACCCTCTGCAGGATGAATCTTTTTGTTTTCTTGCCAGTCCATTCAATACTCTTTTCCAGCACCACAACTCAAAGGAATCAATTCTCCTTCTATCCTCCCTAGTCATTGTCCAACTCTCTGATGCATAACAAGTGATTGCAAAGACCATGGCCTGTATCAGGTGCACCCTAGTCTCCAGAGAGACACCGTTGCTCTTGAGTACTTTAGAGAGGTCCCTAACAGCAGACTTTCCCATCGCAATACGTTTTTGTGTTGGGTTTTTTTTTTTTTTATTTCTTAGTTGCTGGTGCCAAGAGTGTTGACTGTGCTGCAGTCCTTGACCCTCTGCAACAAGTGTATGAGGTCCTCCTCAGTTTCAGCAAGCAGGGTTCTGTCATCTACATAATGCAGATTGTTAATAGATCTTCCACCAATTCTGACACCACACTTCTCCTCACAGAGTCCAGCCTCTCAGATAATCTGCTCTGCATACAAGTGCAATACATCTCCTGATTTCCTGACTGCTGGTACCAATTGTGTTAAGTGTGGATCCAAGTAAGATGAAGTTGTTAACAGTTTCAATGTTTTCTCCATCTATTATGATGTTTCCTATTGGTCCAGTGGTAAGATACATCGTTTTCTTTTTTTTTTCTATTATTATTAACAGGCCTTTTTTTTGGGTTGTAATTTTGTTTGTTTTTTAATAAAATATTTCTTTTATATTGGTTTACTTACAAAGTTCCTATACACTGTTTTTCACACCAGACTTTCCCATTTCCTTTACCAATACCTCCCTCCACTCATCATATTGTGCAAACCTATGATTAATCACCTACCCTCACCCATTCTCACCTCTCTGCTTCCTCTAACTTGGGTTCCTCATATATATTCTACAAGAATGGTCTTATACAGTATTTGTCATTATGAGACTGGGTTAGTTCACTTAGCATAATGCTCTCCAGTCTCTCCAAGTCAGGCAGTGATTTACAAAATTATTGCTCCTGCATTTTACTTAGTATTTAACCGTGTGAATATGCCATACTATATAGATCCATTCAGTTGTGGTTGGACATTTGGGCTGTTTCCATATTCTTCTAATGGGAAATAAAACTGCTAGGAACATTGGTGTACAAATCTCTGTTTGTGCCTCAGTTCAAATTTTCTCAAGTTATATTCCAAGTAGTTGAATAACTAGAGCATACGGAATTTCTGTGTTCAGCTTTCTGAGGAAACATCAACTGCCTTCCAGAATGGTTGTACCATTTTACAATCCCACTAACAATGTATAAGAGTTCCTATCTTTCCACATCCTCTTCAACATTTATTGCTTGCTGTCCTGTTAAACTTTGCCAGTGCTACTCAGGTGAGATACTATCTCATTGTGATGTTGATTTGCATCTCTCTTATTGCCAGTGATTTTGAGCATTTCTTAGTGTATTTGTTGGCCATATGAATATATTCTTCTGTGAAAATTTTTTCAATGTCTTTTCCCCATTTTTGTAGTTGGATTATCAGTCTTTTTCTTGTGGAGTCCCTGTAGGATCCTGTAAACTTTTGATATGAAACCCTGAAATGGTATTGCCAAATGCTTATTTTTTTTCTTTTTCCAATCAGTAGATTTTCTTTTCACTCTGTTGCAAAGTGTTTCTGACAGACATAGGGATTTAATCTTTAGAAGTTTCCATTCATAAATGTTATCCTCTCCTGATTGTGTGTTTCTGGTAATATTTGGCAGTCTCTTTGTACCGTAGAGTAGGCCATTGAAGCTTAACCTTGGATTATCTCTGAAGAACTTTATGGTTTGGGTCTCTAGTCCCAGGTCTTAGATCCACCTTGGGTTGATATTTGTGTATGGTGTGAAATGTGGATTCTGTTTCAGCTTTCTGCAGGTAGCAGTCCAGTTTTGACAGCACCACTTGTTGAAAATGTTGTCATTTCCCTGTTTGATAGGTCTTATTTCTTTGTAGAGTATAAGTTGTCCATACAGATGGGTGCATTTCTGTATTCTCAATTCTGTTCAATTGGCCGATGTGCCTGTCATTGTACCAATACCATGCTGTTTTGGTTCCTACTGCTATGCAGTAGGTTTTGAGGTCAGGGAGTGTTATGTCTTCCACCTAATTTTTGTATTTCACAAGTGGTTTGCTTATTCAAGGTCTCTTTCTCCTCCAAATAGACTTTATAATCTATTTCCTTGAAAAAATAATTTGGTGTTTGTATTAGGATTGCATTGAAACTGTACATTGCTTTTGGTAGGATTGTAATTTTCACAATATTTAGTCTTCCTATGCATGACATGGCACATTTTTCTAATTATTTAGGTCTTTTATTGTGTCTCACAGAAATGATCTGTAAATTTCTTTGCACAGGTTTTTTGTGTCTCTATTTAGGTTCACTTCCAAGTGGGTATTGCTTTCTTGGTTTCCTTCTCTGAGTTCTCTTTGTTACTGTAGAGGAATACCACTGATTTTTGGATATGGATTTTGAATGCTGCTGCCCTCCTAAATTTGTCTACTAGCTCAAATAGTGTTTGTTGTTGAGTCTTGGAGTTTTCTCTGTACACTATCATATCATCTGTATATAGATAGCTATAGTTTAACCATCTCTTTGCCTATCTGTATACCTCTTATATTCTTCTCTTGTCATATTGCCTTAGCAAACATTTCCAATACAATATTGGATAGAAGTTATGGCAATGGTCATCCTTGTCTGGTTCTTGTTTGCAAGGAAAATATTTTTAGTATTTCACTGAGAATTATGCTGGCTCTTTGTTTTGTATATATACTTTTAGTCTTATTGAGGAAATTCCCTTCTATTCTAGTTTTGCTGAGTGACTTTATCAGGAAAAGATGTTGGCTTTTGTCAAATGCTTTTTCTTCCTCAATTGCTAAGATCATATGGTTTGTGTTAATTGTTTTGTCAATATGGTTAACTATGGTGATTGTTTTTCTTATGTTGAACTATCCTTACACACCTCTAATGAATTCCACCTGGTCATGATGACCAAGTCATTATTTTTTCAATGTGCTTTTAGATTCAATTGCCTAGGATTTTGCTAAGGATTTTTTTTATTGGGAAAAACATATTGGGGGTACAAGGAGGTGAGGGTTGGGGGCAGGAGGGTGAGGATGGGCCAGGATGCAGTTGCAGAGCTGCACAGTTTGGTCAGTGGGGGAAGCAGGTGAAGGAAATGGTGAGGGTCCAGAGGGGACCAGATAATACAGAGGAATGACAAGCATTTTCCAATGGTAATTAAACGAACTGTCTTATTGATTTGGGAACTGGGTGCCGACTCTCTGGCTTCTTCATGCTGAACAGGGGTGTAGATGTAAAGGGGGGAAGGTAGGACACTTTATCACGTTACTGGTGGTCTTGGGTTAAAGCTGCTTGCTTTCTTTCCCTGTTAGAAGATATTTTCCTGTCATTTGCTCCCCTCTGGACGGCAAAGTGTTTTCCCAGGTGGGTCCAGTGGGCGTGGCTGGTTGAACCCAGAGGCTCCATCCTCCTTTGCTTCCTTAGCTGTCAGTAGTATTTCCTTTTTGTCACTGGCACTGGGTTCAGGGTCAATTCTGGAGTAAAACTCAGAGTTAAGGTTACCTATAGGAAAGGGAGCAAACCTAGAGAGAACAAACTTGTGAGTTACAAATAGAAGGGCTTTGAGGGTGTTGCTTTCAGGTTTTCTGGGGGGGAGGGAGGGTGGCAGAAGGTGGCCTAGGTAACATTGGATACCCTAGGCATTCTTTTTTTTTCTCCTTCCCCACCCAGGGTTCAATCTGGGGACAATGGCACAATCTGGGGACTGAGGAGCTCACCATGAGAGCTGCGACGGCTTGCCCCGAGCCGGGGGCCGAGGGCAGCCCGCCCCAGGCAGAGGGCCATGACGGCTTGCCCCGAGCCGGAGGCCAAGGGCAGCCCACCACGAGCACGGCAACACCCCCCAAGGAGCTGGCTGGTATACTCCCCCTCCTATTGCCCGTACGGAAGTCTGGTCCCCTCGCCTGACTGAGGATTCTGTGGTCAGGGATAGTGTTTCCAATTCCAGCACTGCCACTTTTACCCGCCCCATAAGTGGTCATACTATATTTTGAAGTAAGTGTCACTGCCCCCCCCCTTTATATATGATAAAGGGAACCTGAGAATTGTGAACAGACTCCCCCGAGGTCGAACCATCTTTTGGCAGAAGCATTCAACAGAACAAAATATGTGGTGCACTTAGGATGTTAGTCCTCTTGTGCATGCTGCCACTTTTAAGGTCATCAGACTCACAGTGACTTTCAGCAATCCATTGCATAGGTAATCATCTTCTTTGGCCTGTCCAATGCATAGGTAATCTTCTTCTTTGGCCTGTCCAATGCATAGGTAATCATCTTCTTTGGCCTGTCCAATGCATAGGTAATCGTCTTCTTTGGCCTGTCCAAGGAGACCCAAACCTGCAGATGGCAGTCATGCATCCCATCCCCCATCTCCTATACAGGCGGCCAGCGGGGTGTGCGCCACCCCCAGCGCGGGAGGCCTGCGTGAGGTGTGCAGCCCCCCCAGCGCAGGCGGCTGTGGGGAACGTGCCCCCTCAACCCACCGCATGGACGCTCAGCTGGTGTGTGGCCCCTCTTGTGCGGGTGGCCAGTGGGCGCCTGCTTCCCCCACAGCCCCCATCCTGGATCCGAGAATTCTCTCCAGTCTAAGTCCACCTTGCAGCAGTGTGGTGGTTTCGCTGTATCAGTCTTGAGGAGGGCCAGTGCCCAGCATCCATCCTGGGTGAGAGAATCCATTCGTTCCAGTTATGGAAGCCTCATGGAGCTGCAGTGGCTGTGCGGCGTGGTGCGGGCTCTGCAGGGGGGCTCGGGAGCCACGAGACTCACCCTTTTCTCCTTGGGAATCCTTGAATTCCTGTTGTTGAGCCTCAATCTTCACTGAGGGCCAGTCATCAACTGTTTAAGTGTTCAATTATCAATAAGCC
>NW_006399809.1:2429051-2435467 GCF_000299155.1 Elephantulus edwardii | reverse complement strand
CTGGTCTTTTATTTGGTGCATAGATATTTATTATTGTTATGTCCTCTTGTTCTATTGACCCTTTCAGCATTATGTAGTGACCTTCCTTATCTTCCGTGATGGTCTTTACATTGATATTTACTTTATCAGAGATTAATATGGCTACTCCTGCTTTTTTCTGGTTGCCATTTGCTTGCCAAGACTTTTCTTATGTGGAAGTCCTATTATGACCTGTCCAATTTAGTCTTCTGTAGTAGATCGGCCTAAGTGTTGTACATCTGCCTGTTCCATTTTTATTTTTTTTATTCTTTTTTTAAAGTTTGCTAGTGGTTTGTCAATTTTATTGACACTTTCAAAATATCAGTTCTTGGCCTTATTGATGGTTTCAGTTGATGGTTTTTCTGTTTTCTACCTCAGTGATTTCAGGTCTTGTCCTTGTAATTTCCTTTCTTCTTGAGGCTATAGGAGTAGATTGTTCTTTTTCTACTTAATGAAGGTGATGAGATAGAGCTTTGATTTTTCTTCTTTCTCCCTTTACATGTGTGTGCCTACGGCTATAGACTGCTCCCTGAAGACTAGCTTAGTTGCATGTGAAAGTTTTGATACGTTGTATTTTCATTTTCATTTATTTCAAGGAGCTTTTTTTAATTTCATTTTTTATGTACTTTATAACTCAATCATGTTCTAGCAGAGAGTTATTTAGTTTCCACATGGGTGGTTTTAAAAATTTTACCCTCCTGTGGTTTTAAATTTGTTGAGGCTTCCTAATATGTGATGGATTCTAGAGATCTACCATGTGCTGAGAAGTAGAAAGTGAATTGAGCTTTAATTGCCTGCAGTACCCTGAATATACATTTATAAAATCAAGTTGGCTAATTGCATAGTTTAGATTTTCTGCATCTTTGTTTAGTTTCTTTTGAGTTAACCTATCCTTTGATGGTAATGATGTGTTGAAGTTGTTCTATTTCTTTGTTAAAGTCTATTAACCATTGTTGATGTTTTGCTGGTCTATCATTTGGTGCAGGTTTATGTTGACCAGGGTTATATCTTCTTGATCTATTGTGCCTTTAATTAGTATGTAATGCCCTTCTTTACCTTTGATGGTGGTTTTCATTCTGAAGTCTCCTTTATCAGAGATTAGCATTGCCACTCCTGCTTTTTTTTATGGTTTGTTATATTTTTTCACTAGCTTTTGATTTTGAGTCTCTTTTCTCTCCATTTTTTACATATGTCTCTTGTAGGCAACATAGTGTTGAACCTTGCCTTTTTATCCATTCTGCTGCTCTTTTTCTCTTAACTGTCATATTTACTGCATTTACATTAATTGTAATTATTGTCAGTCCAGAATTCACCATTGCCATTTTCCTGTGATTTTTTTTCTTTCTCTGTTGTTTCTTTCTATATTAAAAAAAAATCACAGGAAAATGGCAGGAATATACTGAGTCATTATATAGAAAGGAATTGGCAGATAGAGAGGAATTTAAAAAATAATATAGGAGCAAAAGCCTATGGTGATGAAGGAAGAAGTTCAAGCTGCTCTGAAGGAAATAGCAAAAAATAAGGCCCCAGGAATAGATGGTATAGCAATTGAAATATTTTGGTTAACAGTTGTTGCCCTGGATGTGCTCACCAAGTTGTGCCAAGAAATCTGGAGAACAACCACTTGGCCAACTGACTGGAAGAGATCTATATTTGTTCCCATTCCAAAGAAAGGTGACCCAACTGACTGTGGAAACTACAGAACAGTGTCATTGATTTCACATGCAAGCAAGATTCTACTGAATATCATCCAAAAACGATTAGAACAGCCCATCAGCAGAGAACTGCCAGAAGTCCAGGCTGGGTTTAGAAGGGGTCGTGGTACTAGGGATATTGTTGCTGATTTTAGATGGATCTTGGCTGAAAGAGAATAGCAGGAGAATGTCTATCTGTGTTTCATTGATTATGCAAAGGCATTTGACTGTGTGGATCATAACAAACTGTGGCTGACTCTGAGAAGAATGGAAATCCCAGAACATTTAATTGTGCTAATGCGAAACCTATACTTGGACCAAGAGGCAGTTGTCAGAACAGAGCAGGGTAACACTGCATGGTTCAGAATTGGGAAGGGTGTACGCCAGGGATGCATCCTGTCTCCATACCTTTTCAACATGTATGCAGAGCAGATTATCCGAGAGGCTGGGCTCTATGAGGAGAATTGTGGCATCAGGATTGGTGGAAGATCTATTAACAATCTGCGTTATGCAGATGACACAACCCTGCTTGCTGAAACTGAGGAGGACCTCATGCACTTGCTGCGAAGGGTCAAGGACTGCAGCCTTCAGTATGGACTAAGGCTCAATGTCAAGAAGACAAAGATTCTCACCACTGGACCAATTGCCAATGTCAGGATAGATGGCAAAGAGATTGAGATTGTTCACAGCTTCAGTTTGCTCGGCTCCACAGTCAACACTCTTGGCACCAGCAGTCAGGAAATCAAAAAGCGTATCGCGATGGGAAAGTCTGCTGTTAGGGACCTCTCTAAAGTACTGAGGAGCAACGGTGTCTCTCTGGAGACTAAGGTGCGCCTGATACAGGCCATGGTCTTTGCAATCACTTGTTATGCCTCAGAGAGTTGGACAATGACTAGGGAGGACAGAAGGAGAGTGGATGCTTTTGAGCTGTGGTGCTGGAGAAGAGTACTGAATGTACCATGGACTGCCAGGAAAACAAACAGATTCATCTTGGAGAGGATTAAACCCAGCTACTCCTTGGAGGCAAGGATTCTGGGGGTTCGTCTGACATACTTTGGACATATTGCCAGGAGGGACGGGTCCTTGGAGAGGGACATCGTGCTTGGGAGGGTAGAGGGACAGCGCAGGAGGGGAAGACCCTCTATGAGATGGATTGATTCGGTGACTGGGGTAATCGGGATGGGTGTGTCAGAGGCAGTGCGGTTGGCACAGGTTAGAGCAGGGTTTAGGGCTGTTGTGCATAGGGTGCTCTGAGTTGAAAATGACTCGACGGCATATAACAACAACAACAACTGTTGTTTCTTATTACTATGGTCCATCCACTTTCCTTTGGTGTCTCTGTGTGAAGAATTTAGTGTAAAATTTCCTGTAGTTTTGGCCTTGTTTTCACAAATTCTTTAGGTTTCTTATTTTCTGCAAAGGATCTAATTTCTCCTTCATATTTGATGGAGAGCTTTGCTGGGTGTAGGATCCTTCGCTGGCAATTATTTTATTTTAACTTTTTCTATATGTCATCCCATTGTCTTCTAGTCCACATGATTTTTGTTGAGAAATCATCACTTAATCTAATTGTTTCCACTTTGTAGGTGACTCTTTTTTTCTGCTAGTACTGTTTTAGTACTCTATCTTTATCTTTTAATTTGGAGAATTTTATTATGATATGTTTTGATGTTTCCCTTTTAGAGTGTAGTGTATTTCGTGTTCACTGTGCTTCATGAATTTGGTTTTCCTCATTTTTCAAATTACCTGGAAAGTTTTCTTCTCACACTTCTTCCACAATTTTATGATGACTTCTCTGTTATTTGCTTGTTCTGGAATTTCAATCATAACTATGTTGTTTCTTTTGATGTCATTTCATATGATTCTAGTTTTTTCTTCATTTTATTTACTTCTCATCTCTGAGTTCTCTTGTAATATATTTCCACTGAGGCTTTTATCTTCCAGCTCACTTACTCTTTGTTCCATCTCTTCAGTTCTCCTTCCTCCACCCCCCACGCCCAGCATGTTGAACACTCTGCCATTTCTGTCTTAATATTCTGGATAGCAGTTTCTTGCCTTTCTAATATTTGTATTACTGTAGTAGCTACACTTCTCTGTCTTGTGATGATATTTTTTTAAGTTCTTGTACCTCTTTATCTATACTATTAATTCTTTCTTCCATCTTTTGCATTTTCTTCCATAGTTGGTCAAGTTGCTTCTCATCAAAATATTTCTTCTGTAACACGGTCTCTGGGATATTTGTTGTCTTAATGGCTTCCATTGTTTCTTTCATCATTTTTATCTTCTTCTGTAACTGTTCAAACAGTCCATATGAACATATTTCTCTAGTTCTCCCTATATGGGATATTCATTGGTTCTGCTTTTTTAGGAGAAGATTTATTTGTTTTATCATGATGACTGCTGCTTTCTTAACATTATGTGAGTCTTTTCTCAGTTGATGTTAGGTTTTATAACTGTATAATGACCCAGGGTATGGCAATATTTTGTGTAAGACCTATATATTGATGCTCCTCTCTTGGGAACAACAATCAACTGAGAATTGTATGACTACTGCCTTCCAGAAAGCAAGGCTTCACCTAAACTTTTGCGTGTGAGTTTAAGAAGTTATCTGCAGAAAATACAAGCAAGAATCACACTTTACAACACAAAACCCAACTCAAAATGAATCAATGACCTAGGAGTAAAACCAAGGACCTTAAACTTCATCAGAGAAAAGCTTTGAAGAACTTTAGAAGCCCTAATCCACAACATGGACACTCTTCCAAGTATCCTGAAAAACCTATAACCAGGAGAGAATAAAATAGATGAATGGGACTCTCTAAGAATCAATCCTTATGCATATAAAAAAAACAAAACTTGTCTGGCAGGGTAAAAAAGAAAGCTACAGACTGGGAAAAAATATTCGGTAATGACATGTCTGTTAAGGAACTGATACATAGAATTTATAGAATACACCAGCACCTCAACAAGATAAACAACTCAATCACAAAATGGGCACAAAATATGAAGAGATACTCCACCAAAGACATTCAGATGGCAAACAAACAGATGAAGAAAAGTTCAAAATCCCTAGCTCTAAAACAGATGCAAATCATAACAACTATAAGATAGATATCATCTCATCCCAGTAACAATATCAAAGTTCAACAAATCAGCAAACAACAAATGTCGGTGAGATTGTGAAACAAATGAAGGAAAGAACTGTATAAAAGATATATATATATATACTTAGGCATTATTTGCATGGCAACTGTCCAGAATAAGAGATCCAAAGCAAAGTGGACTGGGTGGAGGAGGAAGTTTTGTAACAATGAAAGGATTTTTTGAAAGAGAAAAGTGAACTGAATGAAGGGGATAGAGAAGAAAATGTGCAAAATGAATGAATGGCAAACCAAAATTTCTGTAAACTTTCACTAAATCTCAATAAAAAATTATTTTAAAAAAAAGAAATCCCATGTGATATAGCTAGACAGCAGTACTTATATTGGTAATATTGGTGCTCCTGGTGCTGAATAGCAGGGGCGGCAGCTGGGCAGTCTCCAGTTGGCAGGGGCAGCAGGGTCTCCAGGCAGCAAGGGAAGCACTCTAGTGGTGGGAGGAATTGTGGTCTCAGATATGGTTACACTGAAACTGCATCCCCTCAACCTGGAAGGCAGTGGTTCTGTTGCTGGGTAAGGTGTGATTGCACCTGGACTGGGCCTCAGTCTTTAATAGACACCAGGGAAGTGGTGTCTGGAAGAGTCTCCTGGGCGAACTATGCCACACTAGTCTTGGCGTCTTGCAGCAAAGTTCCCAATGAGTGTATACCATGTAAAGAGCATGTCCCAGAATCTTTTTTTTCCCCTTGACATTGAGATATAATCCATATAGAAAACTATATTTTCTGATCTTCTGCAACAAGTGCTTCAAGTGTTTCTTACATTCAGCAAGCAAGTTTGTATCTTCCTTATAACATAGGCTATTGAGAAGGCTTCCTCTAATTCTGCAGCAGTATTAATTTCCATGAAACTAGCTTCTCAAATTATTTGTTCACCATACTATCTGGATGCATATCTTTCTAGATTTTAATTCATGTTTTCTTATTCTGTTCAGATAACTTCTTCTTGGTCTATGAATAAGTTTAACATGAGCACAACTAGGTATTTTAGGATTCCTATTCTTCTCATTGTTATCAATGATTTGTTATGCTCCATATAGTCAAATGCTTTGCACAAGCAATAAAACACATGATCAAGTATATATCTTTCTGATATTATCTGCTTTCAGCAAAGATATGCCTGACATAAGCGATGATATCCCTTGTTTCAAGGTTCTCCTCTGAATCCAGCTTGAACTCCTGGAAGTTTCTTCTTGTTTGTTAATCCAGTTGTTTTTCAATAATATTCAATATGATTTTTCTTGTATGTGATATTAATGATATTGCTCCATAATGTTTACATTATATTAGAACTTTTATTTTACTGAAAATTAATATTAATCTCTTCTAGTCAGTTAAACAAGTAGTTAGCTTCCAAATTTCATGGCATAAGCTATTGGTCATGTGTATAGCTACATCAGTTTGTTGACAAAATTCGGTTAGTATCGAATTGGCAGATACAGAGGAATTTAAAGGAATAACATATGAGCAAGAGCCTATGGTGATGAAGGAAGAAGTTCAAGCTGCTTTGAAGGAAATAGCAAAAAATAAGGCCCGAGGAATAGATG
>NW_006399809.1:2419527-2427866 GCF_000299155.1 Elephantulus edwardii | reverse complement strand
GGGAGGGTAGAGGGACAGCGCAGGAGGGGAAGACCCTGTATGAGATGGATTGATTCAGTGACTGGGGTAATCGGGATGGGTGTGTCAGAGGTGGTGCGGTTGGTGCAGGATAGAGCAGGGTTTAGGGCTGTTGTGCATAGGGTCGCTATGAGTCAGAAACGACTCGATGGCACATAACAACAACCACAATCTATCAATGACACTAGTGGGTTTTTTTCTTGTTTGTTTTAAATAATGTCATCCATTAGTGCAACTTCCTTCACTTACCATTGATTCTTGATTACATACTACTTTCTGAAATGACTTCTTAGTGACCTCTTCATTTCTGTAAAGTGACTCACGTGTGATGTGATGTCACAATCGCATGGGTGTATTGTTCAAAATGCCTTTTCTAGCCATCAGCTTTGATTTTTACTTCATGACTAAGTGAGAACTTAAACTAGAGTACGTATAAACTAATCTTTGTGGAATTGGTCAGTTTCTCCAACCCTATCATGCTGAAGAACAGATAAAAATGTTTTGGAGAAAGTGCAACCAGAAACGTCCTTGAGGTAGAAATGGTAAAGCTTCATCTCTCAAGCTTTGGACATGTACTTTGGAGAGGGATATGATGCTTGGAAGAGTGAAGAGTCAGCTTAGGAGAGTAAGACCTTTGACCAGGTGGAATGACACAATGACTAATACAATGACCTCTTGTAAGCCAGGAAGTGAGAGAATGTCACAGGATAGGACAGTGTTCAGATCTGTTGCTAATAGGGTCATTATGAGTCTTACTTGACTTGACAGTATCTAATTACAACAACAACAATAGCATACATGTTAGTTTTATAATTTTATAATTTTATATGTTTGTTTGCTTTACAGTTTGTTTGTAGACATGATAAATTTCAATTTACTTTAATATGATAACTTGCATGTTGTTGTAATATTAGAGGCTATGCCACCAACATTTCAAACAGCAGCATGATAAATCATGGTTTCAGTGGAACTTCCAGATTAAGACAGATGAAGAAACAAGATTGGCCTTCCACTTCCTTTTCAAAATGACTTATCTGTGCCATACTCTTCTTAGTTATTTCTTGTGCATCTAGAAGTTGGACAAAGAATAAGGAAGGCAGAAGAAGAATTCATGCTGTTGAATTGTGGTTTTGCAGAATAGCACTAAATGCTCCATATACTACAAACAGGCCAAAAAATTCTGTCTTGGAAGAAGTGCAACCCATGTACTCCTTAGAGGCAAGGCTGATAAAACATTGTCTCCATACATTGGACATACTGTCAGGAGAAGCCAGCCGTTGATTAAAATAAACAAACAAAACAACACCCCACACAATATTATACTGGGGAAAATGAACTGTCAGAAAACGAGAGTAAAATCCTCCACAAGGAGAATTAATGCAATCATTGTGACAATGGGCTTAACCTTAACATTGGTGAGTATAGGACAAAATAGGGCAAGGTTTGGATCTGTTGTTCTTAGTTTTGTTATGAGTCATAGTCCATTCAGTGATGTTAGAGATTGAGTTAAGAAGTTGTGGATAAAGACATTACACAAATATGGAGGCCTAGAACAATGATATCATTAGTCCCCCACCCCCCAAAATAAGACCAGGAAGCAAAAGTGAAGGTGTTATGCAGGACTTAATGTCTGATAAGGTAAAAAAAAATCTTGTACCCCAAAGACTTCTCTAATATGCACATGCACAGATAAATGGGTACAGTTCCCAAAGAGGAACTTTTCCTCATCATAATACTAAAACTAACTCTAAATGGTGGCACGACAATTTACAAGCACCAGAGAAATTGCCATGTTGTTACCAGAAGATCATATTAGGTCAAAACATCTGGTATCAATAACATTCCACCCATCTTTTCCACAGGACAGATGAATTTTCAACATCAGTGCAAGCACCAGTGCGATATCATTACTCTATTTGACATAGACCTCTGATAGCTTAGTGGTAAGGTTTATGCTGTCAACTTAAAGGCATGAGGTTTGAATCCATCAGCTGTTCCATGATTTACTGCTTCTGAGAATCCACTGAAAAGTCAGTTATAAGTTGTTTTTAAGATACCATTGTTGTTGTTATGTGGCATCGAATTGGGCCTTTTGGTAATTTCGGGATTATTTCCTTTTCCCATATTTATTTCATGCATATGCCGAATGTGTATTCTGTATGCCAGGGATGTGTTCTGTCTTCATACCTTTTCAATCAGTATGTAGAACAGATCATCTGGGATGCTGTGCTGTATGAGGAGAAATGTGGCATAAGGATTGGTGGAAGGTTCATCAACAACCTGCGTTATGCAAATGACACAGGAGGACCTGAAGCACTATCTGCCAAAAGTCAAGGACTGCAGCTTTCAATATGGATTGAAACGCAACATTAGGAAAACAAAGATTCTCACCACTGAAACAATTGGCCGCATCAGGATGGATAGTGAAGAGACTGAGATAGTTAAGTTTTAGTTTGCTTGGCTCCACAATCAACACGATCGATCGGTACTACCAGCCAGGAAGTCAAGAGATAAATTGCATTGGGAAAGTCAGCAGTCAGGAACTTCTCCAGAGCACTGAAGAGCAACAACATCAATCTAGAGACTAATATGTGCCTGATCAGGGTTATAGCCTTTGCAATTGCATGCTATACTTCGGAGAGCTGGACAGTGACCAGGGATGATAGAAAGATAATTGTTGCCTTTGAGCTATGGTGCTGGAGAAAAGTGCCAGGCTACTCCTTGGAGTCAAAGATTCTGAAGTTTCATCTGACATACGTTAAGCATGTTTCAGGGAGGGACCATTCCTTGGAGGGAGGCATCATATTTGGGAGAATGGAGGGACAACGCAGGAGAGGAAGACCTTTGATGAGATGGATCGATTCAGTGATTGGGGTAGTGTGAGTAGGTGTGTTGAAGACAATGAGGTTGACACAGAATAGAGCAGGGTTTAGGGCTTTATATATGGGGTCGCTATGAGTCACAATAGCTTGCCTCTGGAAACCCTATGAACCTGGAGAAAGGATGACAATTACACTTTCATTCATAGGGTCGCTATGAGTTGCCTACGACTGACTTCAAGGCACTTAAAAACAACAACGACAACAACATTAGTCACAAACAACTTGACAGCACATAACAACAACTACGATGCTGAGCTGCTCTTTTGGCAAGTTACAGTATAGAATGTGGGATTAGAATTGGAGAAAGTCTCTTCAGCATTCTGCAATATGTCCATCTCACAACCTTGTTTGCTCAAAGTGAAAAAAGACTTTAAATACTTGTTGCAGAAGATCAAAGACTACAGTCTTCCATATGAATTACATTTCAACATCAAGAAAACAAAAGGACCAAGTCCCCGTCAAGAAACAAATGGATAGAAAAACTGTGGTACATTCACATAATGCAATATTACACAGCATTGAAAAACAATGAACTCGTACAACATTGCACAACATGGGTAAAACTAGAAGACATTATGCTGAGTGGAATATCTCAGTGGAAAAAAAAGACAAATACTGCATAACACTGCTGTGATAAAATAGGATTGACATGGGGGGCTGAGGGGAGAATAGGAAAAGAGTAGATAGATAATGAACACTGTATTGGAACAGATGAGGGTAAGAATTGTCTGAAAGGAAAGTGTGATTGGGAATTATATGCATGACAATAATCTGAAACAAGACGTGTTTTACAAAGTAGATGGGGGCGGGGCAAAGGGAAGGAGGAAAATGTGCAAAATGAATGAATGAAAACCCAACCTTTCTTAAAGCCTTTAAGATCACAATTTAAAAAAATTAAAAACAAACAAACAAACAAACAAAAAACCCCACAAAAGACTTCACCATTGTACCAATATACAACATTATTACAAACATAGAATAGACTGAAATTGCCAATGATTTCATTTTATATAGATCCACAATCAACACACTTGGTACCAGCAGTCAAGAAATAGTAAGATGCATTTCACTGGGAAAACTTGCTGTCTCTCCAGAACCTCTCCTAAGTGCTAAAAAGCAAAGGTACAAGTTTAAAAATTAAGGTATACCTGGTCCAAAGCATGATCTTTTGAATTCATTTTTATGCATTTGAAACTTGGACAATGAATATTAATGACATAAGAATTGATGCCTTTGAGTTGTGATATTAATGAATAGTATTGAATATCCCATGGACTGACAAAAGAATAAACAACAAATATGTCTTGAAGAAAGTGCATCCAGGTTGCTTCTAAGAGGGAAAGAGATGAAACTTTTTCTCAGATAATTTTTGTTATTGTTGAGAGAAGCTTGTCCTTGGAAAAAGATATTATAAGTTTTAGCAAAAGAGAGGAAGACTTTCAACAAGGTGGGATTACATAGTGACTGTATACATGGGCTCAAGAGTATCATAGATTTTGAGGATGGACAAAGGTAGGGCAAAGTTCAGATCTGTCTTTTTTTGGGGTCACTGTGAATCATAGTCAACTTGATTGGATCAAGAAGAACAATATGATTTTTATTAGAGGCTTGATGGAAAAACAAGGAGGGAACTGGTTTGTTGTTGTTGGGTACCATAAGTCAGAACTGACCAATAGGTGACCCTCTGGTGGGTTTTCAGAAGTAGTTAATCAAGCAGGAGGAGATTGCCCATCCTCCCACAGAACAGCTGGTGACCTCGAACCACGTGCTTTCATGATTGCAGCGCAGCTTCTTGGCACAAGGCCATCAGAGCTCCCTCTGAAGCTGGAGAAGCTGGACAGGTAAGTAAAATTTAATATATTTAGGCCCTTGACTACTGTGTGAACGTACTTGGACCTTACCTTCTAAGTAGTGAAGAAACCAGGAGTGGAATTTGATAAGTTACTTGAATTGGGTGCTGTCTGGTCAGATGCTCATTCACAGTGACCCTGAGTTACATAGTTAGGGTGTCCTATAGGTTTTTATAGGCTGTGACCTTATAAAATATCTTTCTTCTGAGGAACCAGTCAGTGAGCTTTATCCATAAATTTTATCCAAGTAATGAATCATTGTGCCACAGCAGTTCATTTAACACATTAGGCCTAGGATTAAAGTTCTGTTTTAGAGTGACAACTCTGATCTCTGAAGAATGTAGTATAAGGAGTCCAGAATGAAGGCTGCATAGTGGAGTGGACTTGGGAGGAGGGATTGTATAACAATGAAAGAATTTTTCTTTTACTTTTCAAAGAGAAGAATGATTTGGAGGGGAGGGATGAGCAGGGAGAAAAATGAATAAAAATATGTCACACACACACACACACACACACAAAGAAATGGGAAGCCATTTAGATGGGCTGCATGCAAGATTTCAATGGGAAATACGGAGACTGTTTAGACTGAAGGATATTCAAGGGAGAAAGGGACAGAAGTCATTTGAAAGTGATCAAAGAACTGCTAGGTGCCTCAGTATCCAGGTTGTCACTTGGTTCTTTTGATAAGAGTTGCTGTTCTTATGTACCCTTGAGTATTAATCAGCTCTTAGCTGACCCTCCAGTAGGTTTTCAGAGGCAGTAAATCACATGTAAAGGATTGTTCATCTTCTTCACTTGGAGCAGCTGGTAGATTTGAACTACATTCCATTGGCTTGCAGAACAACTCCTAATCACTAAGCCACCATGACTCCTTTGATAATAGTTGGTTGCTGTTAGTACATGCTGTCAAGTGAGAATTGACTTGTAGGTGGCCTTTCAGCAGGCTTGCTTATCTTTCTTCTGCAGACCTGCTAGTGATTTCCAACCACGTGCCTTTGGGTTGGAAGCAAAATTGCATTGGGGATTTAAAAAATATCCCCCTGAAAATCCTATTAGGTAAAAAGGTGAAAGTGAAATGGCTTTCATTGAAGTTAGGAAAGTCTCCACCCACATCCATAGATAATTCCTTCCTATAAGTGCCTCTAAGCCACTCCTGCTCAACTCTCTCATATATAACTCACCTCACTGCTGTTGAATTGGAATTGCTTATAATTTACCATCCAGTAGGTTGTCAGAGGCTGTAAATAGCATGGAAGGAGATTTCCTATCTTTCTCCCTCATAGCTGTTGGTGGATCCAAACCCTCGGAGACGCATTTGAATCAGCAGTGGACTATACAGCCCAGTAGGAGAACTTCCGCGATAGCAACAGTGAGGGCTGCAAAATTCTGATATATAATCCTTCTCTTTCTTTTCTTGGTTGTCATATGTAAATAATCTTCCCTTTGTGAACAGGCTGGCATCTCATTGCACTCCTTCCCCCTACAATATGCTATGAGCAGACAGAGGTTCTATATGGTAACAAATCACTGAGCTCCTATCTGAAGACAGGGCTCTTCCTTTACTTCTTTTCCTCCCGCCTCTGGCACCTCTATTACTAAAAATATACCCTATGAGTGTAATTATGTGATGCAACTTAAGTGACTCCAAAGAACTTGCTCCAGGCTATTGTGTCAGCAATACACCTCTGAGAAGCCTATAAAAAGACATGAAACTCAGGAGGGAAAGTATATGCTAAAATGGAGAAAGAATGCAGCAGAAAAACAAAACAAACAAAACTTAAAAGACTACATTATGACTACATTATGAGAACTCTCAGGGGAGTAAAAAGACTCCAAAAAGGTAACTCCAGTCTCTTGAACACACAATGTGGTTTTTTTATAGCCTTCCCTGACTTGCTTGGACTCTTTTACCAGTCCACCTTCACAATAAACTTTTTCCCAGCTTAAGAAAGTTAAACAAAACCCACCTTTGTATATTTAAAAAGGGAGGGGGGAAGACCCTGTCAATATTGAAATATCATTAAGAAAGATGATGAAGAGCTTAGAGAGAGACCGGGAAATGGAGTATTTAACCTACCACTCTTCCTCTTACATATAGCCATGCACGCCATTACGGATCACTCCGTTCTAAAGTATAAATTAAGTCTGATCACAAAGATAAATAAGAAAGCTAAATCTGGGGACCTAAGACAGAGGGTTCGGCTGATGGAGTGGGACTGCAGCAGTTAGAACCTCATTTTTCTGTTATAGAGGTCACAGTAGCACAATGACTGGTGTCTCCTTCAGTCTAGGACTGCTGCAGGGTCTGTGTGACCAAGCCCTGGACATACTGCACTTTCCTCCTCTGGAAACACAGCTTGATTTGCTTATATGTTCTTCCTGTCTCTGCCTATCTCAAACCTTCCTGAACTTCCCTACCAGTATGAAGCCATCTCTAAACCTCTACTTCTGACTTCTTCTGGCCTACTCTGGCCTTAATTTACATTTGTTGTTAAGAGTTTGAATTCCAAATTCTGATCACCTGAGGTTTCAAATTCTTCCTTAACCCACCATTTTAGACAGTGTGTCAAGCATCATTATTAGGACTTTGTTACTTTGTGAAATGAATGAGTCATGTAGGTTTAAATGACATCAGTACATACAGCAGTTAACATTGAGCCTGACTCATAACTTTTCTTTTTTTAAAATTTTATATTGGTTTGCTCACAAAGTCCATAAACATTATGTTTCACACTATTATTCATTCATATTGTGTTTCACGCAATCATTCCTGTACATTATGTTTTATAAAGTCAACCATTACCGGACCTTGCCCAACATTACCCAATCTTTTCAGGTCCCTGCTGGATCTTCACCCCCTCCCTGCACCACCGAACTGTGCATTCCTGTGATTCCTGTGTTTTTCCCCCCTACCCATCCTTACCTCTCTGCTCCTACTCCTCCCCTCCTTGGGTTCCCATACATGTTTATTAGTTATCCTTCCACTTTTACAATAATGGTCTTATGCAATATTTGTCACTATGAGTTCACTCAGCATAATGCTTTCCAGTCTCTCCCAAGTTATGTAGTATTTTTTAAATCATTGCTCTTGAGTTGTGCATAGTAGTCCATTGTGTGAGTGTACCACAATTTCTCAATCCATTCAGTTGTAATTGGACATTTGGACTGTTTCTATGTTCTTGTAATTGTGAATAACACTGCTATGAATTTTGGTGTACAGATCTCTGTGTCTCAGTCCTAATTTTTTTTTGGGGGGCGGGGTTTATTCCTAGTAATAATTGAGGCATATGGAGTTTTTATGTTCAACTTTTTGAGGAAATGACAAACGGTCTTCCAGAGTGGTTGCACCATTTTACAATTTCATCTATAATTTATGAGAGTGTATGAGACTTTCCACCTCTCCACATCCTCTCCAACATTTATGGCTTTCTGCCCTGCTAAATTTTGTCACTGCTATGGTATTTCATCGTGGTTTTGATTTGCCAGTGATTTTGGACATTTCTTCATGTGTCAGTTAGCCATTGAATGCCTTCCTCTTATATATTTATTATTATTATTATTATTATTATTATTATTATTATTAGTTGAT
>NW_006399809.1:2417562-2419427 GCF_000299155.1 Elephantulus edwardii | reverse complement strand
TTGATAATGAATGCTTAAAGCCCTTCTGCAATGAAACCACAGGCTTCCTGGTCTTGCACTATAAACAGATCAACTAGGAATCTGACTGTTGTAACCAAAGAGTTTCATTGACTTATTTTCAGAAGCAGATGGTCTATTGTTTCTCCCTATTGTATCTGAACCTGAAGAAGCCTCCACTGAAATTATTCATCATCATAATGACATGACACATACCACTTCATTGATAAATAAGACACACATACATTCATTGATAAATGAGTGAAGATTCCTTATGAGAAGGTAAGAATTCTACTATTGAACCATCTATGTGGTGAGTTAAATCTTCATTGAGTTTACATGTGTCTCAGGCATTCTATTAGTACTGAGGATACAGAAATGAACAAGTACAGATCCTCTGCCCTATGACTCATAAAGTTTCTTAGAGAATTTTATAATACATTTCTATTTCTTTCTTGGAACTTCAAACTCAAATAACTCATTGCCATGGAGTTTGAATCTACTCATAGATGACTCCGTGGTGGGTATATTGCAGGATTTCCCTTTTACTATAAGGCTCTTACCTCACCTCTCAGAGACAGTTTGAGTTAGGATTAGTGAATAAAGCAGGTTGTTATTGTTTTCATTGTTAGGTGTCATTGAGTTGAGCAAGACGCTTAATGACCCAATGAACTAAAGATCTGAATCCTGTTCTATCCTGTGCGATCTTCACACTTCCTGGCACACAAGATCCCATTGCAGCAGTTACAGTGTCAATCCACCTACTTGAGGGTCTTCCTTCCCTTTCACAATTCTCCATCCTTCCTAGCATAATGTTCCTCTCTAAGGAATAGCCCTCCTAGCAAAATGCCCAAAGTATGTGAGACATTAAAAAAGCACTCTAGCTGCACATTCTCTAAGACATGTCTGTTTGTTCTTTTAGCCATCCATGGGCTATTCAGTGCTCTTCTCCAACACCATAGGCTCATAGGCATCAATTCTTCTGTCATCCTTATTCATTGTCCAGCACTCAGATGCAAAGCAAATGATTGAAAACACTATGGCCTGAATGAGGCACACCTTAGTCTTCAAATTGACACCATTACTCCTCAATAATTTGAAGAGGTCCCTAAGAGCAGATTCTTCCAATGTCATGTGTCTCCTTATTTCCTGACGCTGTTACCAAAGGTGTTAATTGTGGATCAAACCAAAATGAAGAAATACAGCAGGTAGTAAAGGATTATTTTGGGGTATGCATTTGAGAGACAGATATTAGAAATTAGAGTTAATGTTATTTTGATATGCTATTTTTAGGTGCCATTGAGTCAGAATTTATTCATAGCTGCCCTTCCCTGGATTTTGAGAGGCTGTAAAATTGCATGGGACGATAGTGCCCATCTTTTCCTCATGGAGTAGCTGGTGTATTTCAACCATGTACTTTAGGGCTGGCAGCACAACTCCTAAGTCACCAGATCTCCCTTTTTGTACATATATTTTCTTAATATAGAAGATATTTTCATTTTCATGCAAAAGTATACCTTTTCTGCATGCCTGGCATTATGTGTATCATGGTAGTGGTCAAGACAGCATGGTACTGGTACAATGACAGACACAAAGATCAATGGAATCGAATTGAGAATCCAGAGATCAACCCATCTATCTATGGTCAACTGATTTTTTACAACGAGATGAAATCAGTAAAGTGGGGAAACGACAGCCTTTTTAACAAATGGTGTTGGCAAAATTGGAAAAATTTCTGCAAAAGACTCAAGCAAGACCCACACCTCACTCCATACAAAAAAACCAACTCAAGGTGGATCATGGACCTAGGACTAAAACCAATTACTATAAACTTCATTACAGAAAAGCTAGGAACAACACTAGAAGTC
>NW_006399809.1:2413375-2416033 GCF_000299155.1 Elephantulus edwardii | reverse complement strand
TTAATAAAATTTTTTTAAAAAGCGAACATGGTCTTTTATTTTGGTAATCATACAGCTTCTAGAAGGAAGTGACTAATCCAAGACTCAATATTGATTGTAAAGTTGACACCAGCATCTATCTCCTGTTGACCTTCCTCCTTTAAGACACCATGTTTACAGTGTGAAGTGTCCGATTACTGGCAAGAATTAAATTTCCAAGCTGTTCTTATCCTTCACTAATCTAGTTAGGGAAATCTAGATTCCTTTCTTAACTTGGACAGTTTGTTAAAACGGCAGACCCCGAGACTTTCTGTATCAGTCATGCACGGGAACTGTTGTTCTTGTTGTTAGGTGCCACTGAGTCAAATATGACTCAGAAACACTATGAATACCAGATCTGAACCTTGCCCTATCTTATGCAATTTTCACACTTCCTGACACGCTAGAGTCCATTGTGGCAGTCACTGTGTCAATCCATTTGGTTGAGGGGTTTCCTCCCCTTCATCAACCCTCTACCCTTCCAAGCATCCTGTCCCTCTCTAACGAATAGCCTTTCCTAGAAACACGCCTGAAGTATGTGAAGCAAAGCCTCATCACCCTTGCCTCAAAAGAGCAAGATATAGTTGGTTGTTCTTTTGGCAGTCTATGGGCTTTCTCCAACACCACAGCTCAAAGACATCAATTCTTCTGTCATCCCTACTCATTGTTCAGCCTCAGATGTATAGCAAGCGATCGGAGAGACCATGGTCTGAATCAGACACATTTGAAAAATTTCAGGAAGGACCATATGAACAGGAGCCAATGGAAATTAAGGAGGAAGTAGAGGCTGCATTGAAGGAATTGGTAAAAATAAGACCCTAGTAGCAGGAGTGACATGCACTTCTTAAAAAATTTGCTTCCAGAAACTCCATGAACTTTGATAAATGTTGAAAGTTGTAGAGGGGATTTAGGTCTTTTGTTAATAGGGTCACTATGAGTCATGCTCTACCTTAAGGCAATCAACAAAACAACAAATGATGAAATTCTGATCGACTTGTTTCAAATAAAAGAGACAGACTTGGATGCACTCATTGGTCTATACAAAGAAATTTGGAGGACAGTTGTCTGCTGAACAGGTTGGAAGAGGTCCATATTTGTTCCCATCCCCAAGAAAAGTGATCCAACAGAATGCCGAAACTATTGCACAATTTCACTAATATATGCAAACAAAATCCTGCTTAAAAAATGGCTAGAACAGTAGGGAAACTAGGATCTTGTAATTTCATGAATTCCTTCTCCAAGAATTGATAACCTGGCAACATGTCTGAAGTATTGTGGAAATCCTTAATTTCCTACCCTTTGTTTATAGTTGCTGTTGTATATATTTCTATAATAGTTGTATTAAGAGGTCTTTCTTGTGTGTTTATAATGAATATCCTATCACTCACAGCACTGTACTTCAGGATAGATCTTGAATGATCATAGCACTGCCATGCCAAAAAAAAGTGGCTCTGCTCCACCAGTTGCTCCACTAAATGAAGATGAGCAGTCACCTCCCATGTAGTTTACTGCTTGTAAAAACATGCCAGAGGATCAGCTACGAGTCGATTCCTACTCAACAGTACATAACAACAGAAATAATGTCATAACTTTGCAGGGATTCACTGGTCATATTTTACACCAGAAACAAGAAGTATGGCAATGAGAATAAAGAAGAATATTTGGGTGAAAATAAATTATTATATCCTGCTGCGACAAAATGTAATGCTATCTTCACATAGATTCAGGTCTCTGTAACACAGAGAGAGAGAGCATTAAGTCCCCTCAAGTCTTTAAATTAGAGTTTATTCTCGTACCAAGCATTGTTCTACAAAGAAAAAAAACAAGCACACAAACACCTTGCTTTATTTCCAAGTACTAGTTACCATAAAGCTAGTGTTCAGGTCAGATTTTCTGGCTAAACCAGACACTACAGGTAAATTTGACAAAGTCTAAAATATATAATCTATTTTAATAAGTTTTTATTGTTGTGTACTATAAACTTTGAAACAACTCATAGCTGACTCTCCAGTAGATTTTCAGAAGTGATACAGTTGTATAATAAGAAATTTATTTACCATCTTTTTAGTGGAGCAGCTGGTGAAATCAAACTACTTACCTTTACGTTGGCAGTGAAGCTCATTATCACTAGCTCACCTCTTTCTCTTTTTTTAATTGAGTTTAATGAAAGTTTACAGAGATTTTGGATTTCCATTCATTCATTGTTGCACTTTTCTCCCTGCCCACCCTTCCACCTCAATCGGCTCTTATCTTTGAAAAGTAAAAAATAAAAATTAAAAAATATTCTTTCATTATTATACAGTCCCTCCCCAAGTCCACTCTCTTTATTTGTCTCTAGTTTCACATTTTGTGAAAGAGAAAAACTGTATTTTAACATATTTAATATTTATTTATTTAATATTCTTGTTCTTTTTCACATAATATGAAACTAGAGGTAGGTAATAAGGGAGTTTTGTGGTTTATAAAGAAAATAAACTTTTTCTATTCATTGAGAATAATTAAATTACGAGTAAAATCTCCATTTAAATTATGTTTTGAGGTTGAAGCTCCTAATCTCTGTGTGTTTTTTCCAATGTTGTTGTTGTGATGTGCCGTCGAGTCGCTTGTGACTCATAGCGACCCTATGTACAGCAGCCCTAA
>NW_006399809.1:2405976-2411090 GCF_000299155.1 Elephantulus edwardii | reverse complement strand
CTATGAATAAGTCATTGATTGTGCAAAATTCGATCATTCTCTCTCCAGCTCCATTTCTGTCACTGAGTCCATGTTTTCCAACTACTGAATCTTCTTCTTTGTTCCCGACTTTTGCATTCCAGTCATCCATTATTATCAATGCATCTTGATTGCATGTTCGATCAATCTCTGATTGTAAATGTTGGTAAAAATCTTCTATCTCCTCTTGTGTGAGAATTGATATTGAAGGATATGCATTCAAGTTACTAGTTCTTCTTTGGCAATATCTTTCAGAGAAAGGTGCACCTGAAGATCAATTGCTCCAAAAGAAAAAAAGATTGAAAGCATACATCAAGAAGACAAAGATTCTCGCCACTGGGAAGATTGGCAGCACCATGACAGACTGAAAAAAGATAGACGTTGTTAGGAGTTTCAATTCGCCTGAGTCCACAATCAACACTCTTGGCCCCAGTAGACAGGAGATCAAAAGACAAATTGTGCTGGGAAAATCTGCTGTCAGCGACCACTCTAGAGTACTGAGAAGAAAATTTGTTTTTTTAGACACTAAGATACACTTGATTCAGGCCATGCTCTTTACAGTTACTTGATATAGATCTAAGAGCTGGACAATGACTAAGGATGACAAAAGAAGAACCCATGCATTTCATTTGTGGTGCTAGAAAAGAGTATTGAACATACCATGGACTGTCAAGAGAACAAGCATGCCTGTCTTGGAAATGGTTAGCCAAACTTCTCCTTGGAACCTAGGATTTTGAAGCTCCGTCTTGCATACTTTGACTATGTAGCCAGGAGGCATCAGTCCTTGGAGAAGAACATCATGCTCTGAAAGGTGGAGGGACAGTTCAGGAAAGAAAAAATTCTGGATGATAGGGATTGACACAGCAAATAGGATAATTGGAGTAGGTGTGTTGGAGTCAATGAATAGGACAGGGTTCAGAGCTGTTGTACGTAGGGTCGATGACACATAACAACAACAAACATAGCTATAAAGCTTTAAGGAAAAAAAAATTAATCATGTCAAATTAAGACAGTCCAAAGAAATAAAGATAAAATTCTTTCCCTAGATTCATATCTCCTATTCCAATTCAAGGTACTTTCTATGACCCAAGTTTGTGACATTACTTTGTTAAGGAAAACCTCTACCTCTGAAGTTCTACACATTTATATAAGGGATAAGATACAAATATTAATAGAGGTCAGATAGAACAAATCCCCTACAGGACTGCTCTCAGTGTAGTGAAGATCCAGTTCCACACTCTGTCTTGGAAAAATAATTATGAAATGCAACCAGAAGGCAGAATTGAGAAAGAAGAGAAGGAAGCCAGGGGAAGCCAGGTTCTGTGAGATGACTTCTGATGTTGAGTCAGAACTTCAGTCTGAAAATTTCTTTGAATATCTGTGGAACTTCTATAACAGAGTAGGCTATCAGACTGCAGCCAGGCCACTCTATCTCCTTGGTACCCTCTTTTTTGCTGTATCCTCTTGTACTTCAGAATAAGAAAAAAAGAGGGACAGGGAGGCCCAACCCCAAAATCTTCCTTTTACATGAATAAACTTTCATCTACTGTATAAATCCCTGTATAAAGTAGAAGAGTTATTGCACAAGACACGAGATAAGCACACTGGACTTAAAGCAAGAACTATTTTAAGACACTTCACCAATTTTGTATGTATTAAAGCTCAACGTCAAGAAAACAAAGATTCTCACCACTAGGTCAGTTGTCAATATCATAATATAGGGAAAAGAGATTGAGATTTTTAACAATTTCAGATTACTTGGCTCCATAATGAACACTTTTTGCACTAGCTATTAGGAAATCAAGGTATGAGTCGGGTAAATCTGTTATCAGGGACCTCTCCAGAGTACTGACTAGCAAAGATGTCAGGATAGAGATGAAGGTGCACCTGATTCAACCTGAAATCTTTGCAATTACTTGCTATGTGTCAGAGAGCTGGACAGTGAATAGGGATGACAGTTGGGCAATTGATGCTTTTGAGTTGTGGTACTGTAGAGAGTATTGAACATACCATAGACTGCCAAGAGAACAAACGGAATCTGTCCTAGAGAGGGTGAAAAAAACCTATTTCTAGAAGGCAAGGATTTTGAAGCTCCATCTCATATACTTTGGGCATGTTGCCAAGAGGGACCAATCCTTGGAGAAAGACAATGCTTGGAAGGGTAGAAGGACAGTGCAGAAGAAGACACTGGATGGTATGGATTGACACAGTGACTAGTGTAATGGGGTAGGTGTCTCAGAGACAATGAAATTAGCTCACAGTAAGGCAGTTGTACATAAGGTCACTGTGAGTCACAGGTGACTAAAGGGCACATAAGAACAACAACCACCTTTCTTTCTAATTTGCATGTTTCTTGTACACATTCCTCTTCAAGAAAGAAGGAAAGATTATCACACTCAAGTTCACAAACTTGAAAGTCTTGTATAAAGGATGTCGCTATCCCAGGTATGATAAGTAATTTGCTTGATTTGCAATCATGAATCTATCAGCACTTGATATATTTAAATGTATAAGATTACAGGAAAGATAAATTTAAAATAGCAATGCTGAATGGCCATACCCCTAGCTTTATTAGTTTATCATCATATGTGTAACTAACCAACCATTCTCAGCCTCTCTGGTAGTGTTTTTGTCAGCAATCATTATGACTTTATTACACTCCCTTTCAGCAAATCATAACTTTTAACAACCAAATTACGAGTCTGTTTACAGTTAAGGGTCAGTAAGTACTTTAAAAAAAAGAACTGTAGATATTTTTTACAACTAGGTTTGCAACTTCAGAAACATACAAAATATATAGGCAGAGCTCAGAACATCAGTGAGACTGTTTAGGGTTTAGTTAAATAGGGCAAATAAAGAGACTTTGTATTTGCCTGAAGAGACAGATCCCCATCAAAAATCTTGGATTAGATTTCCAAACCATGAGGCCTTTGTATATGTGCCAACGATGGGTTAATCCTATAGTTTAGGAAACATAATTTACTTAAATAGCTAAAGCAAAATTGGGATAATTACATCAGACCTTAAAAAAATATATTTGGAAGTTAAAGGCCTTTTATTGTTTGGGGTATAAGAAGGGTTTTAAGGATTATGAAGTAAATATTAACAACTCATTTCTCAAAATATGTATTTTATTTCTTCCTCTACTGTTTCTTAATTTCCAAATTTTTGATTTAGTATAAGATAATAAAAACACTTTAGCTTTATCATTTCAACAGTTTGCTTAAGTAACAGTGAATGCCAGTTACTTTTAGTAAATAACTTAATCTATTTTAATTAATTTTTTTTAGTGAGAAGTTCAAATGTGAAGAAACTTTAAAATATGATAGTGGATTGTAATACAGTTCTGGTGAATGTATCAGTCAGAATTGGTTTAGAACTTCTATAAATATGTGTGTCAAGGAAAAAAATACTATTGCTATTTAATAAAATCTCTTCATTTTAACCTCTTGCATTAGAAAATATCTTGGCCACCACGGTAAAGCAGTAAGAAGCCCTCAGCTATGGGGGGAAAAATGACTCTGCACACAATGTGTGCATGGAGAGATTTCCTAGTTGATTTAAAACATTTGCTTATAATTTAGAGAATATGCTGTTTTATACAAGCAGAAAACAAATTATGAATTAAAAGAAATAGTGGAAAGAAAAAGATTACTATTAATGATTATATTTCTAATTGGCTTTTAAGATTATCAGTAGAAGAGGTGTGCTTTCTGTAAATATTTCAAACAAAAAGATTCTAAAGGCACATGGTATGGTCAAAGCAAACCATAATTTGTCCTTCTTTTTGGAAATTTCTAAGCAAAAAAGAAATAAATTGTGTGTGAAAGGTGAAAAAATGGTGAGTGGTGTTTTTGTTTTTTAAAATTTGTTTTCCTTTAATTCTGATAAAGAATATTGCGAAAACTTGGACTTTGGTGGGATATCGCCAAGGAGAGTGGAGGGAGTGCCTGGCCAGGGCTTTTGACCCAGCCTTCCCAACCTCCTCTGCCTACAATTTGCAGGTACAGACTATAGTTCCCAAAGGTCTGCGGGGAAACACCATCTTTATAAACTTGGACTTTGGTGGGATCTCAGCAAAGACAGTGGAGGGAGTGCTGCACCCAGCCACCCCACACCCATTTCAGCCCTCAGGCCAGGAAGACAATCATATATGCCACATCTATAAGATTTATTAACCTCCCCTAAAATACTCATGTACCATTGAGGATTAAGTTAAGTGGGGAATCAAACTGGTTTCTGGCCTGAGTATGTAGGACCTACTAACTCAAACAACAGGGAAATCCTTAGCATATCCAAAGAGTGGGTAAGCTATTCCAGAAAGGGAACAACAGACTTCCTCCTTCATTATTTAGGTTCCCCAATGCCCCTCCCCACGTGTATCAGTGTGCGCTTCCTCCCTCCCCAGTCACGTGAGTGTTGGAGTGTGCACGCATGCTCTACACATCTACTCTTGTTCCTGCCCAACCTTCTTCTGGAGCAGTGATGACAAATTAAAAAATAGCTACCACCTTAGACACGAAGAACTTTGCCACATCAATGGCCCGTAGAAAGCAGAGTGCTTCACTTATCCCACTAGCCCAAAGCAAGATATCAAACCCCAAAGAAGACACAGTAGCAATGGATTTCCTGAAACCAGAAAGTCTGATGGAAATTTCTGACACTGATTTTAAAAGAACAATGCTTGAATATTTTCAATGGATAAAAAAGAAACTTTTTGAATTACAGAACAGTGCTAGCAAAGATAAGGAAGAGCTTAAAAAACAATCTAAAACAATGCAGAGAAAACAAATGAAGCATTAGAGGCACTGGACAAACAAGAAACTGTGATCCAAAATATGAAATCCAAGGTTTCTGATGCTGTCAACATGATGGAGGGACATACAAATAGAGGCAAAGAGATGGAAAACAGAATCAGTGAAATAGAAGATAGAATTGTCACCACAGATCTGACCAAGAAAAAAGCAGAATCCAAAAAGAAGGAAACAGAAGAAAGCTTAAGAATAATGTGGGATACCATTAAAAGAAATAACATCCACATCATAGGAATCCCAGAATGGGAAGAAGCAAGTAAAGGCACTGAAAGAGTTGTGGAA
>NW_006399809.1:2403677-2405460 GCF_000299155.1 Elephantulus edwardii | reverse complement strand
TGAATGGTTTAAATGCACCAGTGAAGAGAAAAAGAGTAGCAGATTGGATAAAAAAACAAAATCCATCAATATGTTGCCTACAAGAGACACATCTGAACAATGTAGATAAAGAAAGACTAAAAATTAAAGGATGAGACAAAATATACCAAGCAAATGGAAACCAAAAAAAAAGCAGGAGTAGTGATACTAATCTCTGATAAAATAAATTTCAATGCAAAACCATCACGAAGGACAAAGAAGGTCACTACATAATGCTCAAAGGATCAATAGAACAAGAAGATATAACAATATTGAATATCTATGCACCAAATGAAAGACCTGCAAAATATATAAAACACACATTAACAGAGTTGAAAAATGAGATAGATAACACTACTATAGTACTTGGAGACTTCAATACACCCCTTTCAAGAAAAGATAGAACTACCAAAAAGAATCTCAACAAAGATACTCAAGAATTAAACCACACAATAAACCAACTTGATCTCATAGATATTTATAGGCTAACACACCCCCAAAAAAGCACAATATACCTTCTTTTCCAACGTGTAGGGACCTTTCTCCAGAATAGACCACATTCTATGTCACAAGGCAATCATCAACAAATTCAAAGACATAGAAATTATACAAAGTATCTTCTCAGATCACAACGCCACAAAATTAGAAATTAATAACAAGAGAATAAAGGAGAAAAAAAATCATACATTTGGAAGCTGAACAACAACTTGCTTGAACACGACTGGGTACAAGAAGAAATAAACAATGATATTTAAAAGTTTCTTGAAACAAATAACAATGAGATACTACTTATCAAAACCTCTGGGAAACAGCCAAAGCTGTAATCAGAGGTCAATTTATAGCAATTAACAAACACATCAAAAGACAGGAAAAATTGACCATTGACTCTCTAATCCAACAGTTCCAACAAATTGAAAAAGAACAGCAGGAAAACCCACCAGCTTCTAAAAAAACTGAAATTATAACATTAAGAGCAGAGATAAATGAAAAAGAAAATCGAAAAACAATTGAAACTATCAACAAAACTAACAGTTGGTTTTTTGAAAAGGTCAATAAAATTGACAAACCACTAACAAAACTCACAAAAGAAAAGAAGGAGAAGACACACATAATCCGAATAAGAGATGAATCAGGCAACATCACAACAGACCCTGCTAAAATTAAAAAGTTAACATTAGAATATTATGAAAGACTATACTCAAACAAATATGAAAAGCTTGAGGAAATGGACAAATATTTAGAAATGCACAATCTACCTAAACTGACACAAACCGAAATTGAACATCTTAACAGACCCGTTATAAAAGAAGAAATTGAAAAGGTAATACAACCACTTCCAACTAAAAAAGTCCTGGACCAGATGGATTTACAAGCAAATTTTATCAAACATTCAGAGAAGAACTGTCACCAATTCTATATAAACTATCTCAAAAAATAGAACAAGATGGAACACACCCAGACTCATTCTATGTAGCAAACATATCCTTGATACCAAAGCCAGGAAAGGACACCACCAAAATAGAAAACTACAGGCCAATATGAGCATAGATGCAAAAATCCTGAATAAAATATTGGCCAATAGAATGCAACGATACCTCAAAGAAATAATCCATCATGACCGAGTGGGAATTCATAACAGGCATGCAAGGATAGTTCAATATAAGAAAAACAATTAATGTAATTCATCATATTAACAAAGCAAAGAACAAGAACCACATGATCCTATCAATTGATGCAGAAAAGGTCTTTAACAAAATCCAACACC
>NW_006399809.1:2374490-2398212 GCF_000299155.1 Elephantulus edwardii | reverse complement strand
GCAAAAATGAATGAATGGAATTCCAAAATCTCTGTTGATGTTCATTGAAATGAACAAAACAACTGGAGGAAGCCAAATAAAATAAAATAAGAAAATAAAATAAAATAAATACATTGACTGTTGTATAAGACGTAGGTAGGTGTAAAATGAAAATATTTTCTGTATAATTTAAATTGAGAACTCAAGCAATAGAGTCTTCCTGGAACAATTCTTCCAGGAATCCTTAGTCTCACAGGGACTGAAGAGCGTTCTTGTTTATCGTCACATGCTCACCAGACTACTTCATCATCCTTCTAATAGAATGGAGTTTAAGCTTGATTTCAGGTACTAGTAGGCTCTATCAAATAAAACCTGACTCATGATGACCCTATTTGTGTCAAAGTAGAACTACTTTCTATAAGATTTTCAATGATTTGTCTTTTGGAGTTAGGATACTTAGTTATCTTCTTAGATACATTTAGGTGGGCTCAACTGTCTACCTCTTCAGTTAGTAGCCCACTGCTTAATCATTTATGCTACCTAGGGACTCCTGAGTTGAAAGGAAAATTAAATTGAAAAAAAAAATCCTTCAGGACAAATGCTTTTCCTAAGTATAAATGTGTGTATGTGCATGTAATAAGAATTATGAGAGTGGACCTTTGGTGTTTTTATTCAAGATGATGGGAATTACAGGCTTTTGACATCCTTCCTGAATATACAAATTATTAATTAAGTAACTTGCTCAGCTTAGAAATATTTTATCAGTGTACTTATCTCACCTATTATTGAGTTATGTGGAGTATTCCCAGGGAGAAATTAGCATCATTGAGAGAATATTCCAAAAATATTTGTGATTAATTTGTTTCTTCTCTGGACTCTAATTTTAACTGAAATTCTGATTCTAATTATTATATTATTATTGTTGTTATGTACCATTGAGTAGGAACCAACCTATAGCTGACCCGCTAGAGGGCTTTCAGAGGCAATAAATCACCCAGGAGGCGATTGCCCATCTGTCTTTTCTGGAGCAACTGGTGCATTCAAGCTAATACATTTGCATTGGCAGTACTAAGTCACTAGAGCTTCCTAATTGGTATATAGGACCCATGAGTAATAATTATAATTATATTACTTTAATATTAACTGAGTTTACTTTTTGTGCCAGAGACTTGCTCTGCTTGTACAGTACTAAAAATAGTACCCAAATGTAGTTAAAATTTAGCTATTATTACTTCTATATGCATTGCTTCATATGATGCTCACAAAACTACCCCATGAAGTTGATACTATTATTCTTCCCATTTCACAGCTACAAATCTAAAAATAAAGTGAAATATGTTGCCCAATATTACATGTTCAGTATGCTGAACACAGAGAAGAACTTGAACTCAAATTTGTTTAAGATCATAACTCATTCATATAATCATTCTTAAAGGGATCTATAACTTAAATTTTAGTAAAAGAAGGAGAGCTTTTAGTAATTTCCAAACATGGTACATTTCAACAGTTATATCTAAGATAAAAATTTACTTTTAACTTTTAATATTAGTCAATATAGATATATATCCATTATCTCAGTATTTTCAAGTAAAGTATTATTCAATCAAGAAGTTTAATTTTTACCTACAACCAGGAGAAGATAAAATAGATGAATGGCACCTTCTAAGAATCAAATCCTTATGCACATCCAAAAACTTCAACAGGGTAAAAAGGGAAGCCACAGACTGGGCAGAAGTATTTGGTAATGATATTTCAGATAAGGGACTTACATCCTGAATTTATAAAGTGCTTGAGGACCACAACAAGATAAAGGGAAATAATCCAATAGGAAAATGGGCACAGGATATGAATAGACACTTCACCAAAGAAAATATTCAAATGGCTAACAAGCACATGAAGAAATGTTCAAAATCCCTAGCTCTAAGAGAGATGCAAATCAAAACAACTGGGAGATATCATCTCACTCCAGTCAGACTAGCAAAATGTAACAGAACAGCAGGCAACAAATGCTGGTGAGGTCATAGAGAAACTGGAACCCTTATTCACTTTTGGTCGAAGTGTAAAATGGTGCAACCCCTATGGAAGGCTGTATGGCACTTTCTCAAAAAGTTGCAAATAGAGTTATCATTTGACCCAGCAATTCCTCTACTGGGAATATAACCCAAAGAGATAAAAATTGACATCCAAGCAGATATATGCACACCCATGCTTATTGCAGCTTTATTCACAATAGCAAAGAGTTGGAAACAACCAAAGTGCCCAACAACAAATGAATGGATAGAGAAGTTGTGGTATATTCACACAATGGAATACTACGCTGCATTGAAAAACAAAAAACTCATGCAATATTATTCAAAATGGGTGACCCTGGAGGATATTATGCTGAGTGAAGTATCTCAGTCACAAAAGGACAAGTACTACATGGTGCCACTGCTGTAAAACAGGACTGACCTCAGTATTGTGGAGAGACTGAGAAAGATAGGTTCAATAATGTATACTGCATTGAAACAGAGAAGGGAGAAAACTGTTTAAAAGGGATATGTGATCAGGTATTTTTCTCACAACAGGAATCCAGAGCTAAGGCTTCATAGTGGAGATCTGGGGAGAGGGATTGTAAAACAATGAAAGAATTTTTCTTTTACTTTTCCAAGAGGGTAGTGTACTAGGGGGGAGGGTTGAGAGGAGAGAAAAGTGCAACAGTGAATGAAGGGAAATCCAAAGTCTATGTAAATTTTCATTGAACTTATTAATAAATAAAAATAATAATAATAATAAACAAAAATTTAGTTAAATTTTTAAATATTTCTGAATACTCATAAGATTTAAAAATAAATCAGTACAGAAAATATTAACATCAAATAGAAAAAAATTAGAAAAGTCACTTAAAATATGAAGTTCAGTTATACAAAAAACCTTAATAGCAATCAAAGTAGTAAAAATTAAAACATAAATAAGATACTATTTTACTCTATCAAATTAACATTCTCTTCTAGTTTATATGACACATTATATTATAAGAAGTATGAATGAGATATAGCTAGATAGCTAGATAGCTAGCTAGATAGATAGATTATATATATATGTTACTTATGTTTTTAAACTAAGAAGGGAAGCAAGAGTGACATCTGGAAACTCATGAACTTTGAAAAGTAATGATAGTTATAGAAAGGCTTCAGGTCTTTTGTTCATAGGGTCACCATGATTTGTGCTCCGCTAGACGTCAACCAACAACAACAACAACAAAAGATGATATCATTTAAAATGGGAGGACATTGTTATAAACATCCAATAGCAAATGAAATATGAAATTTATAGAGTATTAATTAAAAAACTTGGAAATTGTCAAGAACTAAATGTAATGCATAACGATAGGCATTTTGGGCATTAGTGAGCTGAGAAGGACTGGTATTGTCCATGCTGAATCAGATACTCATATTATCTCTTATACCAGGAATAAAGAGTTGAGTAAGGATGGTATTGCATTCATAGTAAAAAAGACCGTTTCAAGAGCTGTCCTGAAGTGCAATTATATGAGCAATAGGTTATTATCCATACACATACAAGGAAGATCTGTTAATATATTATTCAAATTGAGGACTTCTACTAACTTTTGTAGTCTGAAATGGACTGCATATAAAATTTAAAAAGCAATAATAATAACTGGTGACTGGACTGCAAAAGTTAGAAACAAAGAAGTAGAACTGGAGGTTGGAAATTATGGATTTGGTGTTACAATTGTGGCTCGGTATCAAAAGATTGAACTCTGTATTGGATTGCATGGTTAGTTCATCTCAAACACCTCTTTTAAAAGCACACAGACAGTATTTATACATATGGACCTTTCCTGATGGACTACATAATAATCCAAATGACTGCACCTGAGGAAAGAATCATTGGAGAAGCTCATTAACAGAAGTCAAAACCAGGCTAGGTGTTGAACCTACTTACAGTACTACTTATGTGCAAGTTCAAAAAACAGAAGTGGAATAAAATTGAAATAAATCTACTATAACCAAAATATGACCTTGAGTCTATCTCATATGATTTTAAGTATCATTTCAAGAATACATTTGAGGTTTTGAATAGTGTAAGTCAAAGACCAGATGAGTTGTGGAAAGAGGATATATATCAGCCATGAAAAAAGCAAAAAGATTATTACTAAGATGGGGATAAAAGAAAATACAAAAATATATCTGAGAAGAGATTCTGAAAATGCCATTAGAGTATCAAGAAGTCAAAATAAAAGGAAGAAATGGTAAAGTAAAAGAGATGAACAGAAGATTTCAAAAGGAGATAAAGAAGACTTTTATACAAGTACTGACTTTAAAAGCAAAGAGTCAGAAAATAAAAAGTGAAGAACTTGCTTGGCAGTTCTCAAGGTGAAAGAACTGAAAAATAAATTCAAGCCTCAAGTTGTAATACTGAACGGTACTATGAGGAAAATCTTGAATGCATCATCAAAAGAATATGCAAGAACTAAACAGAATCACTGTACCAAAGACAATTGGCTGACAAGCATTTCAGGAATTGATGGGATAGCAATTGACATATTTCAACAAATAGGTGCAGCTCTAGATATGTTCACTGGTTGTGCCAGGCTATTTAGAAGACAGCTACATGGCCAACTGCCTAGTAGAGATCATAATTTGTTTCCATTCCCAATAGGTGATCCAATAGAACATGGAATTATCAAACAATATCATTAATATCACATGCAAGTAAAATTTTACGGAAGAGTATCTAATAACGACTGGAGCAATAAACTGAGAACCTCCAGAAATTCAAGCTGAATTTAGAAGAGGCGATGGAACTCTTCTAACTTAGAACAGTGCTGTCTCACTAGCAAAAAGGGATATCTTTGCTGATACCAGACTAATCTTCAAGAAAGGTATGCATCAAGCTTGTACTCTTTGCTCATGCCTGTACAATGTGTATGCGAAGTAAATAACTTGAGGAGCTGAATCCTAAATAGAATTGAACTATCAAGATTGAAGGAAGATACATTAACAACCTGAATTATGCAGATGACAAATCCTTGCTTGTTGAAAATGTAGAACACTTGAAGCACTTGCTTCAGAAAATAGAAGACCACAACCTTCAATATGGGTTGTTGTTTTTGTTATGTACCATAGAATTGCCTGTGACACATAGTGATCATATGTACTATAGCCCTAAACCTGCTCTATCCTGTGCCAATCTTATTGTCTCTGACACACCTAACCCCATCACCCAAGTCCCTGAATCAATTGAGGGTCTTCCTCTCCTGTGGTGAATGGCATCCCTCTCTAAGGACTGGTCCCTTCTTGCAACATGCCCAAAGAATGTCAAACAAAACTTCAGAGTCCTTGCCTCCAAAGAGCAGCCTGGTTCAACCCTTTCCAGGACTAACCAGTTCATTCTCTTAGCTGTCCAGGGTTTATTCAGCATTATTCTCCAACACGACAGCTCAAAGGCAACAATTCTCCTATCATCTATAGTCATTATCCAGCTTTCTGATGCATAGCAAGCAATTGTGAAGACCATGGTGTAGATCAGGTTCACCTCAGTCTCCAGATTGACATCATGCTCTTCAGTACTTTGGAGAAGTCTCTAACAGCAGACTTTCCCAATGCAATACATCATTTAATTTCCTGGCTTCTGAAACCAAGAGTGTTGATTGTGAACCCAAGCAAACTAAATCTGTTTACAATCTCAATTCCTTTACCATCAATCGTGATGCTGCCAGTTGGCCCAGTAGTGAGAATCACTCTCTCTCTCTTTTTTTTAATGTTGAGCTGCAATTGATATTGATTGAAGGCTGCAGTCCTTGACTCTCTGCAGCAAGTGCTTCAGATCCTTATCAGTTTTCAGCAAGCAGTGTTGTGTTATCTGCATAATGCAGATTATTGATGAGTCTTCCTTCAGTCCTGATGCTACATGTCTCCTCATAAACCCAGCCTCCCAGATAATCTGTTCTGCATATAGATTGAAAAGCTATGGAGATAGGACACATACCTGGTGTACACACTTCCCAATTTTTAATGAGGCAGTGTTTCCTTTCTCAGTTTTGATGACTGCCTCCTAGTCCAAGCATAGGTTTCACATAAGCATGATTGAGTGTTTTGGGATTCCTATTTTTCTCAGAGTCAGCCACAGTTTTTTGTGGTCCACACAGTCAAATGCCTTTGCATAGTCAATGAAATACAGATATACATTCCTCTGGTACTTCCTGCTTTCAGCTAAAATCCATCTAACATAGGATTACATTTCAAAATCCAGAAGACAAAAATCCTCACCACTGGGTAAATAATCAACAACATGATAGATGGACAAAGATTGAAGCTGTCCAGGATTTCATCTTGTTTGTATCTACAATGAATACTCTTGATATTGTCACTGTTGTTATGTAACATCCAATTGACTACAAATCTTAGTGAATGGCTCTGAACTCTGACGTATCCTGAGCTAGCATTACTTATTCTGGCACACCTGATCCCTTTTCCACAGTCACTATATCAATCCATCTAATATGGAATTGTCCTTGTCTGTACTGACCTTTATGCTTCCAAGTTTGATGTCCTTCTCCAAGAACTGATCCCTCCTGGAAACCCGAAGTTTGGGAGACAGTTTCAAAATGCTTGCCTCCAAGGAGCAGCTTGTTTTCAGTCTCTCCAATACAGAGATTTTGTTCTTTTGACAGTCAGTCCATGGAAATTTCACTACTCTTATCTAGCACTATAATTTGAAGGTATCAATTCTTCTGTCACCTTTATTCATTATCTGGTGCTCAGATGCATTCAAAGCAATCGAGAAGACCATGGCCTGAGTTAGGTACATCTTAGTCTCTAGACTGATATAGTTGCTCTTTGACACTGTAGAAAGGTATGTCCTTGAAAGCAGACTTTCTTAAAACAACTCTTCTTTAGACTTCATGACTACAGATTCCAAGGTTTTATGACTATGGATGCCATGATTGTAGACCTGAGCAAGATGAAAACATTAACAACCTCAAACTTTTCTCCATGTATTATATTATTATCAATTGGCCTGGTTGTGAGGATATTTGTCTTTTTGATACTGAGATGTAATTAATACTAAAGGCTACAGTCATTAACCTTCTGTGGTAAACATTTCTAATCCTCTTCAGTTTTTATAAGGAAGGTTGTATTGTCTGCATAAAGCAGATTGTTGATGGATCTTCCTCCAATGATGTCACACTCTTCTCCCCACATTTGAGCTCCTCAAATGATATGTTCATTACACAGATTGAAAAAGCATGTAGAAAGGATACATCCCTGAAGTACTGAATCTTTCATTTTGAACTATAACAGTATTTTCTTGCTCCGTTTGAACAACAGCTTTTTATCTACGTATAGGGATGACATGAGCACAATCAAGTATTCTGGGATTTCCATTTTTTCCAATGTTAGCTATAATGTGTTTTGATTCACACAAATACCTTTGCATAGCCCATAAAACATAAAGATAAATCTTTCTGATATTTTCTGCTTTCAGCTAAGATCCATCTGACATTGTCAATTAGGACCCTAGTGTCAGAACTTCTGATAAAATCTGATTACATTTCTCATGGTTTACTGTTGACATATTGTTCTAGTTCTTCTTTGATCATATAAAGCAAGATTTTACTTGTCTGTGATATTAATGATACTGTTCAATAGTTTATATATTCTATTGGATCACGTTTTTTGGGGGAAATAGGAGTAATTCTAGATTTCTTCAAGTCAGTTGACCAGGTAGCTGTCCTCCATATTCATTGGCACAACCTGATGAGCACATTCAGGGCTGCATCTTCTTGATGAAATATGTTGATTGGTATTCCATTAGTTCCTGGAGCCTTATATTTTGGCCCCAAATAATTTCTTCAAAGTAGCTTGGACTTCTTCCTTTAGTTCTTGGTCATATGCTACTTCCTGATATGGTTCTGTGTCAACGAATTCTTTTTTGTATAGTGACTCTGTGTATTTCTTCCATTTTATTTTATGCTTCCTGGATCATTCAATATTTTGCTTATACCATCTTTAAGTATTAAAACTCAAGGCTTGAATTTGTTTTTCAGTTCCTTCAGCTTCAGAAATGCAGAGCTTTTCTTTTCTTTTGATTTTATGACTCCAGCTCTTTGCACATTTTATTATAATGCTTTGCTTTGTCTTCCTGAGCTGCCCTTTGAAATCATCTGTTCAGCTTTTTATTTTTTTCATTTCTTCCCTTTCTTTATGCTTCAGAATCTCTTCTGACATTCATATTAGTCTCCCTCTTCTGTCTTTGTAATGGCTTTTTGGTTTTTTCCATGGATGTTATTCTGTTAATTGTTAATGTGCAAGACCTCAAACTTGTTCTTGAAATGTTATTTGTTTTAAATTCAGATGGGATAGACTTAAGGTAATATTTTGATCCTCATGCATTTAAAAAAATTCTTTAGCTTTATTTTGAACTTACAAAAGAATAGCTAATAGTCTATTCTGAAGCCAGCACCTGACATTGTTTTCCCAGCTGATACTGAGCTTCTTCAATGATTCTTTCCACAGATGTAATCAATCTGATTTCTGTATTGTCCATCATTCTATCTCCAGGCTCATTTCTGTCACCAAGTCCATATTCACAAGCTATAATCCTTTCTTCTTGTTTCCAACTTTCACATTTCAGCCACGAAATGATGCAGAATCTTGGTTGCATTTTTTATCTATTTCAGACTGCAAAAGTTGGTAGAAATCTTCTATTTACACCTCTCTGTGTCTAGCTGTTGGTGTATATTTTTGAATGATAGTGGTTTTAACAGGTCTTCCTTGTAAGCACACGGATACTATCCCATCACTCATAACCTGGTACTTCACAACTAATCTAGAAATTATCTTTTTACCATGATTACAGCCTCACTTTTCCTCACTTGTTATTACCAACATGTTGTTGTTGTTAGATAACATTGAGTTGCGTATGACCCGTAGTAACTCTATAAACAACAGTTTTGAATGCTATCCTGTATCATTCCTATACTTTCTGACAAATTAGAGCCCACTGGGGAAGTTACCATGTTAATCTACCTGATCAAGGGTCTTCCTCTCCTTTGCCGATCATCTACCTTTCTGAGCATCATGTCTCTCTCCAAGGAATAGTCCCTCCTTGTAACATGACCAAAGTATGTGAGGAGAAGTCTCATAATCTCGGTCTTCAAAGAACAGTCTGTCAGCATCCTTTTCAAGACATATTTTGCACTCTTGGCCGTCCTTGGAATGTTCAATGCTATTCTCCAACACCACAGCTCAAAGGCATCAATTCTTCTTCTGTAATTCATTATCCAGCTCTCAGATACATAGCAAGTGTTCAGAAAGTCCATGACCTGAATCAGAGGCACCTAAGTCCTCAAACTGACATCTTTACTTTGGAATAATTTGTAGAGGTCCCTGCCTGCAGACTTTCACAGTGCAACACATCTCCTAGTTTCCTGACTAGTGGTACCAATGGTGATAATTGTGGATCCAAGTAAGATGAAGTTGTTGGCTGTTTCAGTATTTTCTGCATCTATCTTCATGTTAGGGACCTCTCCAAAGTACTAAAGAGCAATGGCGTCTCTCTGGAGACTAACGTGCATCTAATACAGGCCATGATCTTCGCAATCACTTGTTATGCATCAGAGAGTTGGACAATGACCAAGGAGAATAGAAGGAGAATTGATGCCTTTGAGCTGTGGCGCTGGAGAAGAATACTGAGAGTACCATGGACTGCTAGGAAAACAAACAGATTCATCCTGGAAAGGGTTAAACTGGGTGGCTCCTTGGAGGCAAGGATTCTGGGGCTTTGTCTGACATACTTTGGACATGTTGTAAGGAAAAACCAGTCCTTGGAGAGGGACATCATGCTTGGGAGGGTGGAAGGACAGTCCAGGAGGGGAAGGCTCTCTATGAGGTGGATTGATTCAGTGACTGGGGTAATCAGGATGGGTGTGTCAGAGACAGTGCGATTAGCACAGGACAGAGCAGAGTTTAGGGCTGTTGTACATAGGGTCGCTATGAGTTGCAAGCGACTCAATGGCACATAACAACAACATCATGATGTTGCCAATTCATCAGTGGTAAGAATCTGTTTTCTTCATGTTGAGAAGCAAACCTGCATTCCTTGATCATTTGTAACAAGTTCTTCAAATCCTTCTTACTTTCAGCAAACAAGATTGTGTTATCTGCCTAATGCAGGTTATTGATGAGTCTCCCTCCAATCCTGATGCCACATTTCTCTTTAGAGTTCAGTTTCTTGAATAATTTTCTTGGCATACAGATAGAATACAGGTATATAAATATTGAACCCTGATGCATTCCTTTCTTAATTTTAAGTCATGTAGTGTTCCCTTGCTAGTAAACCAAAAGGGAAGGACATGATTGACATTTTTCAAACTGGAAGAACTGAAGGAAGTAATGAAGCCTTGAAGTGCAATGCTCCAATATTTTATGGATATGTTATTGAATGATGCAGGAAACATCAAAAGAATATGGAAAAAATACAGAATCAATGTACCAAAATTAATTCATTGACGAAAGTCCAAGTTGCACTGAACACATTGACAAAAATCAAGGCTCTAGAATTGACAATCAACTGAGTTGTTTCAGCAATAATATGCTTGTCTAGACATGCTCATTACTTTATGGAAATAAATTTGGAAGACAGCAAACTGACAAACTAAATGGAAGAAATTCATATTACCATTCTCATAAAAGGTGATCCAATAGAATAAATAATTATCAGACAGTATCATTAATACTGCACACAAGTAAAATCTTTTTGAGAATAATTAAAAAATGGCTGGTGCAGTACATTGAAGAGAAACTTTCAGAAATGCATGTTAGTTTCAAAAGAGACCCTCGAATAAGGGCTATAAATCATTGCAAATGTTAGATGGATCTTGACTAAGACAAAGAACACCAGGAAGATATTTTCTTGTGTTTCATTGACTATTCGAAGGCTTCCACTGTGCAAATCATAGATAATGGAAAACACTAAGAAGAATGGAAATACCAGAACACTTAATTGTGCTCATGTTAACGCTATACAGGATAGAACTGTTATATGAATAAAGCAGTGGAATACCATATGGTTTAAATTCAGGGAAAGTGTATTTCAAGGTTGTATCTTTCAGCAAACCTATTTTTTCTTTTCTTTTGAGAAGCTGGACTGTATGAAGAATAAGATGGTTTTAGACTTGAATGGATATTCATCAACAGTATACCCTAAGAAAATGGTACAGCTTTGCTTGATCAAAACATCAAGCCAGTAATTTTTTTTTGTGGAAATTACAAGCCAAAAGCTTACTATTTCATAATACCATACTGGCCTTCTCCAAGAGAGTAAAGGCATAGAAACAACACATCTTGGCCTAGCACCCAACTCCCGCCACCACACTACGTCTTTATGTCTTAATTTTTCTATTCATTTGTTTTTTTACTTAATATACCAGGAACGCAATTAAGAGTGTGAGGATGAAGCAAAAACCCATGCTCCCTGCTTTCTATGGGAGAGAATTGTGATAGAGCTGTCAATAGGTAGTATTTCTTATTGAGAAACTAAATAGATTATAAAAAAATAGTCAAATAAGATTAACATCTAAATCTACATATTTTCTACAATAAGTTGTGGTTGTTGCTGTTGTTAGTCAAGTATGATGTATTTAAACATATCTAAATCGTTTCCTATAGTGTGCCATTCTTACACTTCATGACACACTAGAGCACATTTCAGCAGTCACCGTATCAGTCCATTTGGTTAAAGTTCTTCCTCTCTTTCGCTGATCCTCCATATTCTCAAGCATGTTGTCTCTCTTGAAGGAATAGCATTTCCTGGCAATATGTCCAAAGTACATGAGATGAAGGTTTATCATCTTTGCTTCCAAGGAGCACTCTGGTTGCTTTTTTCCAAGACATATTTGTTTGTTCTTTGGGCAGTTCACGGTATACTTTATACTCTTCTCCAACACCACAACTCAAAAGCATCAATTATTTATTAATATTCTAGTATGTATCAATAATAAACGTTTTATATTCTTCTTTAATACTTATTAATTGCCCAAATTTCAGATGCGTAGAAAATGATCAGAAAGACTATGACCTATATGTGTAGCACCTTAACTCTAAAACGGATATAATTATTCTCAAAAATCTGGAGAGGTCCTTGATTGCAGGCTTTCCCAGTGCAGAATATCTCCTGAATTCCTGATTTTCTTGACGTTGAGATGCAATCTGTATTGAAGGCTGCATTCCTTGATCTTCTGCAACAAGTGGTTCAAGACCTCTTTGTTGTTGTTGTCGTTGTTGTTATGTGCCTTCGAGTCATTTGCAACTCATAGTGACCCTATGTACAACAGCCCTAAACCCTGCTCTATCTTGTGCCAATCGCATTGCCTCTGACACACCCCAGTCACTGAATCAATCCACCTCATTACTTTCAGCAAACAAGGTTATGTCAACTGCATGTTGTTGTTGTTATATCCCATAGAGTCACCTGTGATGCTATGATATCTGCCCTATCCTGAGCCAATCTCATCATCTCTGACAGATCTAATTCCATTTATCCAGCTACTGAGTCAACCCATTTAGTCCTGGGTCTTCCTCTACACTGTCCCTCCACCCTTCAAGCATGATGTCCTTCTCCAAGGACTGGTCACTTCTAATCACAGAGCCTCAAAAGCCTTACCTCTAGAGAGTAGCCTGGTTTCAACCTCTCCAGAATGTTTGTTTTCCCAGCAGTCCAAATAACCTTCAACCCTCTTTTCTAGGACCACACCTCAAAGGCATTGATCCTTCTTCTATCATCCTTAGTTATTATCCAGCTCTCAGATGCATAGCAAGTAATTGCGAAGACCTTGTCTTGGACCAGGCACACCTTAGTCTTCAGACTAATATCATCATTCTTCTGTGCTCTAGGAGGTCCCTGACAGCAGACTTTCCCAATGTAATTTATCTTTTGATTTCCTTACTTCTGGTGCCAAGAGTGTTGATTGTGGATCCAAGCAAGGTGAATTTACCAACAACGTCAATCTCTTCTCCACTGGCTATTGATGAGTGTTCATGTGATCTTGGTATTTCATTCTTCTTCAAAGAGTCCAGTGTCTCAAATAATTTGTTCAGCATATAGGTTAAATAGTTATGTATATAATAGTTATTGCTTGGTGGCTGGGGGAGTCTTATTTAAAGAAATAGGGACCCAGAAGGTGAGCCTTTTTGATCAGTACTCGGTGGCTGGCGGCCTACTATTTATAGCAATTGGGGCTGAGAAGGTGGGCCTTTTTGATCAACAGTATGTTGGGCCACAGGCTGGCAACCCTTGAACCTTTCATAAGCACTAGCACTAAGGGTTCAGCAGAGACTACCACATGACCTTAGTGTCATCTGTGATATTCCCCCAGCATGCCAGCTGTGAGTCTCAGCTAGAACACAACACCCTTCCAAATGCACATCCTGCCACGTCTATAAAGGCTTCAACTGGACAGCAATCATGATATTCATATGCCTGATTTGCTATTAGAGGGGCAACCCTAAATTGTTGCATTTGGAGAATTCATTGTTCTAATTAATACAGCACTTTTCTGTCAGTTTGTTGAATTGAGGTAACTTGTAGGTTATGGTGATATTGAAAGCTATACCACCATTATGACAAATGCTATAAGGACTGAAAACCAGGATTAGCCATCTATTTCTTAAATAACTTCTGAAAATACTATGAAAAATAGAGCAATATAGATATAGTATTAGTGATATAACTCATATTGGAAGTAATTTAAAATGAGAAAAAATAGTGAGGAACATTCTTTAATAATTGGAACATGGAATGTATGAAGCATGAAAGTTGGAAGATTAGAAATTGTGAAAAATGAAATGAGACACATGAACGTCAACTTTCTAGGCATTATTGAGATAAAAAAGACTAGCCTAGGCCACTTTGAATCAGACAAAAATAGTACAATGTTATGACTAATAGGATATTACCCATATGTTACAATACATTTAAAAATCAATTGAATTTCTCTACAATGACAAAGAGAATACAGAACTGGAGCTAAGAAAAACAATACCCTGCACAAAAACTAATCACAAGATTAAATACGTGGGAGTAAATCTAAAAAGAAGAACAAAGGACCTATTCAAAGAAAATTATAAAACATTACTAAAAGAAACAAAAAGAGACTTGGAGAAGTGGAAGAATATCCTTCGCTCATGGATAAGAAGACTCAATATTGTGAAAATGACCATACTACCAAAGACAATTTACACATTCAGTGCAATACCAATACAAACACCAATTCTATTCTTCAGTGAGATGGAAAAGGCTATCTCCAATTTCATTTTGAATGAAAAGAGGCCCCAAATAAGCAAAATACTCCATAAAAAGAGAAACAAGGTAGGAGGCATCTCATTCCCTGATTTCAAATCATACTACACTGCCCTGGTGGTCAAGACAGCATGGTACCGGTACAATGACAGACACATAGATCAATGGAATAGAATTGAGAATCCAGAAATCAGACCATCTACTTACGGTCAACAGATTTTTGACAAGAAGATGAAATCAGTTAAGTGGGGAAACGACAGTCTTTTTAACAAGTTTTGCTGGCAAAATAGTGGAAAACTCAAGCAAGATCCACATTTTACTCCATACACAAAACCCAACTCAAAGTGGATCATGGACCTAATACTAAACCAAGGACTATAAATTTCACTACCAAAAATCTTGGAAGAACTCTAGAAGTCCTAAGTGACAACATAAAGAGTCTTCCAAGCATCCTGAAAAATCTACAACCAAGATAGGATAAAATAGATGAATGGGACCTTCTACGAATCAAATCCCTATGCACATCCAAAAACTTCTCCAACAAGGAAAAAAAAAAAGGAAGCCACATAGTGGGAAAAAATATTTGGTGATGGCATGTCAGATAAGGGACTTATATGTAGAATTTATAAAATATTCTATCACCACAACAAGATGAAAGGTAAATAACCCAATCGTAAAATGGTCTCAGGATAAGAACAGACACTTCATCAAAGAAGACATTCAGATGGCCAACAAACACATGAAGAAATGTTCAAAATCCCTAGCTCTAAGAGAGATGCAAATCAAAACAACTATGAGTTATCATCTCACCCCAGTAAGAATAAAAAAATTTAACAGAACAGCAAACATCAAATACTGGTGAGGTTGGGGAGAAATTGGAATCCTTATTCACTGTTGGTGGGAATATAAAAAGGTGCAACCACTATGGAAGTCTGTATGGTGCTTTCTTAAAAAGTTTCAAATAGAAATACTATTTGAACCAGCAGTTCCACTACTGGGAATATGCCCTAGAGTAACCATAACTGCCACCCAAGCAGATACATGCACACCCATGTTTATTGCTGCTTTGTTCACAATAGCAAATATTTGGAAACCGCTTTAAGTGTCCATCAACAAATGAATGGATAGAGAAACTCTGGTATAGTCAGTCACACAATGGAATACTATGCTGCATTGAAAAACAAGGATATCATGAAATATTATTAAAATGAATGACCTTGGAGGACATTATGCTGAGTGAAATATCTCAATCACAAAAGGACAAATGCTTAGTTCCACTGTTATAAAATGGGACATTGGTGTTGGAAGTAGACTGAGAAAGAGGGGATAAAGAATGTATACTGCATTGAAACAGATCAGGGAGAGAAGTGTTTAAAAGGGATATATGATTAAGTATTACTGTCATGACAGGGGTCCATAATTAAGGCTGCTTAGTGGAGTGGACATAGCAGAAGGGGTTGTATAACAATGAAATAATTTTTCTTTTACTTTTCAAAGAGAAGTGGGAATTGGGTCGGGGGAGGTTTGGACAGAGTGAAAAGTACAACAATGAATGAATGGAAATCCAAATTCTTTGTATACTTTCATTAAAATTAAATTAAAAATACATACTTTTATATAAAATAGAATTCTCAGTGTAGATACTATTCACATTTGGAGTGGAATAGCTTTTGTTTTGTTTTTTTGCTATGCAAGGCAGCCCTATGCTTTATAAGATGTTTGACAGCACCACTGGTATACCCTTTGGATACCAACAACATGTGCTTTCCAACTGCAAAAGCCAAAAATGTATATAGACATTTCCAAATGTTTTTTGGATAAAGGGCACTCAACCTTGATTAAGAGAGCCACTTACTGGTCTAAAGGATGATCAAAGGATATTTCATTGGCACTGCCTCTAACATCGTTATGACTGTTGTAGTTTACCATGGAGTTAGGACCAACCCATAGCTGAACCTCTGGCAGGTGTTCAGAGGCTGTTAAACTCATGGGAGGAGATTGCCCATCCTTCTCCAGCGGAGATCCATCCTTCTCCAGCAGAGAATCTTTATTATTAGATTTAGGAATTGTATGTGCTCTACTAACCACGAATTCATGCAAGTATGAGGATATTTCTGTGTCTCTGGGCACACAGGTGTTTTGGCCTACGTGCATGAAGATCAATTAAGTTGTTGAAAACCTAAATTTAAATTTTGTTGGTATTTTTCCCTAAGCCCTCTTCCCCTAGGACTTTTATGTCAAGAAACAACATTGGCTTTTATATGACATATTTAGAGAAGTGTAATTTACTGAAAAATAAAGAATACATTTATTAAGCTTACTGTGAAAGCTTGCTTTTCTTTCTGTAAAAAGCTAGGCCATACACATTTTTCTGTGAAATTCTTAATTCAGATTTACAATATTTATTGTCCTATTAGTTTTATGTTTGCCAAATTTAGGACACATTACTCTTGCATATTATGTGTTATTTGTAAATTCTTGTCCATTTTACAGGATAGGATAATAGGTTTACTAATTCAAATGATTTTAGAAGTTTAAAGTTGCATCTTACTTTTATGACATATTTTTCATTATAACTATTATTCATTTTCTTCTGAGCCTTTGCTCACGGAGAGAGCTCCCAATTATACAACCAATTATTACATTGCTCTGTGGGGGTAAATTATCAACTGAAGCTATTGAGTTATTTTAATCAAACAGAATGGCTTAATATTAAATAAGTGAAACTATAATATTGTTTTTTTATTTACAGTTACCAATGTTCATATCACATATCCTAAGTAACTGCATATATCATAGATTTATATTGTTGAGTTTTGAATTATCTAATGCTGGATGAGACCACATCTGTGTTTTGTTGGGTTTTTATGTGTTTGTTTGTTTGTGGTTTTTGTTCGGTTTTTGTTTTTGGTGTTTTTTCTTTGTGGCCAAGCTGACCAATTGGTAAAAATTGTTTTGTATAATTTCCAAACAAAAATAATTGTTTTGTTACTACAGTATACAGTAATTTGAGTTCCAGAACACTGTACATGCAATTAACTTGTTGTTGTTGTTGTTGTTGTTATGTGCCATCGAGACGCCTGAGACTCATAGCGACCCTATGTACAACAGCCCTAAACCTGCTCTATCCTGTGCCAATTTCATTGCCACTGACACACCCATCCCGATTACCCCAGTCACTAAATCAATTCACCTCATAGAGGATCTTCCCCTCGTGCGCTGTCCCTCTACTCTACCAAGAATGATGTCCCTCTCTAAAGACCTATCTCTCCTTACAACATGTCCAAAGTATGTCAGACGAAGCCCCAGAATCCTTGCCTCCAAGGAGCAGCCTGGTTTAACCCTCTCTAGAATGAATCTATTTGTTTTCTTGGCAGTCCATGGTACATTCAGTACTCTTCTCCAGCACCACAGCTCAAAGGCGTCAATTCTCTTTCTATCCTCCCTAGTCATTGTCCAACTCTTTGATGCATAACAAGTGATTGCAAAAACCATGCCCTGTATCTGGCATACCTTAGTCTCCAGAGAGACACCGTTGTTCTTGAGTACTTTAGAGAGGTCCCTAACAGCAGACTTTCCCATCGCAATACGCTTTTTGATTTCCTGGCTACTGGTGCCAAGAGTGTTGACCGTGGAGCCGAGCAAACTGAAGCTGTGAACAATCTCAATCTCTTCGCCATCCATCCTGACGCTGCCAATTGGTTCAGTGGTGAGAATTTTTGTCTTCTTGACATTGAGCCTCAGTCCATACTGAAGGCTGCAGTCCTTGGCCCTTCGCAGCAAGTGCATGAGGTCCTTCTCAGTTTCAGCAAACAGGGTTGTGTCATCTGCATAACGCAGATTGTTGATAGTCCACCAATCCTAACACCACACTTCTCCTCATAGAGCCCAGCCTCTTGGATAATTTGCTCTGCATACAGGTTGAAAAGGTATGGAGACAGGCAATTAACTTACCGTATTTAAAAAGTTGACTTCATTGTTGCACTTCAATGTGGAGATCACTATTTAGTTTTCATAACAAACTATCTCTTTATTTTTTATTAAGAGAAAGCTTCTTTGGTTATTTAGTGGTAAGGAAATGGGTTGCCTCAAGGTACCCAGTTGAAAGACACCAGCTGGTCCATGATGATCAAACTCCTCTAATGAGATTTGTTGCCTCTGAAAACTTGCTAGAGTTTCAGCTGAGTCTGTCTTGACAGTACACAACACCACCACTTTTAGCTAACTTGTCATATACCAATATATAGCTCTAGCATTTATCAACTCCATCAACCTTTGTTGTATTTTCAGTCACAAGCCTGTAGGATATTACTAACCCATCTGAAAGGATACACTATTGGAAGTGTGTCTCAGATGAAGAAAAAGTACATTATGCAACATAAATGTTGATTTTGTTTCACATACTATTTCAGAAACATTAAAATGGGAAACAATGCAAACCTTGTTGTTGTTATTAGGTGCAGGTGAGTGGAGTATGGCTCATAGTGACCCTATGAAAAACATATCTGAGCCCTTTCCTGTCCTCATCCTCTCTGACACACATCACCTCATTCCTACAATAAATTTACCTCATTGAGGGTCTTCTTCTCTTTTAGGAACCATTCATCTATCCAAGAATTATGGCCTTCTACATGGTATAGCCTCTCTAACCAAAATGCCCAAATACGTGAGATGAAGCTTTCTCACACTTGCCTCTAAGGAGATTTATTCAACACATATCTGTTTACTGTTTTGGAAGTTACTGGAGGAAAACCACCTGGTCTGCTTACTGGAAGAGATCTATATTTGTTCCCATTCCAAAGAAAGGTGATCCAACAGAGTGTGGAAATTATTGAAGAATATCATTGACGCCACATGCAAGCAAAATTCTGCTGAAGATTATCCAAAAACTACTGGAAAAGCACATCAACAGAGAACTGCTGGATTTAGAAGAGGCCGTGGCACCAGGAATATTATCACTAATGTCAGATGGATCTTGCCTGAAAAACAGAGAGTACCAGAAGAATGTCTGTTTTTCATTAACTGTGCAAAGGGATTTGACTGTATATATTACACAAACTGTGGCAGAATTTGAGAACAATGGGAATCCCATAACATTTGATTGTGCTTATGCAAAATTATACTTTGACCAGGAGGCAGTTGTCAGAATCAAACAAGGAAACAATGCATGGTTCAAAATTGGGAAGGGTGTGCTTCAAGTATGTGTCCTATCTCCATATCTTTTCAATCTATATGCAGAACAGATTATCCAGGAGGCTAGGCTCTATGAGGAGAAATGTAGCATTAAGATTGGAGGTAGACTCATCAACAATCTGTGTTATGCAGATGACATAACCCTGTTTGCTAAAACTGAGGAGGACCTGAAGCGCTTGCTGAAGAAAGTCAAGGATTGCAACCTTCAATATGGATTGAAGGTCAAAGGCAAAGAAAAAAAAAACCCAAAACCAAAAAACCATTCTCACCACTGGGCCAATTGGCAGCATCATGATAGATAGTAAAGAGATTGAGATTGTTGACAGCTTCAGTATGCTTGGCTCTACAATCAACAGCCTTGGTACCAGCAGCCAGGAAATTAAAAGATGAATTTTACTGGGAAAATCTGCTGTCAGAGAGCTCTCTGAGTACTGACATACTGAGGAGCAATGATGTCAGTCTGGAGACTAAGGTGCACTTGATACAGGCAATGGTCTTTGTAATTACTTACTATGCGTCAGAGAGCTGGACAATGCCTTGGGATGATAGAATGAGAATTGATGCCTTTGAGCTTTAGTGCTTGAGAAGAGTATTGAATATACTATGGATTGTTAGGAGAACAAACAAGTTCGTCCTGGAGAGGGTGAAACCAGGTTGCTCCTTGGAGGCAAGGATTCTGAAGCTTCGTTTGATATACTTTGGACATGTTGCAAGGAGGGACCAGTCCTTGGAGAAGTACATCATGCTTAGGAGGGTGGAGAGACAGCGCAGGAGAGGAAGACCCTCAATGAGATGGATAGATTTCATTACTGGGGTGATGGGGATAGGCATGTCGGAGACAATAAGACTGGTATGGGATACAGCAGTGTTTAGGGCTGTTGTATATGGGTAACTACTTGTCACAAGTGATTCATGATGGTACATAACAACAACAACAACTCTCCAATACTATAGCTCAAAGGCATCAATTCCTCTGTAAAAGTAAAATAGGTGAATAGATGATTTCCAAGTGCAGCTTAAGAAGACAAAGCAAAATATTATGATGGAATGTGCACAGTACAGAAGCTGGAGAATAAAAAGAGAAGAATTTACATTTTTTCAAGTAGAAACAAATTTATGCCTTGGGTTTTAATACTAAGAGTTGCTTTGGAAAAGTTCTGAATGATGCTGAAAGCATAAATAAAAGATGGGGGGGCACCCCAGCAACAATAACAAAGTTCAACAGGGCAGCAAACAACACGTTCTGGTGAAGATGTGTAGAGATTGGAACTCTTTTTTTTTTTCAGAGAGATTGGAACTCTTATTCATTGCTGATGGGAATGTAAGATGGTACAACCACTATGGAAGGTGGTCTATCACTTTCTCAAAAAGTTGGAAATAGAAATAACATTTGATCCAGGAATAACATCCTTAAGAAAGCAGAGTCACAACTAAAATGGATGTATGCACAATCATGTTTATTGCTTTTTATTCACAATACCAAAGAGATAGAAGCAACTCAAGTACCCATCAATAAATGAATGGATAGAAAAACTAAGGTACTTCCAAGGAATGGAACTCTACACAGAATTAAAAAAAACAATGAAATAGTAAAACATTACACAACATGGCAGAGCCTTGAGGACATCATGCTAAATAGAATATGCCAATCACAAAAGGATAAATACTATATAACACCACTGTTTTAAAATAAGACAGACATGGGGAGGGATTCAGTAGGGATTGCGACAAGAGTGGACAGAACACTGCATTAGAAGAGATGAGCAGAACTTTCTGAAAGGAATATATGATTATGCATTATATGTATTACAACATTCTTGAACAAGGGTGCATTATGGGGTGGCCTGGGGAGGTAAAGGGTAAAGGGGGGGGATATTTAACAATGGGAAAATAAAAGTAAAAATACATGGAAGGAATGCAGAGTCACTATATCGTTAAGAATTGGCTGACACTAAAACAGTCCAGGAAGTCCCATATGATCAAGGACCAATGGTAATAAAAGAAGTTCAAACTGCATTTGAAGTTATTGGCAAAAGTAAGACTCCAGGAATCATTGTGATACCAACTGGCGTGCACACCAGCCTACGTCAGGAAATTTGGAAGACAGATACTTGGCTAAATAACTGGAGGAAATCTATGTTTGTTCCCATTCCTATGAAAAATTATCCGACAGAATGTGGAAATTATAGAACAGTATTATTAATATCATGTGCAAGCAAAATACTGTTGAAGATCATCCAAAAATGGCTAGAACAAACAGTACATTGAGAAACAACTGCCAGAAGTTCAAGCTGAGTTTAGAAGAGGCTGTGACACCAGTGATATCATTGCTCATGTCAGAGCCATCCTGACTGAAAGCAAAGAATATGAGAAAAATGTCTAATTATGTTTTGTTGGCTATACAAATGCCTTTAACTGTGTAGATCATAATAAATTATGACTAACACTGAGAAGATTTGGAATCCCAGAATAATTAACTGTGCTCATATAAAACATTTACCTAACCAAGAATCTGTTATCTGAACAAAGCAAAAATCAGAAAACTTATGTATCAGGGTTGTATACTTTCTCCTACACATTCATTGTATAGTTTAGAACTAAGACAAAATCATCTTTTGTCTCTACTAAGTGCCTTTGAGTCAATCATGATACATAGGATTCCCTGTGAACAGTATATCTGAACAGTTCCTTGTCCTGTACCATCCTTCCCACTCTTTTTAAATTTTTCCTCCCATCCTCACTATTCTTGACGTATGTGAGCCCATTGCTACAAACACTGTGTTGATCCATCTTGTTGAGGATTTTTGTCTCTTTTGCTGATCCTACACCTTTCCAAGCACAATATCATTTTCCAGGGACTGGCTTCTTCTAAAAACATTCTCAAAGTATGTAAAAAGACATTTCATCATCCTTCTCTTTAAGGAGTGAACTAGTTGTATTCTCTCCATTAGGGTTCTTTCGGGAGTCCATGGGATAATCAGGACTCTTCTCCAACACCACAAATCAAAGGCTTTGTTTCTTTTTCCATGCTGATTCACTGCTGATGCATAAGAATGAATTGAAAATGTCATGGCTTGAATCAGGTGCACTTTGTCTTTAGATTGATATTACTGCTCTTTAGCATCTTGTAGAGACCCTTGACAGTAGATTTCTCCACGGCAACACATCTTTTCTTTGTTTACTGCTGTTGATAAGTGTGCTTATTATGGATTCAAGAGAGATAAAATCATGAACCACTTCAATTTTCTCCCCATCTATCATGATGTTGCCTATTGGCCCAGTAGTGAGGATTATTCTTTTATTGAAATTGAGATCTAATCCATATTAAAGGCTTTAGGTTTCTTCAAAACAATGATATGGTCTCTCAAATCTTTAAAGTTGTTCTTAATATCTAATTCTTTAAAGGTATACCTCAGATAAATAAAGAATTTAAATTAAAAAGTGAAGCAATGACTTGGCATGTAAGTGCAACTTGAAGATAATTTCTCTTGTTTCATTTGTACAACCAAAAGTCTTCCATAGTGCAGCCAAAGGGCTCCTTAGATGTAAGGATGGTGAAACGTCATCCGACTGACTTTGGACATATTTCTAATGATGAACAAATCCTTAGAGAAAGAAACCATGCTGGCAAATGTAGAGTGTCAAAAAAAAAAAAAAAAGAGGAAGCCCCTGCATGAGATGGATTAACATAGTAATTTCCACTGTGGGCTTGACAGCGGTAATAAGGATGGTATAGGATAAGTCAAGGTTCAGATCAATTGTTCATAGTGTTACTCTGAGTAGTAGTCAATTGAGGGCAATTAAAAACAATATTTAAGTTATTGTTAAATTAAACTCTTTTAGCCTCTTTTTTAAGTGACACAAATTTTTGAAGTTTGAATTATTTTCTTTTATAAATTTAAAGTTGCTTCCCTGACTCACTAATATGATTTTCTTTAGCCCGTGCAATGTTAGTGGCTATCCTTGCCTAAGGAGAACTTTGGTTACCCTTCCACTAACTAAGACAGATTTGTTTGTACTTTTAGCATTTTATTAGATATGCAAACTTTTTTTGCCAAAACTACAATTTAAAGAAAGGCATAAATTCTTCTGTCACTCTTATTCTTTGCCCAACTTCCAGATGTATAAGAAGCAATTAAAAAGATTATGGCTTGCATTGGGCACACTTTAGACTAATATCCTTGCTCTTTAGAACTTTGGGGAGGTCATTGACAGCAGATCATTGACACTATGACTCCAATGT
>NW_006399809.1:2372577-2374390 GCF_000299155.1 Elephantulus edwardii | reverse complement strand
TATATATATATGTAATTTCTTGACTGCTGCTATCATAGATAAGGATTATGGATCCAAATAAAATTAAATTGACTACCTCATTCTTTTTCCAATCTATCATGAGTTTATCTACTGGTTTAATGGTGAGGGCTTTTGTTTTCTTGTTGTTAAGATGTAATCTGTACTGAGGTCTGTAGTCTTGATGCCACATTCTTCTTCATATTCATTCATAGCTTCTAGAATGATTTGCTCAGCATACAGACGAAATAGGTATAGAGAAATAATACATAATACCGCCCTGATATCTGGGTCTGGGCATAGGTTTCACAAAAGCACAATTATGGGATTTACATTACTTTCAATGTTATCTATAATTCTTATCCACACAGTCAAATGCCTTTGTGCAATCAATAAAACACAAGTAAACATCCTTCTGGTTCTTTCTGCTTTCCACCAGGCTCTACTTGACATCAGCAATGATCTCCCTTGTGCCACAACCTCTTTGATATCCAGAGTAAACTTCTGTTAGTTTCCTGTCAATGTGTACTTTAAGCCATTTTTGAACACTCTTCAGCAATCTTTTAACTGCATGTAGTTTTAATTATATTGTTTGCTATTTTCAAAATTCTATTATATAACTTTTCTTTTTTTTTTTTTTTTAGGGATTAAGAATGAATATGTATTTCTTCCAGGCAGTTGGCCAGGTGGCAGTCTTCCATATTTCTTGACAGAGACTGGTGAGCACATTCAGAGTTGCACTATTTCTGGAACACCTCAATTTGTAATTCATCAATTTCTAGGACCTTATTTTCAGCAGTGCCTTTACTGCAACTTAGATTTCTTCTTTCATTACAATTGGTTTTTGATCATATGTTACTCCCTGAAATGTATGTCTCAACCAGTTCTTTTCAGTAAAGTGACTCTGTATTCCTTCCATCTTCTTTTGATGCTTCCTGCATCAAGATATTGTCTGTAAAAACTTTCAACATTGCAACTTGAGAACTGAATTTGCTCTTATATTATTTTAACTTGAGAAATTCTGAGCTTGTTCCTTGCTTTTGGTTCTCTAACTCCAACTCCTTGGAGACTTATAACACTTCGTCTTCTCTACCTGCCTTTATAAATCTTTTTTTCTCTTTTTTAAAATTAATTTTAATAAAACTTTACAGAGATTTAGTGTTTCCAGTCATTCCTTGTTGCACTTTTTTCCCTGCCCACCTCCCCCCACCACTTCACTCTTCTCTTTGAAAAATAAAAGAAAAACTCTTTCATTGTTATTCAATCAATATCCCCATTTTCACTCCACTGTGCAGCCTTCATTCTGGACTCCTATAATGACAATAATACCCAATCATATAGGGTTCACTCCCTCATCTGTTTCAATACAGTATAGATCATTTCTCCCCTCCATCTCTGTCTTCCCTCAAACCCAATGTCAGTCCTGTTCTTCGCTCAGCATTTTTTCCTCTTTGGTTTGGCGTCTTTTCATTGAAATGTAATTTTCAGTCTTTTATGACATACATTGTAATCTTTTCTTTCTTTGTAATGACGTTTTGCTTTCTTCAATAATGATGTCCTTGATGTTATTTCATAGTTTGTCCAGATCTGGTTATTAGTGTTCAATGAGTCAAATTTATTCTTAAGATCAATGAATTTTAAAGTCAATAATATATTCAAGGTCATATTTTTATTATTGTGGGCTTATTTCAGTGTTCTTCAATTTCATTTTGTACTTGCACATGAGTAATTGATGATCTTTTTTCATAATAGATTCTTGACCTTCTTTTCCTTTTTTTTTTGACTGCTGAAATTGAGCTTCTCCAATGTCTCTTTC
>NW_006399809.1:2359521-2372451 GCF_000299155.1 Elephantulus edwardii | reverse complement strand
GTTTGTAATAAATAACCCATCTTACATAAATTAATTCTGTCATACGATATCCAGCCTCATTTCTTTCACCAAAGCCGTCTTTTCTTTTTTTTTTTCTAATTACTAATCCTCTTCCTTTGTTTCCTACTTTGCCATTTCAATCATTTATTGTTATTAGTGCATCTTACTTGCATATTTGGTCCATTTCAGAGTGCAAACGTTAGTTGTTGTTGTTTGCTGTCAGGTCAGAACAGACTCATCGCTATCCTTCCGGGGCGTTTTCAGAGACAGCACATCACGCAAGAGGAAACTGTCCATCCTTCCTCTGTGGAGCAGCTGGTAGATTCAAACCACATGTGGGATAACAGCGCAGCTCCTTGCCATCAGAGCTCCCTGAAAAAGTTGGTAGAAATTTCCAGTTTCTTAATATTTGCGTATCATGGCTGCTGTATATATTTGAATAGTTGTTGTAGTAAGAGTACTTCCTTGCACGTGTATGGATAGTATCACTCATAGTGTTGATTTCAGGACAGATCTCAAAATGCCCTTTGTGGCAACCATTCTTCTTCAACCTGTATTGCAGCCGTAACAGATCATTTGATTGCTTGAATCAAAGTGGTCAAAATCAGTTCATCTCAACTCACTAATGCCTAGAAAGTCAACCTTATGTGTCCAAATTAATTTTTGACAATTTTCCATTTATGCTTTATACATTCTGCATCTCATTTATGGAATATGTACAGTGATATCCTTGATTTTGAGTCCTGCTACATCAGCCAACGAAGTTCTTTAATGAAATGAAATTATTACTTCATTTGCATAACTATGGTAGCTACTACTTTGACTTTTCATTATATTTTTCATGTAATTTTTATCCCACTATTGACATAACTGAGGCAATTGGGGTTTTTTTCCACTTTATTCCTAGGAATTCTTTCTATTCCCATTTTCAAAGCAGAATATGTATCTTTGTTTCTATTCAAGACCCCAAGAGTGCACTGTGTGATCCAAGGCTAAGGACACCTTTGTCTTTGTGATTTGAGTACTTCACAACTTGTTTGGCAATGCCTTGCAACAGTCTCTTAAGTTGATGTTTGTTCATTTTTGGGTTTTTTGTTTTGCAGGGGAGTTTCCCTTTTTCACACACACACAATCTCCTACTGATCTATTAAATTTTGTGAGTCCATGTATTAAATTTTGTGAATCCGTTAATATATACAAAGAGACTATATAACACTGACACACCCCCTTTTATTTTTAATAAAACTTTATTTTAATTGTGATTTTAATGAACATTTGCAGAGGAGTTAGTCTTTCATTCATTCATTGCTGCCCATTTTAGCCTCCCACTACACCCTCCCATCCCCCTTCCCCAGTTCACTTTATTTTTATATCCATTCATTGTGCCTTTTAAATTTCAAACCATGTAGTCCTTATATCATGTAGCTGGACTCTGTGAAGAAGAATGTTGCATCAAGATCAGAGGAAGACTCATCAATAACCTCTGTTAAGCAGATGATACAATCGTGCTTCCTAAAATTGAGGAAAACTTAAAGCATTTTATGCAGAAGATAAAAAAATACAGCCTTTCAAATGAATTGCATCTCAACATCAAGAAAACAATTCCTACCATTGGATTGATAGGAAGTATCATAATAGATGAGAAAAAGATTGAAACTATCAACAACTTCATCTTTCTTGGATCCAAAATCAACACCCTTGGAATCAGCAGTCAGGAAATCAGGAGACACATTGCATTGGGAAAGTCAAAGTAGAGACCTTTCCAAATTATTTAGGAGTAATGCTGTCAGTTTGAGCACTAAGGTTTGTCTGATTCAGGCCATGGTATGTCCTATAACTTGCTGTGAATGAATCTGAGAGCAGTGCAATGAATAAAGATGATAGAAAAATTTATATCTTTGAACTGTACTGTTGGAAAAGAGTACTGAACATCCCATTGACTGTCAAAAGAAAAAATACCTCCTGAAAAAGTACAGAGTGCTCCTAGGAGGATAAGCTGTTGAAAATTCACCTCACATACTTTGGACATGTTGCTAGAAGAGGCTATTCCTTGGAAAGGGACATCATACTTGGAGAGGCAGAGGGTTGGCAATGGAGAAGATGACCTTCAACTAGGTGGATTAACACACTGCTGCAATGGACACAAGTATGTCAAGAAGTGAGAGGATGACATATTATAGTTGTTATTGTTAGATGCCATGCAGTTATCTGTGATCCATAGCAACCCTATGTATGACAGCTCTGAAGCCTGCCCTGTCTTGAGCCAGTCTCATTGATTCTGACACACCTACACCCATTACCCCAGTTACTGTATCAGTACATCTCATCCTGAATCTTCCTCTCCTGTGCTGTCCCTTTACCCTTCCAAGCATGATGTCCTTCTCCAAAGTCAAGTCTCTCCTGGCTATGTGCTCAGAGTATATGAGACAGAGCTTCAAAATCTTAGCCTTCAAGGAGAAACTTGGTTTCATCTTCACATGATAGTACAGGATTCAAATTTTTTTGTTTCTAGAATCAGTATGGGTTGTACTTGACTAGAGAGCACCTAACAACAACAACAACAATAACAACAATAATATTAATATATATTATTGATAAACCATTTTTAAAGAAATTAGCCAAAAATAGATTTTTCTCAACTAACACAGAAATAATTATCAGGAGTGAGCTCTGGTGTCATAGTCCATCAGGAGTTGAATAAGGTATAAAAATAAGAATATACACTAAAGTATTAAAATGTTGAAATATAAAAAATATTGTACTAATTTATCAGGAATTAAAACTACAAAGCCATCTTTTTACATGACTATAGGTATATTTTTACTTAAATATAGCTATTTCCTTTCTTTGTAAAAGTTATTTTATATTGGTATACATACTAGAATTGTATGCATTGTACTTCAGCCATTTCTTATACTGCTGCAAATAACATGCTTCAGTGGATTTGGTAGAAGAAATTAATTGTATTGGAAAATGTGAGCTTCATTTTTATGTATTTGGCTTCTTGAGAAAGACCATGAAGGTCCGAACAGAAAGATGCAACTGTATGTTGAATTTGGAACAGTTGATTTCAGAAAGACAGGAAAGCACAACCTTAATATCCCTTTCTATGTTATGCCTGTAAAATAAATAAGAAAAGTGAGATCCATAATCATATTTGAATTCTATACCTCAGTCAAAGTTTAGTACAAAACAAATTAGGAAGATGGGAACCAGATCAGAAGAGTTCATTAGAGTATGGAGCAAATTTATCCTCCGATCACTGCCAAATACCTCCTGCTATTCTTTCTCTATGTGACAAAGATGATTATTCACATTGTTAAGATGCATCTGGATGCTGCCTGAGTGCCAGATGAATTTTCTTACCACAACTATTGTTTCAAATTGCTGTGGGGCAGTACAGAGACGAAGGTCACTAAAGGGAAGCTAACAGGGATAATCAGAGCACTGAGTCTTATTACTGAGAAACAGAAATTCTCAGGCTGGATTCCAGTTTCCAGGACCATGACCCAATATGATCTCGTGCTTTGGTTTCTATTCTATGGTGTTCAGTGCTGGGAACTGAATAAAAACTAAAATAAAATTAAAAAAAATTTAGGAGGAGGAGCTAAGGCAATTTTCTACGAATAATTAATCTCTAAGAAAATCTTAGGGATTTGACTGTTAAGCAGAAGTTTGGTGGTCTATGGAAGAAAGATAAGACAGTCTGCTTCTATAAAGCTTTACATCTTTGGAAATCTTATGGTGAGTTCCACTTTGTCCCACAGAGTACTATGAGTCAAACGTAGTCTCTTTTATTTTTAAAGTAATCCTCATACCTAAGAATGCTATCATTAAGACAGATAGTATTTTCCATAATACCATTCTAAGGTATAGACATGTAGAACATAGTGTTTATAGTAAAGCAAAAATAAAAGTTGACCATGAAAACAAAAGATAGTAAACTCCATTGTAGAAAAACAAAATAGGTCTGGTGGTTAAGTGAGTAAGGGATTGTCCTGCCATGCCACAGGGAATCCATCAGCTACTTGACGGGAGAAAGACCATTCGTGTGAGGGGAGAAACGGCCATTCGTGTGAGTTGCAGCCTCTGGAAATCCAATGGAGGTTTTCAGAGGCTATGAGTTGTTTTTTTACACCAGGTAAGTAGAATTTACTCTGCTACTTAAATTGTCCTACTGTTTTCATTACTGATTTAATCAATACTTTGTTCTTACTATGTCATGTCCCAGATAATCTTTTAGGAATACAGCAGTGATAAAAACAGAAATTCTGGGCAATAAAGCAGTAACCACTGTTGTTTATCACCTCACTCTTGTTTCGCTTCCCCCCCCCCTTTACAATGGCATAACTCTTGTATCAGACTTCAAAATAGATTTGAAATGAAAAACTTTTAGTTAATTGTAAAGTGATCAAACATTACCCCAGGAAATAGATACTTTTACATAGACTTGAAATCAAAGTTTCACTCTTGTAGATAGTTACTGTTTGTTTCCATATTGTTTCTTTCTGAAACAGACGAACTAACTTTTTGAGGACCCTCTTTTTATATTCAATCCATATAGTTTGAGTATGGATCAACTTCTAGTTCCTTTAATGAAGTATGTGATTCCAGACTAAGTCTATCAGTATGGATATACTTTTTTTTTATAATTTTTTTCCTTTTAATTGTGTTTTTTACAAAAGTTTGCAGAAAATATAGATTTTCATTCATTCATTATTGCACATATTACCACCTCTCTCTCTTCGCCCTGCCCAAGTTCATTTTTCTTTTTAAATATTCACTCATTGTTGCACAATTACCTACCATCACCACTCCAGTCCTCTTTGCAATGTACATTTTATTCTGGACTGTTATAAGTATAATGCCTAATCATATATTTGTTTTAAACAGTGTTTTTCATGATCTATTCAAAGTCAATGCTTTTTATCTATCCCCTCTGTATGTATATTCTAATCACAGTAGTGGATTCATTGATGAATATGACTTGAACTAGTTCAGTTAAAGTGAATTCAGAACCTCATGAGTGCTAGAAGTGTTTCATTAGTTATTTTATAATTTGAACCAAGAAGTAGGCAGTTCTATTGTGATAGATAAAGATTAGAAATATTAAAATTTCTTTTTTCTTGAATCCACAATTAATATTCATAATAACAGCAGTCAAGAAATAAAAAGATATAGTGCATGGGAAAAACTGCTGTTAAGGACATTAAAGTTCTGGCAGGTTTTTTTTAAAAATTTTATTGGGAAAAAACAAATTGGGGGTACAAGGAGGTGAGGGTTGGGGGCAGAAGGGTGAGGATGGGCAGTGATGTAGTTGCAGAGCTGCAGAAATTGGTTGGTGGGGGGAGCAGGTGAAGGAAATGAAAGTGATCAAGTGGGGACCAGATGCTACAGGAAAATAACAAGCATTTCCCAATGGCAGTTAAATCAACTGTCTTACTGATGTGGGAACTGGATGCTGACTCTCTGGTTTCTTCATGCTGAACAGGGGTGTTGATGTGAAGGGGGAAAGGGAGGACACTTTATCACCTTACTGGTGATCTTGGGTTAAGGCTGTTTGCCTTCTTGTTCTGTTAGAAGATATTTTCCTGTCATTTGCTCCCCTCTGGACTGCAAAGTGTTTTCCCAGGTGGGTCCAGTGGGGATGGCTGGTTGAACCCAGAGGCTCCATCCTCCTTCGCTTCTTTAGCTGGCAGTTGTATCTCCTTTTTGTCACTGGCACTAGGTTCGGGGTCAGGTCTGAAGTAAAACTCAGTGGTAAGGTTACCTGTAAGAAAGGGAGCAAACCTAGAGAGAACAAACTTGTAAGTTACAAATAGAGGGGGTTTGGCGGTGTTGCTTTCAGGTTTACTGGGTGAGAGGGTGGCGGAAAGTAGCCTAGATAAAATTTTCTGGATACCCTAGGCATTTTTTTTTCCTACCCAGGGGTCAGATGGCACAATCTGGGGACTGAGGAGCTCACCTTGAGGGCCACGGCAGCTCGCCCCGAGCCAAGGGCCAAGGACAGCCTGCCCCGGGCAGAGGGCCGTGACGGCTCGCCCTGAGCTGAGGGCCTAAGACAACCCATCCCAAGCAGGGCAACACCCCCATGGGCTGGCTGGTACACTCCCCTCTACTTGCCCCCACGCTAATCTGGTCCCCTCACCTGACCAAAGAGTGTGTGGCCAGGGACAGCATCTCCAATTTCAGCACCACCACTTTTACCCACCCCCCTAAAGTGGTCATACTATAATTTGAAGTAGGTGTCACTTCCTTCCCCCTTTATAAATGGCAAAGGGAACCTGAAAATTGTGAACAGGCTCCCCCCAGGTCCAAACATCTTTTGGCAGAAGCATTCAACAGATCAAAACATGTGGTGTATTTAGAATGTTGGTCCTCTTGGACATGCTGCCATCAAGTAGACAACTCACAGTGACTTTCAACAATCCATTGTACAGGTGATCACCTTCTCTTTCTCTGGTTTTCCAAGGAAACCCAAACCTGCAGGTGGTGGGGCAAACGTCCCCCCCACCGGAGGCAGGGCACGCGTCCTCTCTTCTGTGCAGGCGGTTGGCGGGTGCACACCATCCCCCAGTGCAGGTGACTGGCAGGCGCTCGCCATCTCCTGTGTGTCATCTCCCACGTGGGTGGCCAGCGGGCATGTTTCATCTCTTGGGCAGGCGACCCACGAGCATGCGTCCTCTCTTGGCGGGCAAGTGTCATCTCGTGCACAGGCAGCCAGTGGGGGTAGGTGCGCGTCATCCCCCAGTGCGGGCAGCTGGAGGGCACACGTCATCTCGCGCGCTGGCGACCTGTGGGCTAGCATCATCTCTCGGCGGGTGTGCATCATCTCTCGGAGTGCTCGCGTCATCTCGTGCGCAGGCACCCAGCGGGTGCACACCATCCCCCAGCGCAGGGCGGCCAGCCGGCGTGTGCCATCTCCCACACAGGCGACTGGTGGGCGAGTGCCATTCCCCATTGCTGGTGGTGACTGGCAGGCTCACACCATCTCACGCTCAGGCGGCTGGTGGGCACTCGTTATCCCCCTGTGCAGGTGCCCACCGGGCGCATGCCATCTTCCGTAAGGGTGGCTGGCGGGCACGAGCCACCTCCCGAGTGTCATCTCCCATAGGGGTGGCTGGCAGGCATGCGCCATCCCGTGTGCCGGAAGCCAGCGGGCGCGCATCATCCCCCACGCAGGCTGCTGCTGGGCGAGGGCCATCTTCCATGTGGGTGGCTAGCGAGCGCAAGCCATCTCCCACACGTAATTTCCCACAAGGGCGGCTGGTGGTCGTACTTCATCTCATGCACAGGAGGCCAGTGTCCTCCCGGCTTCCCCTGCTGCTGCCATCTTGCGTCCAAGAATTCTCCCCGGAACAAGTATACTTTGCTGCAGTGTGGCTGCTCCACCACACCAGTCCTGGGGAGGCCCGGTGCCCACCCTCCATCCTGGGTGAGGGATTCCATAGGTTCCAGCTGTGGGAGCTTCATGGAGGTGTGACTGCAGTGAGGCACAGTGCAGGCTCTGCGGGAGGCGGTTGGGAGCTACAGCACTCACCCATTCTTCCTTGAGAATCCTTGAATTCCTGTTGTTGAGACTCAATCCTCACTGAAGACCAGTCATCACTGAAGACCAGTCATCAACTGTTTAACTGTTCAATTATTAATAAACAGAAGTCTGTAGAGGGTCATAATGGCCCTTTCCCAAGTGGTCCGCTGCTCCCGCAGCTCACCATCTTGTCTCTTCCTCCGCTGCCATCTTGGATCTCCTAAGGACTTTAAAGTTTTAAAGAACAAAGATGTCAGTTTATCTTTTAAAAATTTTATTCTGATTTATTTACAAAATTTGAATGCATTTTATTTGACAAAAGATTTTCCCATTTCCTTTACTCTCCCCACCCATCTAATTGTGCAATCACTGATGGGAAAGCTGAGTGATAATTAAGGAAGACAAAGGAAGAATTGATGTCTTTGAGTTGCTGTATTGGATAAGAGTACTGGATACATCGTGAACTGCCAAAGAACATATAAATCTGTCTTGGTGGAAGTACAACTCAGGTACATCTTGGAGTCATAAATGGTGAAACCTTGTTTCACATACTTTGGCTGTGTTGCTAGTCTTTTGAAAAGATATCATGCTGGAAAGGGTGAAGCTTCAGAGAAAGAGAGGCAAACTCCCCAAAAGATGGATTGACTATAACAATTACCTTGAGTTTATCACAGATCATGGGGACTGTGCAGGATAAGGAAAGGCAGGCTCAGGTCTGTTGTTCACAAACTTGCTATAATAGTTGACTCAATGACACCAAACAGTAAAAATACACACACACACACACACACACACACACACACATACATATACATATACATACACACGTGTATATATACATATATATGCATGTGTATATATACATATACATATATATGCACACACATGTATATATACATACACACACACACACACACACACACACACACACACACACACACATATTTACAACCTCAGCCTTCTGATCTCACTCTCCACCCCTTCTTGGATCCTCATAGTTGTTCTACAATAATGATCTTATACAATATTTGTCCTCATGGTACTGAGTTAGTTCACTTAGCATAATGTTTTCTAGTCCCTCCCAAGGAAGGTAATAATTTACAAAATCATTGCTCCTGCATACTACATGGTATTCCATCATGTGAATGTACCATAATTTGTCAATTCATTCTATTGGACATTTGGCCTGTTTCCATGTTCTTGCGATGGTGAATAATGCTACTATGAATATTGGTGTACAAGTCTCCTCCTCATTTTCTAAGGGTATTTTCCAAGCAGTGGAAGAGCTGAGTCATATGATTATTTATATTTGGCTTTTTGAGGTAGCCCAAACTGCCTTCCAGAATGATTGTAACATTTTACAATCCTACTAACAATGTATAAGGGTTCCTATCTCTCCACAGCCTCTTCAACCTTTATTGTTTGCTGTCCTGTTAAACTTTGCCACTGCTACTGGATACAAGATAGATTTTGATTACTATGAGTGATCAGAAGACTCAATGGCCCCTAACAATAATATTTTTTTAAATACACCATAAGCAGTTTATTATAGACAATATATGAAACCCTGTCTCCACCAATTTTTGTGTATACATTATTGAAAACTGACTATATACTATTTTTTAACAATAATAATTTAACTCTTCTACTATTGAACCATTATTCTATATTTCTCAATCAGTTAAAATATGTTTCTCTGTGTGTTCATGCATACAGAAAAATGAAAACATGTTCTTTGTACTTCTTAAGTGTGAGATTCCAAAGGCTTTAATATTTATAATTAATTTATTTACTGGTTATGCAGATGTTACCCATTTTTTAAAAGTCTGTATTTGACACTCATGAAAAGATTTCAAGAGTCTAGAACAGTTAATGAATTTAAAACATATTGTGGTACATTCACACAATGGAATGAGGAGTAAAAGTTTCAAAAAAATACTTCATACCTTGGGAGAGCATTATGCTGAGTGAAGTAACTCAGTCACATAAGGACAAATACTGCATAAGACCATTACTGTAAAAATAGGCTAACTAGTTAAAGATGGGCTTGGAAGTAGGAGTGGCATCCACTTTCTAAGTACATGCCTCTGGAAACTTGAACTTTGCGAAAAGATAGTATCAAAAGATTTTACCTCTTTTGTTCATAGGGCCTTTATATGTTGTGTTTGACTCAGCATCAATGAACAACAACAACAAAACAACAACAACAGTAAAACATGTATGGGAATCCAAAGGTGCGGAAAGGTGGAAGCATAGGGGTGAGGATGAATAGGGACAAAATTACAGGGTTTCCTGTGGGAAGAGTGAGGAGGTGAAGGAAATGGGAAAGATCTGGTGAGGATCTGAATAGATAGGGTAATGATGGCCAAAGTCCAATGGTTATTGATTTTATAAAACATGATGCACAGGAATTTTTGTATGGAATGCAGTGTGAATGAATTATATTGTGAAATAAAATGTATACAAACTTTATAAACAAACAAAATATAAATAAGTTTTTTAAAAAAATTTCCAAAGACTGAATTAATTTTCTCTGATGAATTCCCTGTGAATACTTATCATTCAATGATTCTAGTGAAGAATACCAAGAGTTACTCAATTATATAATTTAGTTTTTCTGTAAGTTGTAAAACTCTAGTTTCATTTGGAAAGATCTTCAGACAGCACCACATGGCTTAACTTGTGGGGTTTTTTCCTAATTATTACAACGTGATATTTACATTTTTCCTATGGTATTTTTTAATGTTTAATTTCTCATGACGGGAAAGGGTTGATTTAGGTTTTATTACACACCCAACCAAAATTCACCATTAAATGGATCCCAACTCAGGGTCACTCTCGTTATGTTTCCAAAGTTTTATATCTTTGAATGAGGACACTGTGTGTTTTTTTTTCTATAAAGTAACTAGCAAACTTGAACTACAGACTTTTTTAAAAAAATCACTTTTCCTATATTCTGAAGATTATGGCTATCTTAAGGAAAACACCCTCTGAAATTCTCTGAGTTGCAGACTGAACTAGCAGCTTTTTTAAAAAAAATAGATTTGCATAATGCACGAGAATGATTGTATGAAAAAAATGTAAATGAAAAATAGTGAGAAACACAATGATATAGTTTTATAAAATTAATCACCATTGGACTTTGACCATCATTAACCTGTCTTTATACCTGGATCCCCCCCTCCTTCCACTCACAAAACTCTGCAACCGTATGCTTTCATCCCTACCTATCCTCACCCATTCACTCCCACTGTTCCTCTCCTTGAGTTCCCATACATGCTTAAATAGTTATCCTTCTGTTTTTAAAATAATGATCTTATGCAGTATGAATCCTTATGAGACTGCTTTAGTTCACTCAACTTAAGGTTCTCCAGCCTCTCCCAAGTTTTTCAAGACATTGCTCCTGAAAGCTGCATGGTATTCTATTATGTAAATGTACACAATTTCTCAATCCATTTAGTTGTGTTTAGACATTTGGGTTGTTTCTATGTTCATGCCATGGTGAATAAAGCAAGGATGAACATTGATGTATAAATCTGTTTGTGTCTTGGTTCTAATTACCTTGGGTTATATTCCCATTGGCTGGTACATTCCTAGTAGCTCCTAATAGCTGGGTCATATGGAGTTCCTATGTTCAACTTTTTCAGAAAATACCAAACTGTCTTCCAGGTGGTTGCACCATTTTACAATCCCACCAACAGTGTATGAGAGATCCCACTTCTCCACATTTTCTCCAACATTTATTCCTTGCTGCCCTACTTAACTTTGCCCCTGCTACTAAGGTGAGATAGTATCTCATTATGCTTTTGACTTTCATCTGTTTTATCATCAGTGAGAACAATATGATATTAACAATTGATGCAAAAAAAGGCATTTGACAAAATCCAAAAGACTTTACTGATTAAGAAACTTAGGAAAATTGGAATAGAATGGAATTTCTTGAACATAGTGAAAAGTATATATGCAAAGCCAAGAGCCAATATCATTCTCAGTTGAGAAAGACTAAAAGCATTTTCCTTGTGAACAGGGACCAAAAAAGGATGCCTACTTTCACCACTTCTATTCAATATTGTTTTGAAAGTACTTACGAGAGCAATATGACAAAAGAAGGAAATAAAAGACATCTGGATTGACAAAGAGGCGATTAAACTGTTGTTATATGCAAATGATATGATAGTGTACCCAGATAACTCCAAGGACTTAAACAAAACCCAAAACACACAGGAAAAAAAAACCCCAAAACTATTCCCCAAAGCACTCCACCCAAAAAACAACTGATAGGGTGGGCAAATCAATATAATAGGGTTGCAGAGTACAAGATCAATATCCAAAACTCAGTGCGGTTCCTCTACAATAACAAAGAAGGAAACTTAGAATACCATCTACAATAGCCAACCATGTATTGAAATACTGGGGAAGGAATATGATTAGAGACAAAAAAAGACCTGTAAAAACAAACAACAACAAAAAATAGAACCAAACAACCTACAGAACATTTCCGTAAGACACTGTAAAAGATTTAAATAAATGGAAAAATGTGCCCTGATAGGAAGACTCAATATTATCAGAATGACAATCCTACCTACCGCAAGGAATCTACATGGTCAATGTAACCCCAATACAGATACCAAATTTATTTTTAAAGGAGACTTAGAAAGAAATTGTAATGTTTATTTGGAAAGGCAAGGGACTCTAAATAAGCAAAACACTTCCGAAAAGCAAAAATGAAGTGGGAGGAATAGCACTCCCTGACCTCAAAACCTACTACACAATGGTAGTAACCAAAACAGCATGGTACTGGTACAATTATGGGCACATAGATCAATGGAAAAGAATTGAGAACCCAGAAATGAGCCCATCTACATATGGCCAACTGATATTTGAAAAGAAAGTAGAATCTATCAAATGGGAAATAACAACCTCTTCAACAAATGGTGCTGGCAAAACTGGACTGCTACCTGAAGAATGCTGAAACAGGATCCATATCTCACACAATACACAAAAATCAAGTGAGGATGGTTAAGAGCCCTGGGAGTAAAGCCCAAAACCACAAAGTTCAAGAGACAAACTGGACCGCCAGAGATGGAGTTCCGCTGCCAGAGACGGAGTTGCGCCACCAGACAGGCCGGGAGGAGATCCAGAAAGAGCAATAGTCAGCCATCCACCGCGGAACCCCAGAGTAGCGAAGACTACTGGCCACTGTGCAACCCCCCTGCAGCCCGCACCTGTGTGACCCCCGACCAGCAGCGCCCAAACCCCGCCCCCACCTCTTGGTGGTAGTGTCCAAGACCTGCGCTCCTTATCCCCCTAGTCCCTTGCTTCCACGCACCTCAGCCCCCACCACAGCCCTGTGACCTCAGGGCACCACCAGGGATCCAGCCATCACCTGGAGCTATCAA
>NW_006399809.1:2339195-2353796 GCF_000299155.1 Elephantulus edwardii | reverse complement strand
AAAAAAAAATTAATAATGCATCTTTAGAAAAGAAAAAAAAAAGAGACAAACTGGGTCCGAGTTTAGAAGGCTTAGCCTATAATATACAGAAACTGTCAAACACAGCCAGAAGTGCTTAATTTGGAGAGGATAAAATTGACGAATAGGACTTTCTAAAGATTAAATCTCTGTATTAATAAAAAACTTTTTCCAAGAGGGTGAAAGGAAGTTTGCTGACTGGGAACAAACATTTGGCAATATCATCACAGTCAAGGGTCTCCTCACGACCCCTTGGTCCTCCAGAAGAAAAAGACGGATAAACCAATAATTAAATGGCCAAAAGACATACAAAGACTTTTCACAGAGGAAGACATTCAGGTGACCAAGAGACATACGAAGAACTTTAGACTTTTGAATTTGCACCCCAATACTTTACAAAGTATGCCACCGTATGGCCCACTATTTATTTTTACTTCGTACTATTTGTTAAATTAGGAAGACTGCATTTACAAAGATATTCTCAAAAAGTAGCTAAATTAAATATTTCTTTTTCTTTGATAGTTCATAGTCAGAGTTCAAAGTCAGTTTATTCAATGCTGTAATCCTCACTCAGCTCTTTGATCAAGGTTAAACAAAGATTCCTCTAAGCTTTTCCATCATTTGAATTATGTGAAGAAGTCACAGCCATGACCAGGCTCTAGTTTTCAGAAAATAGAACGGAGCATGGAAGAAGCCTGTAATAGAGCCTTCAAGATCAGGCTCAGGTGTGAGACCACTGTCTCTTGTTTTTCATTACACATACATAAGTTATGTGATCATTGCAAGATGAATAGGAAAATATTGTCTTGAATCTAGAAAGTGGGAGCATGACTTTTGATAGAAAAATAACAATCTCTATTATACAACCTTACTTTACCGAATACAACCAAACCTATTGCCACCACATCCATTTTGACCCAAAACAAACTTATGTGGCAAGAGTAGAAATGCTGAATAGAAATTTTTTTAAAATTTTATACTATTTCATTTACAAGGTTCGTACACATTGTTTTCCACACTAGATCTTTCCAATTTTCTTCTCCATCAAATTGTGCAACCCTGTAATTAACACCCTCCACCCCACTTTTCCTCACCCCTCTGCTCCCCCCTCTTGGATCCCCATACTTATGCTATAATAATAGTATTACACAGTATTTTTCTTTATGAGACTGAGTTAGTACTGCACTTAGCATAATTCTCTCCTGTCCCTCCTAAATTAGGTAGTAATTTCCAAAAGCATTGCTCCTACATGCTGTGTACTATTCCATCATGTGAATATACCATAATTTCTCAGTTCATTTGATTGTGATTGGACATTTGGACTAAATCCATGTTCTTGCAATGATGAATAACACTGCTCTTAATATTGGTGTACAAGTTTCCATTTGTGCCTCAGTTTTCTTTCTCTCAGGATATATTCTAAACAGCAGAGTAGCTGGGTCATATGGAATTTCTATGTTCAGCTTTTCGAAGAAGTACCAAACAATGAAGCCAGAAATGCACACTATGAAGAGGTTAAAATTGATGAAGGGACCTTCTGAAGATTAAATCCCTGTGTGCATCCAAAAAATTTTCCAACACAGTGAAAACAAAACCTACTGACTGGGAAAAAAAATTTGGCAATATCATTTCAGACAGGGTCTCATATCAAAAGTTTACTGAATCCTACATGACCTCTGCAAGAAAAACACTGATAACACAATTACAAAATGGTCCAAAGACATAGAAAGACTTTTCACAGATGAAGATATTTGGATGGTCACATGAAATCACTAGAAATCACTGACAATAATAGAGATGCAAATCAAAACCACAATGAAATACCAACTCACGTCAGCAACAGGACAGCAAATAAATGTTGAAGAGGATGTGATGAGATAGAAACTGTTATACATTGTTGATGGAAGTTTGAATAATATTTTTAAACCTGCAAACTTTAATGAAAGCAAGCTACCTAATAATTTTCTTGGAAAAGAAATGCAGAAATGCATAAATCAGTGCATTGCCAGAACCTTTTCCTGGATGGAGAGAGAGAGAAAGAGAGAGAGAGAGAGAGAGAGAGAGAGAGAGAGAGAAGAAAAAGATGACAAAATGAAGGAAGAAAACCATCAAACTAGGAAAACATAAAATTAACACTTGAAAGCTGTTGTTAGGTGCCATCATAGTGACACTATAAATAATGGATCTCTTTTCTATCCTGTGCCATCCTCAAAATCTTTGCCCCACTATAGCTTATTGTTGTAGTCACTGTATTATTCTCTCTCATTGAGGCTCTTCCTTTACTTTACTGAGTTTCTATTTTTTCCAAGCATGATATACTTTCCCTTATTTTCCTACCAACATGACCAAAGTATGTGAATTGAAGCTTATCCTTCATCTCCAAGGAGCACCCTGATTGCACTTTTTCCAAGACATAATCATTTGTTTTCTTTGAAGTCCAGGGGATATTAAGTACTCTTAGATGACACCATAACTCAAAACATCAATTCTTTTTCTTTAACTCTTATTCATTGTCCAACTCTCAGATGCATAGCAAGTAATTTAAAGACCTTAGCATGGATCAAACTCATCTTAAGTGGCATCATTTTTTTTTCAGCACTTCAGAAAGATTCCTGACTACAGACTTACCCCAAGCAACACATCTTTATTTCCTGACTTGTGGTAGAAAGGTGTTGACTATAAATGTGAAAACACTGAAAATGTTTATCATTCTTTATTTAATATGATGTGTTCTTTATTAACACAATAGTGAGAATTTTTGCATTCTTAAAGTTGAGACGTAATCCATACTGAAGGCTGTTGTCTTTGATCTTCTGACAAAAGAACTTCAGGTCCTCTAATCTTTCAGCAAGCAAGACTGTCATCTATGTAATGTCAGTTGTTCATCTTATGCCACATTCTCCTCATAAAGTCCATCTACCTGAATGATTATCTCAGCACAGAAATTAAACAAGTACACTGGAACAGCAAACCAACAGAGAACTACCAGAAGTCTAGGCTGGGTTTAGAAGGGGTCGTGGTACTAGAGATATTGTAGCTGATGTTAGATGGATCTTGGCTGAAAACAGGGAATCCCAGAGGAATCTCTATCTGTGTTTCATTGACTATGCAAAGGCATTTGACTGTGTAGATCATAAAAAACTATGGCTGACTCTGAGAAGAATGGGAATCCCAGAACACTTGATCGTTCTAATGCGAAACTTACACTTGGACCAGGCGGCAGTCGTCAGAACAGAGCAAGGGAACAATGCATGGTTCAAAATTGGGAAGGGCGTACACCAGGGATGCATCCTATCTCCATACCTTTTCAACCTATATGCAGAACAGATTATCCGGGAGGCTGGGCTCTATGAGGAGAATTGTGGGGTGAAGATTGGTGGACGATTTATCAACAACCTGCGTTATGTGGATGACACAACCCTGCTTGCTGAAACTGAAGAGGACCTGAAGCGCCTGCTGCTGAGTGTCAAGGACTGCAGCCTACAATATGGATTGAGGTTCAATGTCAAGAAGACAAAGATTCTCACCACTGGACCAATTGGCAGCATCGGGATGGATGGTGAAGAGATTGAGATTGTACACAGCTTTAGTTTGCTTGGCTCCATAGTCAACAGTCTTGGCACCAGCAACCAGGAAATTAAAAGGCGCATTGCCATGGGAAAGTCTGCTGTTAGGGGCCTCTCCAAACTACTGAAGAGCAATGGTGTCTCTCTGGAGACTAAGGTGCGTCTGATACAGGCCATGGTCTTTGCAATCACTTGTTATGCATCAGAGAGTTGGACAATGACCAGGGAGGATAGAAGGAGAATTGATGCATTTGAGCTGTGGTGCTGGAGAAGAGTATTGAGAATACCATGGACTGCTAGGAAAACAAACAGATTTGTCCTGGAAAGGGTTAAACCTGGTGGCTCCTTGGAGGCAAGGATTCTGAGGCTCCGTCTAACATACTTTGGGCATGTTGTGAGGAGAGACCGGTCCTTGGAGAGGGACATCATGCTTGGGAGGGTGGAGGACAGTGCAGGAGAGGAAGAACTTTGATGAGGTGGATTGATTCAGTGACTGGGATAATTGGGATGGGAGTGTCAGAGACAGTGAGATTGGCACAGGACAGAGCGGAGTTTAGGGCTGTTGTACATAGGGTCCCTATGAGTCGCAGGCGACTCGACGGCACATAACAACAACAACAACAACAACAACAGCATAACACTCTGAAACATATTTGTCTTGATTTAAAACATTCGGTGTTTCTTTCCTTTCTTCAGACAACTGCCTGTTGGACTAGGCTTAATTTTCACAAGAGCACAATTTAATGTTCTGGGATTCTTACTCGTCTCAATGTCTGTCAATCATAATTCGCTGTGACCTACAAAGTCAAATGCCTTTTTACAGTCAATAAAATAGAAGTATACATCCTTCTGCTACTCTCTAATTTCATCCAAGATCCACGTGGCATCAGCAATGGCATCCTTGGTGTCACAGCTCTGGGGTACAGGACTATACAAGAGTATTTTTTTAAAAAATTGCTAGAACCATATACATACAGAGAACTGTGAGACTTTCAGCCTGGATTTAGAAGAGGCCGTGGCAACAGGTATGCTTAGAAGAGGGTAGATGATTAAATCTATGCATAAAAGAGAGTGTTAGATCCTTCAGGGAGAGTATTCTTCAAGTACAATATGCTATTGCTGTTGTTAGGTGCTGTTGATTTGACTGTGACTCATAGTGACCCTATGAACAGACAGATCTGAACCTTGTTCTATCCTGTGTCATCCTCATCATCTCTAATATACCCAAGGCCATTGTTACAGCCATTAGATCAGGCTATCTTAGTGAGAATTTTCCTCTCTTTGACTGACTGTCCACTTTTCCAAACATTATGTCTTTTTTTAAGAACTGACCTTGGGACCACATGCTCGAAGTATGTGAGATTAAGTTTCTTCATCCTTGCTTCTAAGAAGAACTCTAGTTACACTTTCTCCAAGACATATCTATTTGTTATTTTGTCGGTTTGTGAGATATTATTACTCTTCAACATCACAAAGGAAAGACATAGATTATTTTTTGTGATTCACTGTTCAACTTTCAGATACATCCCAGCTAATTGAAAAGGTCATGCATAATGTATTAAAAGAATACAGAAGGAATACACAGAGTAAAACTGTACCAAAAAGAATTGCTCTCAAAAAAACATTTCAGGAAATTATATCTGATCAAGAATCAATGATAATGAAGGTAGATACTGTAGCTACACAGATGGCACTGCAAAAGGCCTCAATAGTTAATATAATATCAATTGAGGTACTTCAACAAACAGACACAACTTTCACAAATTCACTAGTTTATGTTTAGATATTGACAAATACAGACCAAGTGATTGGAAAAGAACCATATTTGCTTTCATTCCAACAAAAGGTGATCAGACAGAATGTGTAAATTATCAAATAATAATCACATGAAAGGTGATCCAACGCAATGTGGAAAATACTGAACAATATCGTTGATATCACAAGTAAGCAAAATACTGCTGAAGATTACTTCAAAACAGCTAAAACAGTACGTATATAGGGAATTTCCAGAAATTCAAGCAAAAATTAGAATACGTATATAATTTCTAATGTCAGATGTATCCTGGTTGAAAGTAAAGATCAGCAGAAGAATGACTATTTATGCTTTATTGACTATGCAAAGGCATTTGGTTGCGTGGATCATGATAAGTTATGGCTAATATTGAGAATAATAGGAATCCCAGAGCACTTAATTGTGCTCATGTGAAATCTATAGCTAAACCAGGAGACTATTGTGTGAACAGAGCAAGAGAACAAACAATACATGGTTTAAAATTAACAAGGGAGTGTGTCAGGATTATATTCTATCTCCATACCTATTCAATATGTATGCTGAGTAAATTATTTGAGAAGCTAGACTCAATGAAGAAGAATGTGGTATCAAGATGAGAGGAAGATTCATCAATAACCTGTGTTATGCATATGACAGACACAACCTTGCTTGCTGAAAGCAAATAGGACTTGATACACTTGCAGAAAATCAAAGAATATAGCCTTCAATATGGATTGCATCTCAACATGAAGAAAACAAAGACTCTTTCTTACCACTGGAACAATAGGCAATATCATGATTGATGGAGGAAAGATTGAGACTGCCAACAACTTCTTCTTACTTGAATCCACAGTCAATACCCTTGGTACCAGCTTTCAGGAAATCAGGAGATATATTAACTGAGAAGGTCTGCAGTCAGGGACATCTCCAAATTATTTAATAGCAATGACTTCAGTTGAGGGCTAAGGTTCATCTGATTCAAGGCACGGTCTTTCCAATCACTCTTCATGCATGTGAAAGCAGGAAAATGAATAAGAATGACAGAAAAAGAATCGATGCCTTTGAGCTGTGGTGTTGGAGAAGAGTACTGAACATACCATGGATTTCCAAAAGGGAAAAAAAAACCCAAATATGTCTTGGAGAGGATACAGCTGAGTGCTCTTTGGAGGCAAAGATGATGAAGCTTCACCTCAGATACTTCAGGCATGTTGCTAGGAAAGTCTATTCCAGGCATGATGCTTGGAAAGGTAAAGGGTCATTAAAGAGAAGAAGACCCTTGGCCAGGTGAATTGGCATGGTGATCAGCACAATGGACTGTCAGGAAGTGTCAGGATTGTACAGAATAGGACAGGGTTCAGATCTGTTGTATGGATCATACTCGACTCAACAGTACCTAACAACAACACATCATATGCAAGTCATATTTTGAGGAAGATTATTTTAAAAAGCTGGTACATTGGCATGGAACTTCCAGAAATTCAAGCTGAGAAGAAATTATGAACTAAGGACATTGTTATTGTCAGGTGAATTTTTTCTGAATGAAGAAAATACCAAAATCATATTCATTTGTGTTTTATTGACTGTGAAAAGACATTTGATTATGTAGATCATAACAAATCATTGCTAACATTTAGAAGAATGACAATTTCAGAACTTTTAATTATGTTTGTTTGAAAACTATTCATAAGCCAAGAAACAGCCGTTACAACAGTGCAAGAGAACATGTTTTAGTCAGTTGAGATATGTATCAGTGTTGAATCCTTTTTCCATACCTATTCAATCTGTATACTGAGCAAATAATTTAAGAAGCTGTTTCATATGAAGAAGAAAGTGGCTAAATTGCAAGATGACTCATCAACCAAAGAATGTAAACTTGAAACACTAATGATTAAGCTTTCAATATGTATCACATTTCAACATCAAGAAAACAAAATTGTCACCATGAAGCAATAGGAAGTATCATAATAGTTGTATAAATATTGAGTTTGTCAATATTTCACTATATTTGGCACAACAATCAAGACCCTTGGCAGCAGCAATCAAGACAACAAAAGACATGCTATAATAGGAAAATCTACTATCAAAGACCTCTCCAAAATGCTAAAGAGTGAGGATATTAGTTTAAAATCTAAGGTATGCATGTTCAAGCTAGGATTTTTTTTTCAATTGTTTCCTATGCATTTGATAATTGGATCATGATCAGAATTACTGGAGATTTAAAACTCTGAATTGTGGTGTTACAGAACAATACTGAATATTCCAGGGACAACCAAAAGAGCAAATACATCTATCTTAGAGGAAGTGCAACCAAGAAGCTACTTAGTGGTATGGATAGTGAAACTTGCTCTCACATTCCATGAGCACATTTTCAGGATGAGCCAACTCTTGGGAAATGATATCATGCTGGCTTAGGTGGAGGGTCAGAGAATGTGGGGAAGACTCTCAACAAGAAAGAAAGACTCAGTGATTGTAACAATGGGCTCAAGCATGTTGGAGAGAATTAAGATGGTGCAGGTTAGGGCATGGTTCCCATCTGTAGTAACACTCAGCTGGATGGCACAAAACAACAACAAAATGGCGAGTGACTCAAATTAGTACATGAATGATTAGTTTTAGAAATATATCCCTCCATCAGCCCTTTCAATCTTTTTTAGAGCAATGTGCAATAAAATACTCTGAATGAAGCTAGGATCCTAGAGGGTAATGTGTCATTGTTATGTTCTGTTGAGTCAGAGTGTCCTGTAGTTCTTCCTCCAGTGGGGTTTTGGAGTGAGAAAATGAAGGAGATTTCCCATAGTTTTCTCTTTGAGCAGCTGGTTGATACGAATAGCGTGTATTTGAGTTGTCAGTGCTGCTCCTTACCACAAAAGCTCCCATGAAGGGAACTATTGTTTGTTGTTGTGTACAATCAAGTTGGAACTGACCCACAGATGACAATACAACTGATTTTCAGAGACAGTTATTTGCACAGGAGGAGACTGTCCATCCTATCCCATGGAGCAGCTGGTGGATTTGAATGGTGTAGCTTTGGGATTGCAGTACAGCTTTTTAGTGCTATAGAAGGGAATAGATGTAGTAAAAATTTGGATCAGGAAGGAGCAGACAGAGACTGCACTTATTGATATCCATTCTGGCTTCATAATTTTTTCCTGCTTCAAATTAGAATCTTAGCAGTTCATTCTGTAGTATTAATGCACCTAATACCCAGAATCTTTTAGAATCCAAATTACACAGGGAGGGGCAGTATGGTCAATCTCTTACACAATCACTCAGTGCAAAAATACTTATTTGTCAATGTCAAAAATATTTGGTGTCTGGGGGAACTCTGAGCACATGGAAAATTCCTCCTAAAAGTAGCACAGAAAAGGTTACCCAAATACTCTGGTTTATCTCTTAGGAATAGGTTGCCATTCATTCAACTATTTGGGGTTTTCCCAAGTTTTATCTTTCCTCTTTCTTTATTCTAAACACTCTTCTGAGATGAGCTCATGGAATCACATGCACTTGAGCACTCTCTATGTACAGATGAGTCATACATTTATTTCTGTAGCCCTGACCTCTCCCCCAGGTCTGTGTCCATATGTCCAGTGCCTCCTAGGCATCTCCACATGGATGTCCTACAGGCACTCTGGCTCAATCTGCCTAACATTCTATTAATTTTCCCCTGAAAATAATATCTTCTTGAATTCTCTATACTATTTTTTACATCATTTTTTACTCAATTTTTCCAGCTACAAGGCTACAATTTATCTTTTAACCTACCTTTTCTTTTAAAAATAGGACCTAAAAATTATAGTAAATGCTCTGAATAACCCAATTACAAGTATTTTAGATCAGTTTCCACAATTTCTTAGACATTATAATAATTATAGAATTATAAGAATTAATTGCTAATTTTTGCCCCAGTTTGTTTTCCATCTCCTCCTAACATTAGTACATTATTTTAATTGTTGCTAAAAGGATCTGTTTGAACACCTCACTTCCCTGTACAAATTCCTTCAATGACTATTATTTAACTAACAAGTTTCTTTATCTCTACATTGCATTCAGGCCTGGTACAATCTGACTTTTTCCCAATTCTCTGAGATCATCTTCATAATTTCTCTTACTCATTGTTGTTAGGAGCCATCTAGTCGAGTATGACCCAGAGAGATCCAATAAACAACAGATATGAACCCTGTCCTTTCCTGCACTATCCTCAGACATTCTGAAACTCTAGAGCCCATTGTGATTGTCATTGTGTCAGTCCACCCGGTTGAGGGTTGCCCTCTCCTTTGCCAACCCTCTACCTTTCCAAATATGTTGCCCTTCTATCAGGAATAGTCTCTCCTAGCAACATGCTACTCCAACACCATAGCTCAAAGGAATCAATTTTTCTCCTGTCATCCTTATTCATTGTCTAACTCTTAGATGCACAACAAATGATTGGAAAGACCATGACTTGAATCATATGCACTTTAGTTCTCAAAATTACATCACTGCTGCCAGCAATTTGGAGAGGTCCCTAATTATAGACTTCCTCAGTGCAATATGTCTCCTGATTTCCTGACTGCTAATACCGAGGGTGTTACTTTGGATCCAAGTAAGGTGAAGCTTAGTCTTTCTACTACAACCTCTATTGCCCTGGTCAATGTTTGCTCATCTGTTCACGTTTCTCTCTTTCTAACAGTATTATTCATGATATATATTTTTTTATTTTTAATGGGAAAAAAATAGCTTTATTTCATTCAGGTATGGGGCCCTGCTCAGAACTTCTAGAACTGCTTCTTGGTGCCCGTGGCCTTGGTGATCGCGGCACGTTGAAGCGCATTGTCTTGCTCAATGGCCGGCACTCGCCCTTGGTGACAATGTCACCGATCTGGACATCTCTGAAGCGGGGAGACCTGTGCACGGACATGTTCTTGTGACGCTTCTCGAAGCGATTGTACTTGCGGATGTAGTGGAGGTAATCTCGACGAATGACGATGGTACTCTGCATCTTCATTTTTGTCGCTACGCCAGACAGAATTCTCCCTCAGATGGAGACATTACCAGTTAAAAGGGCCTTTCTTATCAATGTAGGTGTCCTCGATGGCCTCCTTCTTGGGCTTCTTGAAGCCCAGACCGATGTTTTTGTAATAACGCGGGAGCTTCTCCTTGCCTGTTTCCCCCAACAGCACTCTCTTTTTGTTCTGGAAGACGGTCAGCTGCTTCTGGTAGACGCGCTTGGTCTGGATGTCCGCTATCTTTCTGGCCACTTGGAAAAAGGCGATATATACTTTTAAAAATAAAAAATGAAACTAAATTTAGGAGACACCTTTTCTTGGATGTCTTTCTTTTCTTACTTCTTTTTTTTCCATATTTCTACCTGGCTAAGAGTCCCTTCTTGTGCTTCTACAGTCCCCTGTGCAATCCAGAATTTGTTTACTTAAGACTTAGTATTGAAATTATTTATATGTCTAGCCCACCTGCTAGATTACTATTCTCTTGGAATAAAGGATTGTGCCATAGTAACTCTTGTTTCCTAAGTGCCTACATCTGGCATATGTCAAGTCCATGACAAATATTTCTTTCTTTTATTTAGCCTCATCTGCTAAAAAAAGTATGTTACAGATGGAAAAATTGGAACTCTGAATGAAATTAACAAAAGTACCATTAGAAGTTTTGGGAAGTGTGTTGTTATTGCTACCTTTTTCTTATTGCCAAAGAGAAATGATGGACTGACCAGAAGTTGAGTCTTCTCCAGAAAAAGACAAAAAGACTGTGTTCGCATTCAGGTCATCTGTGACTGAGGCATTCTAACCACTCTCTGTATCTGATTATGTTACATGTTTAGATTTTGTTATCAGATTTGGATGTGTGTGTGTATGTGTGTGTGTTCCCTTCTTTTTCTTCTGTCAGGGACCTCTGGTGGCATAGTTCACCGTAAATTGCACTGATAACTCAAAGGGCACATCTCTTTGGTGATTGGACTCTACCAGTAGTACCACAGGTGAAATATGGATAAGCTCCTAGAGCACAGTTTGCAAGCTAGTAAATTCAATGGATGGTAGCTACAACTTGGTTCCCATTCATTTGCAATTAGCTGTACTTTATTTGTTTTTGTTTGCTTGATTTTTTGGTTTTTAGTGTGTGTGTGTTTCACTTCTATTACTGTTGACCTAACTCTGCAAAAAATCCATTATTCTAAAATAGTTAGCGAGAAAATATTCTATTTTGTCTAAGGATAACTTTCAAAAAAGGGGAAAAAAATAGCGTAAAAGTGTGTGCCAAAAGGTGAATTAAAATTGAGTTTAAGCTGTAAGTATTTCCTGTGCCTCAGATTTGTGTTGTGTTGGAAGGAAAAGAAAAAACATAAATAAATTGGAAACATGCTCATTATTTTAAAGTAAGAAAAAGAAGTTTATTTATGTGAAGAACACTATGCCAGGGTTCTAAGAACTTCCGAGGCCTGGTTAGCAAAGATAAAAGCAGAAAAACAGTTAAATGCAGAGAGAAAAAGACATTCCTAGAAACTGGAGAACACATCTCTCCCTCTTGGGATTAGGGGAAAAGACCAAAACATCCTCATTTTAACATTAGTAAAATTGCACCTTGATGGTATGGTTCATGGTTTGAATCCACCAGCTACTCCATGGGAAAAGGATGAACAATCTTCTTCCATGTGATTTAGTGTCTTTGAAAGCTCACAGGAAGGTCAACTATGGATCAATTCTGACTCAAAGGTACACAACAAAACCAACATGACTATGACTAACACTTCAAGCAAAGAACCCTCAGGGGGGGAATATGAGAAGTTGGTGTTGACCTTCAGGATAACTATTTATGATAAGGCAACTTTTTTATTATTATTAATTTCAATGAACATTTACAGAGATTTTGGAATTCCATTCATTCATTGTTGCACTTTTCTCCCCACCCACTCACCCGCACCCCCACCCCCAGTTCGCTCCTCTCCTTGAAAAGCAAAAGAAAAACTCCTTCATTGGTACACAATCCCCCCCTGACCCTGCACATCCCTACTCCCACCCAAAGTATACTCCACTCTGCAACCCTCATTCCGGACTCTTATGATAATCATAATGCCCTAAAATATATTAATTTTAAACTATTCTCTCCCTCATCAACTTCAATGCAGAAAACATAATTTATCCAGTTTTTCTCAGTCTTACCCCCACTCCAATGTCAGCCTCATTCTACAACAGTGGCACCATATAATATTTGTGCCTTTGTGACTGAGATATTTTACTCAGCGTAATGTCCTCCAGGGTCACCCATTTTGAATAATATTACATGAGTTCCTTGTTTTTCAAAGCAGCATAGTATTCCATTATGTGAATATACCACAGCTTCTTTATCCATTCGTTTGTTGATGGGCACTTAGGTTGTTTCCAACTCCTTGCTATTGTGAACAAAGCTGCGATAAACATGGGTGTGCATATATCTGCTTGGATATCAATTATCGTCTCTTTGGGATATATTCCCAGTGGTGGAATTACTGGGTCGAATGGTGTCTCGATTTGCAACTTTTTTGAGCTTTCCACAGTGGTTGCACAAGATCAACACCTCACTCCATATACAAAAACAAACTCAAGGTGGATCATGGACCTAGGACTAAAATCAAGGACTATAAACTTCATTCAAGAAAAGCTTGGAAGAACTTTAGTAGTCCTAATCCACAACATGAAGAGTCTTCCAGGTATCCTGAAAAATTTAGCACCAGGAGAAGATAAAATAGATGAATGGGACCTTCTAAGAATCAAATCCTTATACACATCCAAAAACTTCTCCAACAGGGTAAAAGGGGAAGCCACACACTGGGAAAAAGTCTTTGTTAATGACATGTCAGATAAGGGACTTATATCTAGAATTTATAAAATACTTGAGCACCACAACAAGATAAGGGTAAATACTCCAATAGAAAAATGGGCACAGGATATGAACAGATACTTCACCAAAGAAGACACTCAGATGGCCAACAGGCACATGAAGAAATGTTCAAAATCCCTAGCCCTGAGAGAGATGCAAATAAAGACAGCTATGAGATATCATCTCACCTCAGTAAGAATAGCAAAATTTAACAGAAGAGCTAGCAACAAATGCTGGTGAGGTTGTGGTGAGACTGGTAAGGCAACTTTAAGTTCACTTTCTGTGCTCTATGCCCCAGTAAGTTTGGGGTATCAATGGCACAAATTCACTAAATATATGGAAGAAATATATTAACATAAGCACAAATTATTGATGTTGCAAGTATCACTTTAACAGCTACTGGCAAGGTATAAGCTTATGTTCGTTTTTTTTTCCCAATTTGCGTAAGAGAGGATCTGTTGTTGTCATGCGCTGCTAGAAAAGGGATAAATAAATGATGTCGTTCTGTACATTCCTTCCAATATTTTCCAACAGCAATAACAGCAAAAAATTCAAATCAACTCAGATGAGCAAACACTCATTGTGAGTAAAAACTCACTTTTCATTCACTTGTTGGTCCCACCCTTTCACATTTGTTTTCTTTCTAATGAAATCTAAAGTCAACCTGGGACAAAATGGGAGATTTTCTAGCCTACAATTTAGGATGATTCCCCCCCCACACACTTTACAGGACCAGGTCAACAACAACAAAAGGGAAAAAAGAAAACAAAACTAACACTTGATATCCTGAAAATTAAAAGATCCTTAAGCCATTGCTCTCAATTTTTTTGTTGAACTCTATGAGGAAATATTTATCCTGGTCATGAAGAATGTCAGCAAAGTCTCTGAAATAACATCTCTACTGAGGTAAAGGGCGGGGTGGCAGGTGTATCCTATGCCAAAGAGAATTGTTTAAGAGAAGAGGCCCATAATAGAGTCCGAATAGACCTGAGGAAGACTTCAGGTCTAGGCTATAAGAGATATCAGTAGAAACATTTTCAGTAGAAACATTTTCCTTACAGACAAAAAATTTGTCTACTTTCATAGTTGCATGCTTCCAGGGGTTGTGATTGTGTTCTTCCATATCAAGAGAGCTCTAGATGGAAAGCCTGGTTGTTATGTTTGGTAATTTGAAGAATTATTGGAGACTATAATATGAGAAAAATCTTTGGATTAAATTTGAGGACACTCTCACAATTGGAAAATGGCAGCAAGTCATTTATTTAAATCATTGAAATTAGATATTATCATCTTTCTAGCCTGTGAATGGCATAAATGTTAACATACTCGCCAGCTAACAAAATTATTAAAGCTGTTGAGTCTCCAGAAGCACCAGAAAAGAAAAATCTGAGATATGTA
>NW_006399809.1:2335914-2339095 GCF_000299155.1 Elephantulus edwardii | reverse complement strand
TTTGGAAGAAGTTAATTACGTGGGAGGAGATTGTCAATCCTTCCCCATGGAGCAGCTGGTGGATTAGAACTGCGTGCCTTCTTACCATGAGGCCGCCAGAACTTTACACACACACACACACACACACACACACACACTGCTGTTAAGTACCATCAAGTCACCTACAAACTCATAGTCTCCCTATAAACAATGGATCAGAAGACTTCTCTATTCTGTGTCATGCTCAAGCACATTGTTGCACTCACTATGTATGTCAAACCATCTTTTGTTGAGAGTGTTCATCTTTTCCTCTGACCCTCTGCTTTTCCAATTAACTGGCTCCTTCTGATAGCATGCATAAATGAAGTATGTTGCAAATATATGTATATATATACATATTTTTAAATGAAGCTTCACTATCCTTGTTTCTAGGAGTACTCTGCATATTCTCTAAGACTTGTTTAATCTTAAAAATCATGTTTGATCTTTCATCAGTGCATAAAATATTTGATATTCCAATCCAAGCACCATAATCCAAAGGCATTGATTACTCTTTGCCCTTTCTTATCCATTGCCCAACTTTCAAATGCAAAGGAATCAATTTTAAAACCCCATAGTTTGGATCAGGTAGAGGGTATCCTTGCTTTTATCACTGTCCAGGTCTTTGACAGAAGATATTCCCAGAGCAGTATGTCTATGGTTATCTTGACTGTTGTTATCATGAGAGTGGATTGTGGCTCTAAGAAAAAGAAAATTATTGGCAACTTCAAAAATTTTACCACCTTTTCAATCTGTATACAGAACAGATTATTTGGGAAGCAGGGCTTTAAGAGGAGGAGTGCATTATCAAGATTGGAGGGAGACTCATTAACAACATAAGATATGCAGATGATACAACCTTACTTGCTGAAATGGAAAAGACCTTAAGCACTTCCTGCAAAAAGTCAAGGACTGTAGTCTTCAATATGTATTAAAGCTGAACATCAAAGTGAAAAGAAAACACACACACACACACACACACACACACACCCCAAAGATTCTGACCAATAGGTCAATTGGCAGCAACATAATAGATGGAGAAGAGATTGAGTTTGTTAGCAATTACAGCTTTCTTTAATCCACAAACAACACTCTTACTACCAGCCATTAGGAAATGAAAACATGAATTGCATTAGAAAAATCTGCAGTTATATATGTCTCCAGAGTGCTGAAAAGCATCGATATCACCCTAGCTACAAAGGTGCGCCTAATCCAGGCCATGTTCTTCTCAACTGCTTGTTATGTTTCAAAAAGTTGGACAATGACTAAGGATGACAGAAGAAGAATAGATGCCTTCGAGTTGGGGTGCTGGAGAAGAATCTTTAACATACCATGGACTGCCAAGAAAACAAATAAGTCTGTTTTGAAGAGAGTGAAACCAAGTCTCTCCTTGGAGGCTAGGATTTTGTAGCTCTCTGTCACTTACTTTGGACACATAGCCAGGAGAGATCAGTCCATGGAGAAGGAAATCATGCTCAAAAGGATGGATGGAGAACGCAGGAGAGGAAGACCCTGGATAAGATGGATTGACACAGTGACTGGGACAATGGGGGTTGGTGTGTCAGAATTAGTGAGACTGGCTCAGGACAGGGAAGGGTTCAAAACTGCTGTTTATAGGGTTGCTATGCATCACAGGTGATTCAACCAATAACATTCTATGACAGGTTTGGAAGCAGGAGTAACATCCACTTCCTAGACAACTTGTCTCTGGAAACTTTATGAACTTTGAAAAATGTCAATAATTGTAAAGGGGCTTCAGGTTTTTGTTCATAGGGTCGCTGTAAGTAGCGCTCAACTCAAAGGCAGTCAACAAAAACAACAACATTATATTGCCTTTTTGTCCCTTGGTGAGGATTTTTGTCTTCCTGTTGGTGAGAGGTAATCTATACTGAAGGCTATAATATTTGGATTTCTGCAGCAAATGCTTCAAGTATTTTTGCAAGCAAGGTTGTAGCATCTACATAATACAGGTTGTTGATGAGTCTTCCTCCAATAAGCTGTTCCTCTTATATGCATACTCTCTAATTAATTGTTCACTGTAGAGAGATTGAATAGTTATAGGGAAAGAATACAACCCTGATGCACATATTTCCTAACTTTAAACTATGCAATGTTCCTTTGTTCTGTTATGAAAACTGCTTATTTGTCTGTGTATAGGTTTCTCAAGAGCATAAGTAAGTGTTCTGGTATTCTTATTCTTCTGAATGTTAGCCAAATTTGTTATTATCCACACAGTGAAATGCCTTTGCATAATCAATAAAACACATATAAATATCTTTCTTATTTTCTTTTCTTTCAGTACAGATCTATGTGATACCAGCCATGATTTCCCTAGTTCCACAGCCTCTTCCAAATTCAGCTTAAATTTCTTGCAATTCCCTCTTAATATCCTATTCCAGATGTTTCTGATTAATCTTCAACAAAAGAAACAAAAACCAAATATGTCTTTCAGAAAACGTGGCCAGAATGTTCTTTGGAGGGAAGATGACAAAGATTCTCCTCACATTCTTTGGGCATGTTGCTAAGAGAGGCTATTATTCCCCGCAAAGGACCCTTCACTAAGTGGACAGACACAGTGACTACTGCAATGAGTCTAGTGTGTCAGCAAGTGTGAGAATTGCATAGGATAGGTCAGGGTTCAGATCTGTTGTTTGTAGGATTGTTAAGGGTCATACTCGACTCAAGGGTGCCTAAAATCAATGATACTGTTCGATAACTTACATATTCTGTTGCATCAACTTTTTTGGTAATAAGAACACAAATAGATATTATCCAGTAAGCTGGGCAGTAACTATTCTCCAAACACCTGGACATAGATTAACGAGCATGTCCAGGGTTAGATCGTTCACTGATGTTCAATTATTTAATGGCGTGTTTGTTGGTATTCTAGCAATTCTAGTGCATTTTTAACTTCTTCATTCATTACTGTTGTTTGTTTTTTTCACTGTCCTGATTTTGTTTCTTTATTTTTTTAAATTATCAAAGTTTCTTCACAAAATTCTAATACATTATTTTCCAGAATAGATTCTTTCAAATTCCCTCATCCCCCACCCATCAAATTATACAACTTCATGATTAATCTCCCCTTCCCCTTACACATTTTGTTGGTTCTTGATCCAATAATATTTTCTGAAATGATTGAGTATCAAACAATTCTTTTTAG
>NW_006399809.1:2332752-2335801 GCF_000299155.1 Elephantulus edwardii | reverse complement strand
CATTTTCATCTTCTGGAATTTTTTCTTATGACAACACACAGGGATAAAGGGAGGTTATCCATTATTTCTCTGCAGGGTTTAGAGGAGTTAAAATGAATATGGCTCATATTTCTCTTAATGACTTTGTCATTCAGAGATTACTTTTGGGCTTCATTAAATTATGGCCAAGGATCCCAAGGTTTCTGCAGAAGTGACCAAGGTGGGGAGAAGTTTTATTTCTTGGTCTCTTGGGTGATGGATACAATTATCAGGACACAGGCATAATTTCAAGAAACTATTTAGCTTTTCAATTATTAAAAGCAGGGACTCCTCTAAAAAAAACCCTACTTTCTTTATGAGGTAACTATTGCAAACTCATCAGAGTTCATGCTTCAGGATTGAGAGCCCAGCACACATTGCAGTGTTCTTGGACCTAGCCTAGGAGTCAGAGAAATTCTTGGACAAAACTGAAACCTCATGCTTGCTTGGAAGAAAAAAAACTGCACACGTCTCCCTTACTTATTCTGCATATCTATTGTAACTATTCCCTCTCATGAAAGAATCCACCACTATATTTCATTTCATTCTGAATTCCCAGGACACAAGCATGGCTTACATGGACTTTAGATAAAGAAAAGTATCCATGGCCACCTCCTCTATCCAGAAGTAATAGCTTTCTGCAAATAGTAGAGAAAGTCTACTTTGCATCAAATGCCACAATCTGACTCGGGCTGCTGTTATTGTTGTTACATGAGAACTGACTCATAACTGACCTTCCTGTGGGTTATCAGAGGCTCTGGAAGAGATTGTCCATCTTTTACCAGAAGAATAGCTGGAAGATTGGAACTGTGTACCTTTGTGTTTGCACTACAACTCCTTATCCTCTAGGCCACCAGAACAGAGAATGGCTAACTATACCTTTCTATCTGCCCAAAATTCAACTGGCTATTCTTGAGCTCTGCACATATTTTGATTAAATGAAACTTCCAAATGGATTGTTTCACAAAAAATGGTAGTCACAGTAGACATGTAGGCTCCGTAAAGAATGTGCATTTTTGCTTTCTTTCAAGGAGTGAATTCCCTTAATAGAACTCTACCTCTCCCTTTTGTGTCTCAGGACTATTCACTATTTTCTGGCCATTTACACAGCTTGGGCCTAGGCAGCTTGAAGTAATTACCATTAGGAGATTAGCATTCTCAGCTACCTGGTAATTACTAAGAATCAAGACAGGCTTTCTATTACAAGCCTCTCTTTTTCTGCTTCTGCGAACATTGAAAAGTTGTGTTAGGGAAGGAGGTAAATATCAGGGCAAATCTACTCCAAATTCTGTTGAAGTCTCTATATAATTGAAATTTTCTTCTCTTATTCTAAAGAGTGAAGAAGGAGAGAAAATAAGTAACAAATGTTCTATTTTTGCAGTTCCATCATGACCTTTCCTACCCTTACCCTTCAGTTTATTACTACTCGCAGAGATCACATGTATTTCATAATAAAACTGCCCTCTATAGGATTTTAAACTCAAATTCATTGTCATCCAGTCTAAACCAATTTGACCTTCTGTTGGATTCCCTTGTCTACTAATGATTGTCTGTCTTTTCCCCCCAAAGACACTAGTGGATTCAAATCATTAGAGAGGCATGGCTTTTTGGGTTAGCAGTGCAATTTCCAAAGGGCCACTCACCAGAGTGCCCATCATACCATTCATTCTACAAAGGTTCCTCCAGACTGTTTTGGATTTTCAGCTTTGAAACAGACAAACATTTTAACTTTTTCATCACCCAGAGACTCCTCTTATATTCTATCGCATCTTTAAAAAAATTGCTCTTGCTTTGAGAGGACAGACTGCCAGAGGGTATCATAAATCTGACTGCATTCTAATTTGATGGTATTACCAAAAAGAGACATTCAGACTGGGAATCAGTCTTTGAAAATCAGGAAAGTGGAAATTCAATCACTTTTAATAACATTCCTACTTAAACTCTGATTTTGGCCAGTTTACTGATAATCTGAAACAAACTCAGAGTTTGTACTATCTATGCAGATCACAAGTAATAGTTAAATCAATATAGGCAGGGAATTATCACTATAATAATTCTGTTAATCATTAGTGAAAATGAAAATAAAAAGAGATAAAAATAGCTGCTGTGATTTATAGCTTGAGAGAACAAAAAAACCCAAAGGTTCTCAGTCTTCCTTTGACCAATATACAAGCATTAATCAAAGGCTCCTCTTAGGGAAAATCAAACTGCTTCTCTAAATTTGCCAGTTTATTCAATTTACCACAATGCCTATAATCTTGACAAAATTCTGTACTTCCAAGCCCCTGATTTTCACAAATTATAGTTTTTCTACTTGCATTTGCCTTTTTAATTTTCATTTCTTATAAATGGGATAATACAATATCAATCATAGGGACTTGAGTGTTCCTGCTTATTTTATAGTTTCTTTACATGAAGGTTTGTTTGTTTATAGTTTGTTCTCATAGGCACAGTATTTATCATTCAGTTTTCTTTGCCAGCATGACTTCTATGTTGCTTTGATACTGGAAGCTATGCCAACAGTATATCAAATACCAGCAGAGATGTTCATGATGGACAGATTTCACTGAAGCTTCCAGAATTATGTGGACTAAGAAGTAGGGTTGATCATTCTCTTAGGAAGCAATAGTTCTTTGAAAATTCTAAGAGCAATAGATGATCACTGTTAGATAAAGCACTGGTGGTAGAAATTTCATACTGGAAGATACTAAAAAATAAGGAAAAACAGCTGCAAAAATCCATTAACAACTGGAACATGGGATGTACTAAGAATGAATCTTGGAAAATTGGAAGTTATAAAAAATGAAATGGAACACATGAAAATCAATAACTTAGGTTATTATTATATGGGTATTGGCCACTTTGAATCAGACAATTTTATGAATTATATTGAGTAGTGACAAATTCAGAAGAGTGGCGTGTACCTACAAACAGAATGGTAACAACTCTGGTAGTCTGATACTCTTCTCTCTCTAGAGTTGTGGCTAGGATGCTAAGTGTTTATATTTGTTTGGTTTCTTTTCTTTCTTTC
>NW_006399809.1:2330882-2332652 GCF_000299155.1 Elephantulus edwardii | reverse complement strand
CTTCTTTCTTTCTTTCTTTCTTTCTTTCTTTCTTTCTTTCTTTCTTTCTTTCTTTCTTTCTTCTTTCTTTCTTCTGTTGCTTCTGCTGTTTGCATCATGATTTTCCTAAAGTTTTTATGATTGTGTAAAGTCCATACACATTGCTGTTAATGGTAATGAGTTTAATTAGTTTAACCCCCACTGTCATCATGTTAATTTTGACTCACAGGGACCCTGTTTTGAAAGCTGCTGTACGTGTGTATAAGTGTGTATGTGTGTCTAGTAAGAGGGAATATATACATAGAAATATTTTCATTTGGGGGAATCCTAGAACACTTGATTGTGGTCATGCAAAACCTATATCTAGACCAGGACGCTATTGTATGAACTGACCAAGGAAAACTTGCATGGGCCTTTCTCCATACCTTTTCAGTCTATATGTGGAACAGATGATTTAAGAGTCTGGACATTATGAAGAAGTATATGACATTGGAAGCTGAAGGAAGAGTTATCAACAATCTGTTTTATGCAGATGACATAACTTTGGTCTGCAAAACTGAGGGGGACTTAAAGTGTTTGCTGCAGAAGGCCAAAGTTAATCTTCAATATGAAGTGCATCTCTACCGGGTCAACTGGCAACATCATAGTAGATGGATAAAAGATTGGGGCTGTTAACAATTTCATCTTGCTCAGATCCACAATCAATACTTTTGGCCTCAGGAAATCAAAAGATGAATTGCTTTTGGAAAGTTTTCTGTCAGGGATCACTCCACAGTGCTTAAGATCAATAACAGTTTAAAGGCTAAAGTACAGTCGATCCAGGCCATGATCTTCTTAATTGCTTGCTACACATCTGAGAGCTGGACAGTGACTGAAGATGATAGAAGGGGAAAAAATTGTCTTTGAGTTGTGATACTGGAAGATAGTATTGGTCTTACCATGGACTGCGAAAAGAACAAACAGGTTTGCCATGAAGATGATGAAACCAGGCTGTTCTTTGAAGGCTAGCTTTCTGAAATTTTGTCTCATATACTTGGGGCAGTTTGCCAGGAGGGACTAGTTTTGGAGAAGAGCATCATGCTTGGAAAGGTAGAGGATCAGCACAGGAAAGAAAGATCCTGGATGAGATGGATTGACACAATGTCTGTGGCAATAGGGGTAAATGTATCAGAGATGATGAAATTGGCTCAGGATAAGACAGAATCTAGAGCTATTGTTTATGGGATATCTGTAAGTCATAGTTGACTTGATAGAATTTAACAATAGCAGTAACAACTTTCACTTTTAAGAAAGAGGGGATTTTTTTTGAGATCCTTATACTGTCTTTCACATTGACATCCCACTAATTAATTTTGACTAAGGTTTCCCTTTAGTTCTTTGAATAAGATTTCCTATTCCTTGTCTCCTTTTCTTTTCTCTCTTTTTCCCTCCTCTATTTTTAATTCTTCGCTTCTACTTTATTCTTCTTTCTCTTTCCCATTTTTATGCATATTTAAAGAGCTATGTAACTCCTTTACAAATGCTTCCACTGTACTCATGATCAATTCTTATACAGACTGAGATTTTTGGCACAGAGGGAAGATTACGTTTTTATTTGCAAATCTGGGTTGTGCTTTCCACCCCCCAAGTCTACATCTTTTTCAAAGTAACAATCATTAATTTATATCTTCTTTTCAAAAACAGAAATGTTACTACCTATGTATTGTATTAAAGATTAATTTTAGAGATTCAGTTGTTCATTTTCTGTGGAGTAGTTTTCTATTATCTTCACTATCTCATAAAAGCTAAATT
>NW_006399809.1:2326257-2330102 GCF_000299155.1 Elephantulus edwardii | reverse complement strand
TACTTGATTTGACAGCACTTAACAACAACAATTTATCTTAGTAACATTATTCTATAGATTACTATTTAGCATTTGCTATGTACTTATTTGGGAGCTCTGGTGGCCTAGAGATAAAGAGCTGTGCTGTCAACTCAAAGAGAAACAGTTTCAATCCACCAACTCCTCCATAAAGGGAGGGAAAGATGGACAGATGCTTCCCACGTGATTTAAAAAGTCTCTGAGAACCCACTACAGGATTACCTAGGAGTTGACTCTAACTCCATATCAATGAGAGTTTTTGAAATATTTTATTCAGACTTATATTTAGTATTTATATCCATCATCTCTATTCTCAAAGCTGTTCTAAGATGTTAAGGCTATCCTTGAGATAGAAAGTCTACATTTTGTTTTTCTAGTAACTGGCCTGTAATAGCATTTGACAAAAAAAAAAAAGAAAATTAGTTACACTCTAATTTGGTAAGCTTTCCTCACAGTTCTTTTTCAGTTTTATTCAATTAAATGTTCACCTACAAAAATATCATGTGTACCTGAAATCTTACTTAGGTTTTGTTCCCACTCATATTGACACATTCAAAGAATTTTTGTCCACATCTAAAATACTGGACAATGTGAATAATTTGCTTGAATATTTATTTTATTCATTCAGTGTAAGTATATTCCTTACTGGTTGTCTTCCAGAGATAAATATTTCTTACACTTATGAAACAATGGAGCTTTAATAGGAATAAGTACAATTGTATGAGTCTCTTTATAGAACTAAGATAATTATTTAAAAATGATTTATTGTCCTTATTACCCTAAGCTTTTGAGGCTTATTAAGAAATAGTCAATTGATGTGTGGCCAAGATGGCAGACTAGGCAGATATACTATCCAGACGCTGTACAACAAAGACCCAGTGAAACAGATACAGATGACAATCCTGGAACCTAGAGCTTCAAAGGAAAGGATAAAGAAGTAGATCAAATACTGACTAGAGTAATCGACTGAAGGAAAACAGTGAAAAAGAAGTCATATGGAGTAGTGAATTACAAACAGGCCAAGCATAGTCTGACCATTTATAATTACAGCAAACAGAAAAATCAGGGGGATGTGGCTTCTACCCCCATCATTTACTTCACTCAACCTCCCAGGGACCAGAGGTAGAGCTTCATCCACCACTATCCTGATGATCAAACCTCCTACTGCTCCAATGCTATTCCATGTATTTTTCTTTCTTCTTAGTTCTTCTCCATTCTTCCATTTCTCCTTTTCTTCCTTCCTCTCCTCCTCTTCCATATTTTATTTTGATCCACTAGAATCAGACCTATAACTCCTCATTGCACTCACAGGCTTCAAGGCCTGTTGTACTCTGCCATTTTTTTTTCTTTTCTTTTTTTAAAATTTACATTTCTCCCTTCCACAGATCCCTTGACTTATTTTCTTTTGTTGTTGTTTGTTTGTTTGTTTGTTTGTTTGTTTAAGCCAGTGCAGTAGACAGCTTGAGCCACCTTCTCTCATCCAATTTGTGATCTGTAGGGGAACCCCAGGGAGTTCTGGTGGCCTAGTGTCAAGAAGCTGTGCTACAATCCTGAAAACAGGCTGTTAAAGGCCACTAGCTACTCTTTAGGAGAAAGATGGACAATCTTCTCTCATGCAATTAACTGCCTTTGAAACTCTGCTTGAGAGTCAGATATGGGTCAGTTCTGACTCAATAATACCTAATAACAACAACAACAGGGGGACCCCCACCTCTTCACAGTCCCACAGATGACCACTATGTTTACACTCTAGCCACACTTGTACCTCAACTGTGTTCTGTTTCCCTGTTTTATCCCCTTGAATTGATAGTCCTTCCTTTTTCTTCTTTTGATATTTTTTAAATATTTCTATCTCTTTTCTTTCTTCTCTTTTTTCAGAAGAGTGACATAAATTCTGTGGAATAGAATCTCTTCTCAATTGGAAGTGGTATTCTTCATTTACTTACCACTCTGTGGGATTACACAGAGTAAGTGCCCCACCCACACCATCTCACTTCTTTGGTCTGCAGTGTTTCTCCCCATGATGCCCTCCTATTTCTACCCTCTACTCCTTACAGTCTGAGAAGCTTCTGTGGAGCAAGTGCTACTCATTGTTCTTACTAGAGCTGCAGCTAGCACTTTTGTTAGTATGTGATTTTTTTCTTCCTTTTTTTTCTTATTAGTTCATTTTTCTTATAACTTCCCCTATGTATTTGATTATTTTCATTTTTCTTTTCTTCCCTTGCATCCTACATAGTACTGAGAGGGAATGATGTCAGTGTAGCGATTAAGGAGTACCTGGTCCAGGTCGCAGTTTTTTAAATTATTTTCTATGCATCAGAGAGCTGGGCGATTACAAAGGATGATAAAAGAAAGACCAATGCCTTTGAGTTGTGCTGGAAAAGAATCTTGAACATATCCTGGGTTGCCAAGAAAACAAACAGGTCTGTCTTGGAGAAGATGAACCCAAGTTTCTTCTTGGAGGCTAGGATTTTAAAACTCAATCTCATGTACTTTGGGAATGTGACCAGGAGGGACCAACTGGTCCTTTAATAAAGACATCATGCTCAAAAGGATTGGAGGAACAGCACAGGAGAGGAAAACTCTGAATGAGATGGATTGACTCAGTGACTGGGGCAATGGGGGTTGATGAGTTAGAATCCATGAGACTGGCTCAGGACAAGTCAAGCTTCAGAGCTGTTGTCACTATGGGTCACAGGTAACTCGATGACACTTAACAACAAAAATATTCTACATAAATTAAGAGTCAAGTATTAAAGCCATCACAGTTGACATCATAACAATGAGTCTGTGATATACAGTACGGCTGGATTGATATCAGATGGCACTGAACACTCACACAGCCTGCTCTCAGCTGTTCTACATGACCATTCTAACTACTACTAAATTCACCCTAAAAAAAGATAGTGAGCTGCTTAATACTCTAGCAACCAGAGCACAGTATCTGCTCCATTGTTGTTTTGTATCGTGGAGTTGGAACCAACTCATAGCTGACCCTCTGGCAGGTGTTCAGAGGCAGTTAAGCACATGGGAGGAGATTGTCCACCCTTCTCCTGCAGAGCAGCTGTTGGCTTTGAACCATGTGCTTTAAGGATTGCAGCACAGCTTCTCACCACTAGGCCAACAGAGATCCTTACTTCATTTGATGTATTAAAACAAGGGTAAATCAAGGTAAATTAAACCAAAATATATCAACAAGAAATCATACAAGTAAAAAAAATTCTCCCAAAGAAAAAGATCCTATTGAAGTAATCTGACAAAGAATGAAAAGGTTTTAGACAAGGTCTCTTCAGCAGATCAGGAAAGAACCAAGGAAAACAAAGATAACTAATTAAATAAACCATAGGTTAAATAAAGGAAAATGCCAACAAATTTTAAGTGAACTCAAGGAACTACTATGAGAACAAATTGACAGAGGTTTGAAATTTAAAAATCATAAAATAACATTTGTTACTGTTATTGGGTTAAGATAATATCTCGTTGTTTTGATTTGCATCTCTCTGATTACCAGTGATTTTCAGCATTTCTTCATGAGTCTATTGGTTATCTAAATGTCTTCCTTTGTGAAGAGTCTTTTCATGCCTTTGGCCCATTTTGTTATTGGGTTATCTGTCTTTTTCTTATAGTTGTTCTTGATTGCCACCAAGTCAAATACGACATATAGTGACTATGAACAAAAGGCCTGAAGCCTTTATGTAACTATTGATTTATCAAAGTTCATAGAGTTTCCAGAGGCAAGTTGTTTAGGAAATGGATGCCACTCCTGCTTCCAAGAGACCCTGTAGAATTCTGTAAACTTCATGAGACCTTTCTTTAAAAAAAAAAAA
>NW_006399809.1:2323844-2326157 GCF_000299155.1 Elephantulus edwardii | reverse complement strand
AAAAAAAAAAAATACTAGTTTATTAACAAAATTCAAATACATTGTTTTTTATAACAGATTTTTCCAGTCTCCCTCACCCTCCCATCAAATCGTACAACTCCATGATTAATCCTTCCCATCTCTCTTCACATCTTCATCCCTCTGCTTTCACCCATCCTCACCCCCCTTGTATCCTTATACTCACTGTACAATAATGGTTTTATACAATGTTTGCCCTTGTGGGGCTGAGTTCGTTCACTTAGCATAATGCTCTCCAGTCCCTCCCAAGTTAGGTAATATTTTACAAAATCATAGCTCCTGTATCCTGCGTAGTATTCCATTGTGTGAATGTACCATAATTTCTCAATTCATTATTTTGTGGCTCAAAATCACTGGCAATATGAGAGATGCAAATCAAACCACCATGGGGTATCATCTCACTCCAGGAATAGTGGTAAAGTTTAACAGGGCAGCAAGTAATAAATGTTGGAGGGGATAAGGAAAGAAAGGAACTGTTACACATTGCTAGTGGGATTGTAAAATGGTACAATTGGGAGATCCAAGATGGCGGCGGAGGCAGAGACAACGTGGTGAGCTGGGGGAGCAGTGGACCACTTGGTAAAGGGCCATTATGACCCTCTACAGACTTCTGTTTATTGATAATTGAACAGTTAAAGAGTTGATGACTGATCTTCAGTGAGGATTGAGGCTCAACAACAGGAATTCAAGGATTCTCAAGGAAGAATGGGTGAGTGCCACAGCTCCCAACCCCCTCCTGCAGAGCCCACACTGCACCTCACCACAGCCGCAGCTCCATGAAGCCCCCACAGCCGGAACCTATAGAATCCCTTGCCCAGGATGGAGGGTGGGCACCCGGCCTCCCCAGGACTGGTGTGGTGGAGCCACCACACTGCAGCAAAGTGTATTTGTTCCAGGGAGAATTCTTGGACCCAAGATGGCAGCGGCAGGGGAAGCAGGTGGCCACTGGCCTCCCACGCAGGAGATGAAGCGCAACTGCCAGATGCCTGTGTGAGAGATGAGCGAGGGAGATAGCTTGTACCTGCCAGCCACCCACAGGGAAGATGGCACTGGCCCAGCAGCTGCCTGCGTTGGGGGATGGTGCACACCCGCCGGCTTCCTGCACATAGGATGGCGCTCCTGCCAGCAGCTCATGTGGGAGATGACACTTGGGAGGTGGCTCGCACCTGCCAACCACCTACACGGAAGATGACACGCGCCTCGCACTAGTAAATAGCGTGCACCCGCTGGCTGCCTGCGCATGAGATGATGCGAGCACTCCAAGAGATGATGCACACCACTGAGAGATGATGCGAGCCCTCAGGTTGCCTGCACGCTAGATAACGTGTGCCCGCTGGCTGCCTGCAAACCCACCCCCACCAGCTGCCCGTGCTCGAGATGAATTCCCCCTCTGAGAGAGGATGTGCACTCATCGTCGGCCGGCCACACTGGGAGATGGCACCCACTGGCTGCTCGCACAGGAGATGATACGTGCCCACCAGTCGCCTGTGTGGGAGATGACACATGGGAAATGGTGAGCGCCTGCCGGTCGCCTATGCTGGGGGATGGTGCACGCCCACTGGCCACCTGCACGGAAGAGATGATGCGTGCCCCGCTGCCTGTGGGGGGAACCACATGCAGGTTTGGGTTTCCTTGGAAAACCAGAGAAGATGATCACCTGTACAATGGATTGTTGAAAGTCACTGTGAGTTGTCTACTTGATGACACTTAACAGTGGCAGCATGTCCAAGAGGACCAACATCCTAAGTGGACCACGTATTTTGATCTGTTGAATGCTTCTGGCAAAAGATGTTTAGACCTGGGGGGAGCCTGTTCACAATTTTCAGGTTTCCTTTTTCCATTTTTAAAGGGGGAGGGAAGTGACACCTACTTCAAATTATAGTATGACCACTTATGGGGGGGTAAAAGTGGTGGTGCTGGAATTGGAGATGCTGTCCCTGGCCACACACTCCTCGGTCAGGTGAGGGGACCAGATTAGTGTGGGGGCAATTAGAGGGGAGTGTACCAGCCAGTCCATGGGGAGTGTTGCCCAGCTCGGAGTGAGCCGTCATGGCCCTCTGCCCGGGGTGGGCTGTCCTTAGCCCTCGGCTCGGGCGAGCTGTCAGGGCCCTCAGGGTGAGCTCCTCAGTCTCCAGATTGTGCCATCTGACCCCTGGGTAGGAAAAAAATGCCTAGGGTATCCAGAGAATTTTATCTAGGCTACTTTCTGCCACCCTCTCCCCCAGTAAACCTGAAAGCAACACCCCCGAAACCCCTCTATTTGTAACTCACAAGTTTGTTCTCTCTAGGTTTGCT
>NW_006399809.1:2320231-2323283 GCF_000299155.1 Elephantulus edwardii | reverse complement strand
ACAAACAAAACAAAACAAAATGGTACGATTCTGAAAGGCCATTTGGTGCTTCCTCAAAATGCTAAACAGAGAAATTCTATATGACCTAGCTATTCTACTACTTGGAATATACCTTGAGAAAGTGAGAACTGAGGCACAAACTGAGATTTGTAAGCCAATGTTCATAGCAGCATTATTCACCATCACAAGAACATGGAGAAAGTTTTTTGCACACAGGGATTTTATTTTAAGAAGGTTCTATTCATTGGTTTTATCCTGTTTTGATTGTTTACTTTTAACTATGTTTTCAGGCTTATTTATGCTGTAAGACAGGACTTCTAAATTTGTTTCCACTTTTTCTCTATAATTATTATGGTTCTGACTTTTAATCCTAGGGCTCTGATTCATTTGTGTGTGTGTGTGTATGATGTGAGATGTGGATACTGTTTCAGTTCTCTGCAGTTAGACATCCAGTTTTGTGACCACCTTTTGTTAAAGATGATGACATTTCTAGATTTAATGGGTTTTGATTCCTTGTCAAACATAAGTTAACTGTAGGGAGATGAGTTGATTTTTTGCTTTTCAGTTTTATTCCATTATTCTACATGCCTGCCATTGTACCAACATCATGATCTTTTGATTAATATGACTGTCTAGTAGGTTTTGCGATCAAGGAGTGAGAATTTATGTACTTTTTTTTTTAAAAAGAGCTTTACTTATTCTGGGTTTCTTTCCTTTCAAAATGAATCTAGAAATTTTCTTTTCTATTTCCTTAAAGAATGAGTTTGATATTTGTATTGGGATTGCACTGAAACTATACATTGCTTTTAGTAGCATGTCATTCAATATTGAATCTTCCTGTTCAGGATCAGGGAATTTCCCCCCCCCCCCATTTAGTTACTGTTTCTTTTAGTAATAACGTCACAATAGAATCAGCTGAAATGAAATTGACAACAAAGAAGGATGCAAGAGGCATCCATATTGAAAAAGAAGTGGTGAAAACATCACTATGCAGGTGATATAATAATGAATACAGAAAACCTCCAAGACTCAACACCACCACCACCAAAACCTGGTTATATCATTTAACCAATTTACTAGAATATGTGATACAAGAACAATACAGAAAAATCAGTTGGATATGTATACAGAAACAAAGAACGCATGAAAGAGGAAACTAAAAAGTATTGATGGTGGTGGTCTTGTTAGTGCCATCGAGTCACAGATGACTCATAGGAACTCTATGAATGAAAGACCTGAGCACTTGAATAACTTTCATCATTTTTTTGCAAATTCGTAGAGTTTCTGGAGACAAGCTATTTCAGAAGTGGATGACACTCCTGCCTCCAAGCTTGTTTTAATCGGGGAGCTCCACCAAACACTGTCGAACATGGGTAACCATTATCACATTTGACACATCAGTGTCACAGTGTTTAGCATCACAGCAACAACAGGTTATCTCTGTACAACAAATGGACAGACCAGTGATATTATTTACAAAAACCAACCACAAGATTAAGTGCTAGGGGATAAACTTAACTTTATAATACATCACTTTTGATGAAGCACAGAACAGCTTAAAAAAATAACAAAGCCAAACTTCACCTAAAAACAGCACAGTATACATTCATTTCTAGTACACATGGAATATTCTAAAAAATAGGCCATATTTTAGGTCACAAAGTAACTTTAATGCGTTTTTAAGCATAGAAATACTACAAAGTAACTTTAATATGATGAAAATTTAAAATTAGAAGACAAGAATAGGAAGCTCAAAGGGGAAAACACATAGAAACAAATAAAAGTTAACTGAACTTATTTTAAAGAAATGTGAATTAGAATATAACATATCAAAATATTTGAGACAGTAAGAACAACATTCAGAAGACAATTTATAGCAATAAATGCACATGTTATAAAGGTGAAAAAACACAAGTCAATACTTTATCCCGGTAGCTTCAACAATTAGGAAAAATGTACTCCAAAACAAAGAAAAACTCAATAGCTACCAGAACAAAGGGATAGGAAGTATTGAGCTAAAATAAATGAAACCATAACTAGAAAAAAAAAAGGAAATCATAAGCAACACTAGAAGTCAATTCTTTGATATATTAATGAAGTTTGCAAAACACTGATAAATTTAACAAATTAAGAGGAGCCTAAAGTGAAAATGAAATAAAAAGAGATGATTAAGAGGTATCACAACAGGACCAACTGAATTTAAAATCATAACAACTGAATATTTTGAAAAATTGTACTTCAATACATTCTAAAACCTGGAAGGGATAAAACATTTAGAAATAAATTATGAACTCACACTAGCATAACCTGAGAAAATTAAAACAGATTTATAGCAAAAAATTTAAATTATTTAAAAATAACAAGATCTGTTCAAAACAGTAACAAAATAGTAAATGGTATAGCTAATAAGTTCTACCAAACATTCAGAAAGTGCTAACACTAAACCTACTCAAACATTTCCAAAAACAGAAAAAGACAGAATACTCTCAACTCACTCTATGACACAAACATGACCTTGATACCAAAAAGGGGAAAAACACCACTAGGAAAAAAAGAAAGAAAGAATGAAAGAAAGAAACTATATTCCAATGTTCTTCATGCTTCTAGAAAAAAATTCTCAACAAAATACGAATCAATATAATAAAAAATACCATTTGGTAATTCCATCTAAGAAAAGAGTTTTATAATAGAAGTTTACAGAATGCTCCTGGGCCTCTACAAGAAAAAGACTGATAACCCAATTACAAAATTGGCAAAAAACATGGAAAGAATTTTCACAGAGGAAGATATTTGAATGGCAAACAGACACATGAAAAAATGCTACAAATCACTGGCAAAGAGAGAGATACAAATCAAAACCACAATGATGAATCATGTCACTCCAGCAAGAATGGCAAAGTATAACAAGTTAGTAAGTAATAGATGTTGGAGAGGATGTGGCGAGAAAGGAATTCTTGTACATTGTTGGTGGGATTGTAAAATGGTGCAACCTTTCTGGAAGGCAGTTTGGTGCTTCCTCAAAAAGCTGAACATAGAAATTCTATATGACCCA
>NW_006399809.1:2312442-2316421 GCF_000299155.1 Elephantulus edwardii | reverse complement strand
GGGGGGGAAGAAGAACGAACTGGGGAGGAGGGTAGAGAGAATGATGCAGCAATGAAGGAATGAAAACCCAAAATCCATGTAAATGTTCATTAAAACTAATCAAATTTAATAATAATGAAAAAAAGAAATACTGAGTTTGTTCATCTCTTTTGTTTTCTGACTTCAGCTCTTTGTGCACGTTTCATTATAATACTTGGCTTTGTCTTCTTGTGGTGCCCTTTGAAATTTTCTGTTCAGTTTCTTAACGTCTTTATTTATTCCCTTTGCTTTAGCTTCTCAGCATTGTATTGCAATATTCAGTCTTTTCTGACATCCACCTTGGTCTTTTCCTTTCTTCAGGTCTTTGTGATGACTTTTTACATTCATTCTGGATATTTTTTATATTCTCTCAGTGCTCATATGGTCTTCACTTATTAGTGTTCAAGGCCTCAAACCTGTTTCTGAGATGGTTTTGAAATTTAGGTGGGATAGACTCGAGGTCAAATTTTGGTTACAGTGGATTTGATTTAATCTTTTTTATCATTAATTTGAGCATGCATATGAGTAGTTGATGATTTGTTCTACAATCAGCACTTGGCCTAATTTTCAAATATAATATTGAGATTCTCTATCGATTCTTTCCATGCATGTAGTTGATCTTATTCCTTTGCATACCATCAGGTGAAATCCGTGTGTATGATCTGTATTTATGTTTCTTATTAAGCATATTTGCAATTAATAAGTCATTGGTTGTACACAATTTTATAATTCTTTCTCCAGCTTCATTCCTTTTACCAAGTTCATGTTTTCCTACTACTGATCCATCTTCCCTGTTCCTAACTTTTGTATTTCAGTCATCCACTATTATTAATGCACCCTGATTGTATTTTTGATAGATTTATGACTGCAAATTTGGAGGAAATTTTTTTCTCTGCTCTCTGGCCTGGTTATTGGTGAATATATTTTGACTGAGAGTGGATTGGATTTCCTTGTGTGTGTATAGATATTAATCTGTCACTAACAACACTATATTTCAAGATAGATCTAGAAATTACTTTTTAACTATGAAAGCAACTCCAGTTTTTCTCAGCTTTTCATCTCCAGCATAGTAGATCATATGATTGTCTGACTCAAAATGTCTCATGTCAATCCATCTCACTTCTCCAATACCTGATATGTCAACATTTCCATGTTCCATTTATTTCTTAACAATATCAAATTTTCCTACATTCATGCTTCTCACATTCCATATTCCAGTCACTTTTGTCTCCTTACAACTTTTTCTTCTCCTTTGTGTTTCTTTATTTGAGGGCTAGGTCTTAGTTGTCATATCTGCTAGCTTACTGAAAGTGTGTTCTATAATATAATTGCCTGTTATTTTAAAGTGGATGTCCAATCCTTCTTCTTAGTCTAAAAATGAGAGATGTTTTATATAAATAAGCAAAATATTTCTGAAGTTGTTGCTGTTATTGTTGATTGCCTTCGAATTGAGCACAACTTATAGGAACCCTATGAACAAAAGACCTGGATCCTCTCTACAACTATCAACATTTATCAAGTTCATATAGTTTCCAGAGGCATGTTGTTTAGGAAGTGAATGTCACTTCTGCTTCCAAGCCTGTCATAGAATGTTATTGGTTGAGTTGCCTGCAATGCATAGTAACTCTATGTACAGCAGCACTGAATCCTTCCCTGTCTTGGGCCAGTTTCACTAATTCTGAAACACCAACCCCCATTGCCCCAGTCACTGTTTCTATCCATCTCATTCGAGGTTTTCCTCTCCTGTGCTCTCCGTCCACCCTTCTGAGCATGATGTCCTTCTCCAAGGACCAATCTCTTCTGGCCATGTGCCCAAATAACTGAAGTGGAGCTTCAGAATCCTAGCCTTCAATGAGAGACTTTGTTTCACCCTCTTTAAGGCAGGCCTATTTGTTCTCTTGGCAGTCCATGGTATGTTCAAGACTCTTCTCCAGCATTACAACTCGAAGGCATCTATTCTTCTGTTATCCTTAGTCATTGTCTAACTCTCTGAAGCATAACAAGTAATTGAGAAGACCATGGTCTCGAGTAGGTGAACCTTTGTATCTAGACTGACATTGTTTCTCTTCAGCACTCTTGAGAGGTCAATGATCATCCAAAAAATTACTAGAACTGTATAGTGACAGAGAAATGCCAGAGTTCAAATGACTTCAGCCATCAATGATTCTGTCATGCTTGAATCAACAATTAACACTCTTGGTACCAAAAGTCAGGAAATCAGAAGAGCTTCTGTCTGTTCTTAGAGACTTCTCCAAATACTAAAGGGCAAAGAATGCCATTTGGAAGACTAACGTGTGACTGATTAGGCCATGATCTTCTCAATCACTTGCTACACATCAGAGAGCTGGATACTGACTAAGGATGACAGAAGAAGAGCCTTTGAGTTGTGGCATTGGAGAGAAGAGTATTATTCCATGGACTGCCAAAAGAAAGAAAAAATAGGTTTGGGGAAAGTGCAGCAAGAGTGCTCCTTGGAGGCAAGGATGGCAGTTTTGTCTCACATACTTTGGACATGTAATTAGTTGAGGCTATTCACTTGACAACACTTAACCACTACTAAATGAGACTAGTGATGTTATATCTGGAGGAACACTTTCCCATTTTGTACTTCACTCTTTGTAAATGTGCTTGCTGTATGAAATAACCTGGGTTTGCTGTGATGCTGAACCTTGTGTCATTGGGATTTTAAATGCCAAAATGGTTTCTCAATGTGGACAGTGTTCATTGGAGCTCCCAAGTTGTAAAAGAGGTTTGGAAGCAGAAATGACATCCACTTCCTAAAGCACATACCTCTGGAAACTCTAAGAACTTGGAGAAATTATGATAGTTATGGAAAGGCATTAGGTCTTTTGTTAATAGAGTTCATAGAGTTGTGCTCCATTCAATGACTATCAACAACAACAACATTCCTTGGAAAAGGATGCCGTGCTTGAAGTAGGTCCTCAATGAGATGGATTGACAACATTACTTGGTTAATGATTTCATGTGTGCCAGAGATGATGAGGATGGAATACAATAGGGAGGGGCTCAGGTCTGTTGTTCATAGGATCACTGTAAGTTGTATTTGACTAAATGACACCTAATAACAACACATTAGAGACAATAGTCAGAGGAGAAAAAAACAAGGCTCGTGTATGCGTGGAGCTCAGTATCATGAATAAAATAATTGTCAAGCATAGAGTGCATCTTTTTAGACGTGAGTCCCTGCATAATGACATTCTCTGACATGTGGGAAGACCACCAGAGGAAGTCAGAACATAAAGAGGTATCCAATGAAGTTCATGTCTACAGACGCTAAAGAAAACAAGGACTTCAATTCACAACAGAAAAAGGGAGCTCCCGTGTAGTTCTTATATCCTGATCTTGGATTCTAGACTTCTAAACTTTAAGAAAATAACTTTTTTAAAGCCATCCATGTAATCTATGTTACAATAACATTAGATAAGTAGGACACTTTGTGGGGGGAAAAATCTATATTAAGAAGTTCATCATCACCAATACTTATTGTTTTTGAAAGGCATTCAAACTGGTAAAGAAGATGTAAAACTTCATATATTTATAATTCATACCATTCTGTACATACAGGAAGTCTCGGATACTGAATAAAAAACTATTGGACTAAGTTTTTAAAAAAACTAAGTTAAAGCAAACAAAAATCCAATAAAGCAGGGTTGAATAGCATCCATATTAAAGAGAGAACTCTAAAAAGAAATTAGGAAAGTTTACAAACCAATACAGTAGATTAATTACCTAAGGAATAAAAATAATCAGTCATTCAAAAGAGCTCTGATGATCTAGCATAAGAATCTGTGCTGCAATTCTAAAGGCATGAGGTCTGAATCCATCAGTTAGGCAATCTCCTCCTCTGAAAGCATGCTGGAGGGTCAGCTATGTGTCGGTTCTGACTCAATGGCACACAAGCGTAAATTGAATACTATATCATGCTCCCCAGAACACTTGA